>NW_026067891.1:9805566-9942713 GCF_014885135.2 Alexandromys fortis | reverse complement strand
TATATGTTTATACATATATACTTCTACATACATGAATACAACCTACTCAGACTTTTACTTGTATATATGTTCTCAGAAATGACCATTTGGTATGGGTTAACCAATTGGTGCGCTCTTCTCTGGGAGAGACTATTTCTCCTGCTCTCAGAGGTGCAGGCTCACCTCTCATTGAGGAAACTTCTCTTTGCAACAGACTGAGACCATACACAAAGCTACAACCAATCACAATGTGTTGTCTGGAGCCCAGTCCCAGTGGCTGCATTTACAACACATCTCTAATCCCACACACGATGCTCAGGGATCACCGAGGAAGAGGGGCAGAAAGATTGGAAGAGTCAGAGGAACAGGCAGCTCACTGTGAGGTTGTGTCTCTTTCAGATGCCCCATTAAGGAGATGTTTCCACAATAATATGCTTAATTTCAACCCACACCTGTTTCCATTACTTCAGTCCCATTTTACAGATGTGGAAATGGATATGGGGAAGTTAATGGGCTCAGAGAGAAAATGAACTTGTTTCTTCAACTACACAGTTTTTTTTCATTCATCTATATCTATATTTGGATTTAGAGGGAGAATTTTCTGGAATGGACTGGGGAAAGACTCATTGAGAATTCAAGTGATGAAGGACATAGAATGAGAATGAGATAGATTTAGACCTTAGATTTGATCCTGACCGGATGTGTGACCTTGCAACTGTAATTTTCTCTCATAGAGCAGAGACAATATGAACTGTGCATGGGATTACTGAAGAGATGAAATGGTTTACTGTATCATCACATTGTCTTTAAGGTTCAGCCTAAATGAGAGGCCAGTATTAATTTCTCCCCCTTCCCTTTTAGTTGATTGCCTCTCTCTGATTACCTGCTCTCTCAGTGGACATCTTGGACATCTTCCCAGTCATCTTCTTGCTTTTTATTTTGAGATAGGGTCTCACTAAGTTGCCCAGGCTAGCTTCTTTTGGTAGCTTAGGCTGGCTTTGAACTTCCTTCTTTACCCAACATTTAGCTGGGAGCACAGGACTGTATTGTCCCATTTTATTTTCCAGAGTTCTAATGGAACAAATTCCAGAGTCATTTGGTAAGGAGGGTCAGGGTCACAGAGTCTCCGAAGTTATTTGAAACACTGGGCTGATGGTAGTGTGGCCTTTACCTGGAGCAGAGAGAGCGCTGACCTGCGTGGTCAGTTTCATCTTTGGCTGAAGCCTCGCTTGTAGACAAATGTTTGCAGAAGTCTTCTCCATTATATCCAAAAGACAGAAACAACTTTCATATTTATCAACAAAAGACTGAATGAACAAATTGTGGTATATCCAAAAGGTGGGACATTATTCAGCTTCATAAAAAGAATGATGTTTATTCTACCTCTGATTAGACCTTCCAAATATATCGAATACATAAGTTTTGAAAACATGATCCCAAGTGAAAATGTGAATGAAGATTTGATTTACATAAAAGATCCAGGTAAAACTTCAGGGCTGGAGAGCAGATTGCTGGTCACTGAGGACACAGAAATGGGGAGGTAAGTGCTTAACAATATAGGCTGTCCATCTGGGGTAGGGATAAAGTCTGGAAGTAGAGAAAGATGCTGTTTGTACAACTTGTAAATATCCTAAAGTTACCCCTACTGTGCACTTAATGGCTAATAACATGTTGAGCAAGTTTCACTTCAATAAAAATAATACCTCATATAAAATACCTTTTTGTAAAATTAAGAATCTCATGCTCTATTTAGCATATGTGTGTACCTGCATTTCTATAAATATTAAATAAAAATCAATATAGTTTTTTAAGAAATATTTTTATTATTATTTTGATTTATCTTTTAAGACAGAGTTTCACTCTGTAACACTGACTAGCCTGGAATTTGCCATATAGCCAAGGGTCATTTCAGACTCATTGCCATCCTCCTGCTTCAGTCTTCCAATTCTAGAGCTAGTAATGTTGAATCACTGTCTTAGAGTTTAAGTTGCTGTGGAGAGAAACCATGACCATGATAACTCTTATAAAGAAAAAATATTTAATTGGGAAATCTTCCAGTTCAGAGGTTGTAGTCCATTTTTGTCACGGTGGGACATGGGGACAAGCAGGCAGACATGGTGCTAGAGAAGTAACTGAGAATCCTGCATTGCACAGGCAACAGGAAGTTAACTGAGACACTGAATGGTATCTTGAGCACAGAAGACCTCAAAGCCCACCTCCACAATGATACACTTTCCCCAACAAGGTTATACTCATTCCAACAAAGCCACACCTCCTAATAGTTCCTCTCCCAACAACCTTATGGGGACCATTTTCTTTCAAACCACCACAGTCACCATGCCCAGTTCTAACCAATATTTTTTGATTGATTTTATTGAGCTCTACATTTTTTTTCTGCTCCCTTCCCAGCCTCTCCCCTCCCCTTCAACTCTCTCCCATGATCCCCATGCTCCCAACTTACTCAGGAGATCTTATCTTTTTCTACTTCCCATGTAGATTAGATCCACGTATATCTCTCTTAGGGTCCTCATTGTTGTCTAGGTTCTCTGGAGTTGTGATTTGTAGGCTGATTTTCTTTGCTGTATGTCTAAAAACCACTTATGAGTGAGTACATATGATATTTATCTTTCTGGATCTGGGTTACCTCACTCAATACAATGTTTTCTAGATCCATCCATTTGCTGGCAAATTTCAAGGTGTTATTATTTTTTCTGCTGTGTAGTACTCCATTCACACAATAGAGTACTCCATTTATACAATGGATTACTACTTATCCATTCTTTGGTTGAGGGGCATTTAGGTTCTTTCCAGGTTCTGACAAACAATGCTGCTATGAACATAGTTGAGCACATGTCCTTGTGGTAAGACTGAACATCCTTTGGGTATATACCCAAAAGTGGTATTGCTGGGTCTTGAGGAAGGTTGTTTCTCTGAGAAATTGTCATATTGATATCCAAAGGGGCTGTGCCAGATTATACTTCCACCAGCAATGAAAAAGTATTCCCTTGACCTCACAACCTCTCCAGCATAAGTTGTCATCAGCATTTTTGATCTTGGCCATTCTTATAGGCGCTTAAGTAATTGGCCAAGCAGTGATTTAACTAATATGGTTTCTGTGTGATTATTTCAGGGCTGAACAGCCAGGAACAAACAAGTGGTCACCCTACTATAGGACTCTTGATGTTTAGTCCGCAGATATTGCCTTCAGCAAAAGAAACTAGTTTAGGAAGGTCACTTGTGGATCTTCTGGAAACAACTGGATAATCTTATTTGGTCAGTCAGGATAAAAATACTTTTGCCTGGCAGTTTTCTTTTTGTATATGAATCTTCAAGAAATTCTCACCCAGGCTTCTCATGAGCTATGTGGGAAGATACTCATACAGACATTACAGAGGTGGAGGAAAGAGGTTTTCCTAGTAGGCTTCTTTGTTGGAAAGACAAAAGCCTAACTAAAACCAGGTTTGGAGAGGAAAGGGTTTACTGCATCCTATAGTTTATGGTCCCTCATAGAGGGAAGCAAAGTGGGAACTCAAACAGGGATCTGGAGGCAGAAATGGAAGTAGAGACCATCCAGAAACACTTATTGACTTGCTCGGCTTGCTTTCTTATATTATATGATCTGGGACCACTTACCCAGAGGTGGCACCTGCCACCCCAGTCTCACATCAATTATTAATTAAGAAAATACCCCACAGGTATAACCACAGGACAGTATGATGACAGAGGGATTTCTCAACTGAGGTTCCCTGTTCTCAGGTGACTGCAGTTTGTTTTAAGTTATTAAAACCAACTGGCACAGTGGCCATGTGGGTGTGTCTGTGAGAGAGAACACCCATCATGGAATTCTGTGAACTGTGGTCAGGTGTGTTGTCAACAACATACCGTGCTCTTAAAACACAGGTCTGCTGCTGAAGAATGGCTAAGTGGATAGGGCATGTGCTATGTGAGCTAGAGGACCCAAGTTCAAATCTCCAACACCCATGGCATAGCCAGGCATGTTGGCATGCACTTGTAGTCCCAGTACCTAGGGAATGGAGAATGAGATAGGACGATCTCTGGAGATCTCTGGCCAGCACATATACCAGTTAACAAGCTCCAGTTCCATGTCACAAAAAATAAGGTGAAGAGTAATTGAGAATGACAACTAACAATGATTTCTGACCTTTATAGTCATGCTTATATATTTGTATGTGCATCTGCATGCACACATGCTGAATGTCACATGATGGTAACACCATGCACACATATATATACACACACATTAAAAAATAAAAATAAATGAATTAAAAACAACAACTCACAGGTCTGGGTACAAAAACAAGACAGAATGAAACTTGTATATATATATATGCATAAATACATACACACATATATGTATGTTTATATACATACATACACACATGTATATGTGTGTATACACATATACATACAAGTTAATAACATGCAAAAGATGCAATTAAAAAGACACATAAAAAGCAGTGAGTGGCAGCTTGAAGAGGAAGAAGAGAACTGGATAGGGAATGTTAATAAAAATATTGAATAAAGAAAAGAACCCTGGAATCTTGGTGAACTTGGAAGAAATATGAATAACATGAAATTCAATTCAATAAAAACAAAAATCTACAGAACAGCAGTTGACAGCCTAGAGATGTTACAACCTGGGTAAGTTCAGAGTACATTCCTAATCTCTTAACTATTATCCACCTGGGTTTCTCACAGTCAGACTCTGTGGACTGGATCATTGCCACCTTTAGAGCTGTCCCAATCCTGGAGTGGATTCAATCTTCATTTGGGACCCCTAATTACCTTCGACTGGTTTCTCAGACCAGTGCCATTAGACTCTATGAAGGCTGGTGGGACATTGCCACCTTTAGAAGCTTCCTAGTGTTTCTACTGTGCACTTAGAGTGTAGAGCACTGAGCTATGTGCCCAGAAACAAGGTCAGTGTGAAAAGCTTCAGGGTGGTGTGGGAGAAAAGTAGAAGGAATGGGAGGGATGAACAGGGATGGGGAAGGAGAGGCAAGGTTCAGAAGTAGGCATGGGTCAGATAATATAGAGTAACTCTCTGGACTCTTTCCCAGAAGTTAATGGGAGACACTTTAAAAGAGTTTTAGCTGGAGAGTGACAATGGCAGGATTTATCCTTTACATGTTTCTGGCCCACTGTCTGGGATAGACAGAGGTGGATGAGAGGGAAGAAGAATTTTCACTGAAGAAGGGGTCTACATGTTCCTTGTGGGATAGTTCTGAATAGGGTATATGTTGGGATAGCTGCGGGCCGCGTTCCTGCCGCCTGGCTCCTGGCCGCCAGCTAGCTTATGCCCCGAAATAATTACACGGAAACTATATTCTTTTAAACACTGTTTGGCCCATTAGTTTTAACCTTTTATTGGCTAGCTCTTACATATTGATCTAACCCATTTCTAATATTCTGTGTAGCACCACGAGCTGGCTTACCAGGAAAGATCTTAACCTGCGTCTGTCTGGAGTGGGAGAATCATGGCAACTGCCTGACTCGGCTTCTTTCTCCCAGGATTCTGTTCTGTTTACTTCACCTACCTGATTTTCTGTCCTATCAGGCCAAGCAGTTTTCTTTATTAGTTAACCAATGAAAGCAACAGATAAGATACAAGACCCACCTCCATCAGGTATAGACAGAGCAGGTTGTAAATATGTATGCAAGACATGACACAATAATCTGTTTAAGTTTGGGAAGCAAGAAACACCTGTGACCACTGAACAGTGCACAGCAGCCTTGGGAAAGGTCTTCTGTCCCCTCGTTTGCTACACCTGTCCTAGCCTAAGCTCAGTTGGCAATGGCCACCTGGTCAAGTGCGCGGTCTAGAGCTGAAAGATGACTGGGCTGTCAGTGCTGGTTACTCTATAGAATTGATTCTCAACCTGTGGGTCATGACCTTCTGAAGGCACCCAAGGGCATCAGAAAACATAGATATTTACAGTATTGTACTGGGTGGTTTTGTGTGTCAACTTGACACAAGTCATCAAAGGAAGGAGCCTCAACTGAGGAAATGCCTCTTTGCAATCCAGCTGTAAGGCATTTTCTTATTTATTGATCTGTGTGGGAGGGCCCAGCTTATGGTGGCTGGTGCCATCCCTGGGCTGATGATTCTGGGTTCTATAAGAAGGTGAACTAAGCAAGCCATGGGAAGCAAGCCCATAAGCAGCTTCCCTCCATTGCCTCTGTATCAGCTTCTGCCTCCAGGATCCTGTTCTGTTTGAGTTCCTGTCCTGACTTCCTTCAGTGATGAACAGCAATGCCGAAGTGTAAGCCAAATAAGTCCTTTCCTTCCCAACTTGCTTTTTGGTCATCACAACAATAGAAACCCTAACTAAGACAATGATTATTCACAACAGTAGCAAAATTACAGTTATGAAATAACGAAATTAATTTTATGGTTGGGGTCCTCACACCATGAGGAACTATATTAAAGGGATGTAGCATTAGGACGGTTGAGAGCCACTGCTTGAAAGGATACAAGACCCTTGAGAGATTGTCTAGCAACCAGTACTGATCATAGCAGGTAGATTATGAGAATGAAACTGTAGCAAGATAGGTGTGTAAATTACAGAAAGTAGCTGGATCCCACTGTCCCAGCTGGTGTCTGGGTCTGTGTATACATGCAAATCTATTGAAGTTAGGAGCTAAAATTTTTAAGTTAATTACTGAGTCATAGCTGGATGAATTCAGACTCATTGGAGTTGCTCAAGAAGATGGGATGACAGCTGACACTTGTGGGGTGGATATAAACTATCTAGTGCTGTGCCTTGTGTATCTCATTCCCTTCTAACCAGTTGGACAGTCCTGTGATAAAAGCAGATATTTTTAATCTTAAATGCATGTTCACTATTTTTTTTTCTAAGTTGATGGCAGAGCCAACTCTTCTGGTCTCAGCATCTCTACTGAAGCACCTTAGTGGTCCTTTGACATCATCTTAATGTGTCGTATTCCCTGCAATGCTTTGTCTCTGTTCTGATCCAGGAGGAGGGACAAACCTCATCTTCAGATACACCAGTCTGTTAACAGATGCTCTGAGTACACCTAAGAACTGCTAACCCAGCTCATCAGGCTGGCAAACCTAGGGATATGGCATTTGATCTCCTCCAGAATGGGGGCAGAGGAAGGTGCCTAGGGGACAATTTAAGGGCTTCCAGAAAAACAAGGAAAAGAACAGTTCCCAGAAGAACACGGGGGCTCTGGCTGTCACAACGGGGCTGCCCAAAAGACCCCACATTGCTATGGAAACAGCACATTTCTTTTCCTTTTTTTTTTATGGAGCAAGCACATAAAACTCCCAGAATGTGTCATGAAATAAGTTACTACTGTCCCGAGGCTGCCAAAGATGTACACCCTCATTAGGGGAGCGAAGTGACAGTTTGGGGGTTTTATAATGAACAGTTTGCAGGCTCAGAGGCTGGTCTAAGTTTACCCTTTTGGGATTCCAGCCTTTTGGGTTTGTTTGGGGGGTTGAGGGACTGAAAAGGGAGCCCCTTCCTCAAAGTGTCCACACACTAAAGACCCCTCCGTTTCTGCACTGATGCAGGTGATTCCATTATGGTCTCATTTACATGCAACTGGTGAGCAAGTGCTGGTTTTTCCAGAAAGACACTCCTGCTGAAATGAAACATTTTATCACCTGCATTTTCACCTGGAGCCCTTAATTGGCGAGCTCTGCTCCCTCCAAGTTTTGTTTACCCGGTAATATGCAGATGTTAGTTGGCCAGATCAAAAATAGCAGTGGTGCAAAGGAGAGGAAGGGAGGACTGCACAGGTGTGTCTTGCCCTTAGCCAGAGTGAGGCAGCCTTGGATTTCCCACTTTCCCTTGTATCCTGATGTCTTCCAGTATCTTAAAAATCTATTTTGTTTCCTGCTGACTGACAGTGCCTCCAACAGGGCTTTTGTGGGTGATGAGCTTGTTTGGGGAAACAGATAGAAAGCAGAGAATTTGATTGCGTAAGGTAGGGTAGAGCGCAAAGGAAGGAGCTATGACAATAAAGCTCAGAGAACACTTGGATTATTGTCTGTGAGACTTGGAGAGTCACGAAGGAAGACAACCATTGCCACTCAATAATGATGAGCCAGGGCACCTCAGAGGAAGACTTTTGTGGCAGCAACGAGTTGTTATAATAGAAAGGACACCCAGGTACTCATGACACGGCAGTATATGTATCTTTTGGGGGGAATTCTTACTAAGCAGGTTGTGTGGAATGTGGTCTGGATTTAATTTTCTAATCTATAATTGGCATTTTGGAGTGCTTCTATGTGCAGGACACTGTGTTCTCTAGCTTCATCATCTTAGGGAGGGATTTAATCTCTCTAAGCTCTTGCTAGGCTGTAGTGATGGCCACATAAACTAATGAACATAAAGCATCGACTGTAATGTAAACACTGCATGCTCACCGTTGCGCTTTTAACCACTCGCAAACGTAACGTTGGCCTTGAGATGGATGGAGTAGCACCACGATTCTCTTTAAACTGAGAGCAGTGAAGAAATGATCCCTAACATGATTAGGGTCAGATTGCACACTAAAGATTCAGGAATACCAAGGTAGGAATGAATAGAGCAAACAAACAAACACAAAGAAATGAATAGAGAAAAGCAACACTATTAACAATAGTGACAACTCCAAAATATGGCTTATGAGACGACTTGTTTTTTGTTCTTGTGTTCCTGAATTTTTTTTAAAGTTTCAACTTTTAGATGGATTATAATGTGACTGAGGTGGATGGTGTTTATGTTGATGATGGTGGTGACAATGACCGTGATGGAGGCAATGGTAGTGATAATGATATTTATGATAACTATGGCAACTGATGATGGTGACAATGGTGGTTATGATGTTGGTGATAATTATAGTGATGTTGGGAATGATAATGATATTATGGTGATGATGGTAGTAACTAGTGATGATTGAGATGCTTATGATGGGATGTTGGTGAGGGTGATGGTGATGTTATTGATGATTATTATGGTAATGATGATGATAATGATGGTGAAGATGATGATAGTGATGATTTTTTTTTTTTTGAGACAGGGTTTCTTTGTGTAACAGTTCTGGCTGTCCTAGAACTCACTTTGTAGAGAAGGCTGGCCTTGAACTCACTGAAATCCACCTGCTTCTGTCTCCCAAGTATGGGGATTAAAGGTATGTGCCACCACCACCCAGCGTGGTGATTATTATTATCGTGAGATTATAGTGATGACAATGATTTTGATGATGGCAATAATAATGAGGGTAGTGATGATAATAATGATAATGTATAGGAATCACCCATGTAGATATCATTTAGTTGCTTTTTAATATATATTTTGTTAATAACCTCACCCTAGCTCTTTAAATTTTTATAATATTATAATAACGTTGCTATATACATATACATATGTATTTATGTATATATATATGTGTGTGTGTGTGTGTGTGTATATATATTCCCATTTCTCAGGTAAGATGTTTAATAATGTGTCCAAGGTTATAGTTTAGCTCATCAACAAGATCTTCAAATGGTGTTCTAAGAACTTAAGTTCACCAGATGGGCCTCCAGACAGCTAAGAAGGATTAGAAAGGATAGAGAATCATCTACATCTAACTGGCTCATACATAGTTGTTTCTGAAGTCCTGTATGTACTGTGGATCTCAGTAGAAAAAAGAATCACTTCTTCCTGGGGGCTGGGTAACTCTCCTATGTACACAGACAAGGCAGAGAAACCTCAGGATCTATCCATGCTATGGGAAGAAGTACAACCTATAAACATTTTCAGGGTGATGAATCCCAGAAGCTCTGAGCCCCAACTTGGCCAATTATTGACCGTTTACTTATTTCTATACTTGCTTCCAATTTTGAACAACCAAAAGTCAATGTAGTCACTGAAGTTCTGGTGATATATCTCAATAAGTAAAGAGGTTGTCTTTTAAGTTTGAGGATCTAAGTTTGAGTTCCATAAGTCACATTTAAAAATCTGAGCATGCTATACTTGGCTTGGAATCCCATTGCTGGAGAGGCAAGAACTGGAGGCTAACTGGCCAACCCATTATAGACAGTAAGTTCCAAGCCAATGATAAACCCATTCTCAAAAGACAAAGTGCATGATGCCAAAGAAATGATATCCAATCCACACACATACACATTGAATTTCCTGGGTATCTTATAGGATACCCCAAATGAATGTATCCTCTTCCAGATTCCTTCAATGAGGGTAGCCCTGAAGGTTAGCATCCTTCAATCAAGGCATCTTTGAAGATATCCTTTTTTATACAGTAAAAGGTTTCTACCCCTCTTTCCTCCTTTGAATCTATGTTAATAAACATAGATTCTTTCTCTCATCTGAATGGTCTTCATTGATCTCATTGAGATTTACTTAAAAATAAACCTATCTTATGATAGATAATTGAACAGGCTGACACACAAGCTTGAGTAACTCAGAAAACTGGACAACGCAGCAAAGGAAGCCTAAACCAAGAGCCACCATCTTCTGGGCTCGGTGGCCAGCAGTACAGTCAGGGTATCTGATTTGTTAACTCTTCAGGCAGTACAGAAGCAGTACAAAAAGATGCTGCTTCCAGCTGGTGTCGAGAACTGGTTGAATGGTCTGCAGAGCAAAAATAGAGGAAAGGAATGGAGGACAGGATAAGTCAACTTACTTCAGGAGACATTTTCATAGCTGATCTTGTTGAAATTATACAGTATCACCATCCTCAACTGTCACTATAATTTTCATTTTAGATGAAGATGCCCAGGTTCAGAGGGCTGGTGTGATTCATTCAAGGTCTCACAGCTTCCTGAGTAGCTAGGCTAAGATTAAAACTCAATTACAATGTCTATGTCACACCCCTTCTCTTTCATTCCAGGTAACGAAGAATATTCATGAGTATAAGATAGTTTAGATTAAAGTTAGAGGTCTACTTAAATCAATAGAACTAGACTATCTATTAAGTATGGCTGAGATTTTCTTAATACCTATATTATTTTGAAATTGCAATGAAAACAACACTTGGCAGAAAACAGTTGAAGGGAGGGGAGATTAACTTTGGATCGCAGTTTCAGTCTATCATGGTGGGAATGAGAGTAAAGAGAATCTCACTTCATGTTCAAGAGATTGTAATGCAGAGGATATTCACACTGCAGAAGGACTAGGAATCAAGAGAGAGTGAGACCAGAACCATTGGTGGTCATAACCTTTAAAGGTCTACCTATAATGATCTACCCCTTCAAGCCAGTCTTTGTCTCTTACAGGTTCCGCTCATTCAGAGCTGGCAGCATTCAGAACATGAGCCTCTAGAAGCATTTCACATCCAAACTATAGCAATGCTCGTAGAAAAATAGGGCGGCAATGGGTGGGCATTCTGAGGCAGTCTTGTTTGGTTTCCGGAAAACCTCTTCTTCTGCTTTAGCCACTGATTCTCAATGGTTTTATGTTCTCTCTGCTCTTTATCTACTTCCTCCAGAGATCATTTGACAGTGTCTGTGGATGCTGGTGATTGTCACAGCTGGACACAAAGTGTTTCTAGACTCTGAAGAGAAATGGTAGACTTACATAATAGGAGAGCTCTGCCAACCTTGAACTTATCTGACTTCAAGTTTCAACAGAGTCAAGCTAAAGTCCTAATTTGTACCTCCAAGAGAAACTTAGTCTTCTTTGTGCTATCACTTCAGGATATGACTTGCTCTTCTTACCACTATGAAGTACAAAGTGATGCTAATGGATGATATCACTTTAGAGTGTGGAGAAAACCTTGTGCTCTGCCTTGACCAGCTGGGTGTCTTTGGACAAGTTACTTAGTCACTCTGAACTCCAGAACTTCTTAGCTGTGAAGCCTTTCAGTATTTATGTCATTGAGAATCTGAAGATTGAAGCACGCAGTCGCCTTACATAAGGTGCAGCATAACAGGCTGTCAATTATATGTGTGCCTTCTTCCTTTGGGACAGATGCTATACCATTCTCCTTTCATTTTAGAAAGTATAATACTGTGGGAGTTTCTCTTTAAGCATTGGAATCAAATAAAAACTTTAAACTCAAGTCCTAACTTGGTAACAAGAAATAGAGTTTAAAAATGCACAGGGTGAAATTATAACATAACTGAAATCGAGCTGGCCTCTAACTTGCCTCATTACCTGCCACCAAACTCTGTGTAGACTTCTGGGAGATAGGAGGAAGGAATCAGTCATGATTATGATCATCAGACACCAGTAATGGAAGGGCTGGAAAACTTTATCAGAGGACAAGGAGGGCAAAGTTAAATGTAGTCTCTAAATAAGCTTGATTCCAGTACAGGAACAACAGAAACCACCCATCCATTCAGAAACCAAGTGGAATTATTTCACTGTGATAAGTCAGTCTCTATAATTTATGAATCTCCTCTTTTATTTTCTCTGGTTTAACAACAAAAGCAGATGATATTGGATCCATTTTCAACTCTAGCTGGGCTAAGAATGTGATCAAAGGTGGAGGAACCTAATGAAAGCAATAGGAAGTTGTTTATAATCTGCCAAGGGCGCAGACTTCTAGCTGAGACTGCTCCAATGTGAAAGCTATTTCTAAACACTCTAAGAAATATATCTAAGAGAATTATTTTCTGAGAACTTCATACATGCATATAATGAAATATGATGCGTTCACCCCCTTTCTCTACTCTCACTCACTCCATATCCTTCCCAGCTTCTCTTTGAAAATCTATTAATTCCAGCTGGTGTGACTCATGTGTGTGGTGTGCAGCTATCCGTTGCAGCGTGGGAACTACCAGGGCCACACCCTAAAGAAGTATGATTCCAAATTGCTCTTCAGTTAGGGGTGGGCGCTGAGAGATCCTTTCCTGGGCTGGTCATGGTGGCCCACTCCTTTAATCCCAGTACCGGGGAGACAGAGACAGGAAGATCTCTGAATTTGAGGCTAGCCTGCTCTACAGAGCAAGTTCAAGGACAGTCAAGACTATACACAGAAACCGTGTCTCTAAAACAACAACAGCAACAGCAACAGTAACAAAACAAACCCAACAGGGGACCTTTTCCATGTGTGCTGTAATTTTTGCTGGCTTGACCTTGTGCAGGTCTGGTGCAGACAACGGTGGCTGTTGCGAGTTCATGAGAACAACAGCCTGGCCATGTCCAGAAGGCAGCACACCACAGCAGTCATCACACTCTGGCAGTCACATTCTTCCCGCCTCCTTTCATGATGCTCCTTGAGCCTTGCGGTCTGATTGTGCTTATAAAAATGTCACATTTAGAGCTAAATGCTAACAACACTTTATTATTAACACGATGACCAGTTACAGGGTTCTGAACCATTTTCTGTCTGCAGTGAAAAGAGGCTTCTCTGGCCAAGGTTGGGGGCAGGCCAGGTCTGGAAATAAAGACAAAATATCTGAAGCCAGTTTACAATCTATCTATTTAGCAAATTATTAATAGTACATTCCACCCCAAGACCTCTGAACTCTCCAGCCAGGAACTATCAAGAGAAATGATTTTTGTACATACAAGTACATAGCTAAAATCTACATGGTTTGGACCAGAATATGTTCTCCATGTATTGACACTTTAATGATTAACACTTTATTATAATGGAAATTGCGTAAGTTACTTTCAGCTGTTTCCAAATTGAGATTGTTTGGATTATTCCCAATTTGAAACTACTGCAAAGAGCGAGAGCTGAACATTCTCTTCATGGTTATGATTTCTTTTAGTTCTGAGACAGGGTCTTTCTATGTGTTTCTGGCTAGTCTGGCACTCACAATCCTTCTGCCCCAGCCTCCTGAAGGGCTGATGTTACAGTTGTGAACCGACTCACCAATGATAGCCTTTGCTGGAGAGGTTGTGGAGAAACGGGTACACTCATCCATTGCTGGTGGGAATGCAAACTTGTGCAACCACTCTGGAAAGCAGTGTGGAGGTTCCTCAGGAAATTCGGGATCAACCTACCCATGGACCCAGCAATACCACTCTTGGGAATATACCCAAGAGAGGCCTTATCATACAACAAAAGTANAAATCATATATAAGGCAGGTGGTTCTGTGGCGTATATAAGAGAAATCATATATAAGGCAGGTGGTTCTGTGGCGTATATAAGAGAAATCATATATAAGGCAGGTGGTTCTGTGGCGTATATAAGAGAAATCATATATAAGGCAGGTGGTTCTGTGGCGTATATAAGAGAAATCATATATAAGGCAGGTGGTTCTGTGGCGTATATAAGAGAAATCATATATAAGGCAGGTGGTTCTGTGGCGTATATAAGAGAAATCATATATAAGGCAGGTGGTTCTGTGGCGTATATAAGAGAAATCATATATAAGGCAGGTGGTTCTGTGGCGTATATAAGAGAAATCATATATAAGGCAGGTGGTTCTGTGGCGTATATAAGAGAAATCATATATAAGGCAGGTGGTTCTGTGGCGTATATAAGAGAAATCATATATAAGGCAGGTGGTTCTGTGGCGTATATAAGAGAAATCATATATAAGGCAGGTGGTTCTGTGGCGTATATAAGAGAAATCATATATAAGGCAGGTGGTTCTGTGGCGTATATAAGAGAAATCATATATAAGGCAGGTGGTTCTGTGGCGTATATAAGAGAAATCATATATAAGGCAGGTGGTTCTGTGGCGTATATAAGAGAAATCATATATAAGGCAGGTGGTTCTGTGGCGTATATAAGGCAATTCATGGAGATAAGGGCAGTAAGCAGCATCCTTCCACAGCCTCTCATGGAGTTCTTGCTTCCAGGTTCCTGCTTAAGATCCCGATTTTCCTTTCTGACTATAAGCTGCAAACTGAAATAGAGCCTTTCTCTCATCTTACCTTTGGTTATGGTGTTTGTCACAGTGATCAAAAAGCAAGCTGACAGGATATTATTTTGATTGTCACATTCCAGAAGGTTCTGACTCTGTCTACCTCACAGACTCTGATTTCTCCCTCAGAGTGCATGGTGAGCATTTAATTTATTGTTATTTTTTATTTTTATCTGGGGGTCTTGGAAAGTGAATGTCCCATGTGTGAGTGCCTAGAAAGGATGAAAGAAGCCATCAAATTCCTTGGAGCAGAAGTTAGAGGTGGTGGCAAGCTAGCGAGTGAAGGTGCTGATGAAGGATTTGGGTCCTCTGGAAGAGCACAGGCCCTTGAAGCCCCTGAGCCACCTCTCCAGTCTCAGTGTGCATGCTTTGCAAAAGGTAAACAAATTACAGCATCTAAAGGGAAGCCAGAGTATCCATTTTGCATGTTTTCTTAAACCAAGATACCTGCTGGAGTATTCCATGGGACAAAGGAGTCCAACTTAGTCCAACTGTCCCCAAAGACCTGGATGCTGACTAAGTGGTGAGTGACTGAGCTTGGATGCAGATGTGACTTCACAGGTGACCACCCACTTTGGTCCTACTCTTTGCAACCCTGTGAGACACAGCTGAGCAATAGACCCAGAGAAGCTACCTCCAGACTGTGACCCTCATACATCCAGAGAGGATGTTTATTGTTTAAAGACTGTGTTCTGGTCTAATTTGTTACAAAGCACCAGATAACAAGTACAAACAAAGAACAATTAAATAGAGTAATTAGGAAAAAGAAGGCACGTGAATCTAAAGAAGCATATGAAGGGGTTTGTGGAGATTTATGAAAAAGGTTGTGGGGATTATTGTGTGCGTATATGTGTTGTGCATGTGTGTGGTGTTTGCACATGTGTGTGTGTGTGTACATCTGTGTGTGAACGTGTGTATGTACAGAATGCAGTGGCTCACACCAGGTGTGTTTTTCTCAATTACTGTTTGCTTTATTTTTTGAGACAGGGTTTCTCACTCAACCTAAAGCTTGTCAATTTTGGTAGGCTGGTTTGCCAATGAATTCCCAGGATCCACATCTCTTCCCAGTGCTGGGATAACAGACAAATGCCTCCACACCTGGTGGTTTTACACAAATGCTGGAAATCTGAGTTTAGGTCCTCACGCTTGTAAGGCAAACACTACTAATTGGGCCATCTCCCAGCACTTAATATGAAGATAAACTTACACCTTTAATTCAGGCTGAAGGGGAGTCTGAGGGGATTCTTGTTTACTTATTGAGGAATGTTTTATTGAATTTTTCTTTTGTACAAGGCATAGTTCAGGGTCCATAGTAGTAAAGATAAACAAACAAACAAAACATATGAGCTTTTTTCCTCTTGTTTTCTTGTTTATTCTCGGGGGGGGGACAAAGAGTAACCAAATAAATAAATGGATAGACACAGATAGCAGCAACACCAGGAGAGAGAGAGAGAGAGAGAGAGAGAGAGAGAGAGAGAGAGAGAGAACAAATAGGGAGACCAAGTGGTTTTCTCATTGTTGGTGGTTGGCATGGGTTTCTCACCAGGCAGCTGTCGCCACAAGGTTGTTTCCTGAAGTGCATGCGGTCTCCACAGACTCAGGGGGACACAGAGTCCTGCTCCAGGTTCTGCTGTGCTCACCCGTCTGCCTCTCCCCCACACCATGGTGGCAACATGAGGTGGCTCAGCCCAACAAAGGCAACATATTGGCTCAGGGTTCCGCAGCACCTAGTGGAGGAATGATGGATGCTGTGGTAGAAGGGGGACCAGCTTTGATGTGCGTGGCCTGGTTTGATTAATGAGCAGCTCTGCCGGGAGGCTGCACTGGGAGTAAATTACTCTTTTCAGAAAAGGCTGGATCGGCACTATTGTACTAATTATTTCACAAGCTTGGGGTCAGTTCCAAATTCCCTGACACACACAAGGGAACAAACACCCGGGCTAACAGAAGCCGACAGAGCTCTAATTAAAGCAGAAATTGTTTGTGACTCTCTCGTTCTCCCCTCCACCCCACAAGGCTTCTCTTCCCAGAGGAGAAAGCTGTCAAGTATTTCCTTCTGGCCCCAAGCCTGGCCTAGTATAGACCTCCCAGAGTTCCAGGAAACAGTATGAAGTCCCCCAAGTTGCATGTGTCTGCTGAACATTGACAGAGACAGACCCAACGTGGGCTGTTGTTTTACCCCAGCTCTATGCAGGGTCTTAATACTCACTGTTTGCTCATTCATCCCTTACTCACTCACCCACTCACTCACTCACCCTTCCACCCTTGCCCTTCCTCCTCCTCCCTCCCTCCCTCCCTCCCTCCCTCCCTCCCTCCCTCTCCCACCCACTCATTCATAGACTCACGAACTTGGTCCCTTGTTCACTTGTTTCATACTTTCTGAATGCATTTTATGAGCTGACCATCATGCAGGGAGAGTCACAGCCTGGAAAGGAAGATCAACATGGACCAAATAGACAGAAATAAATGTGAAATCATGATCAGCAGTATCATATAGAGAGGACAGCGGTTCTGAGGGTGTATCCTGGAGGGTTTGACTTTGTTGGGGTCTTCTACCCTTGGGAAGTGTCAGACCTAAGGGTCAACGAAATGACAGGTATTTTGACCTGTGTTCTGGATGCTGTGAAATCCTGGCCACAGAGAAAAGAAATGTTACTAAGACTCCAGGGTGAAGGCAGATTGAGCTGGATTCAGGCTTTTGTTCTGTGCACACACACATTATGTGTGTGTGTGTGTGTGTGTGTGTGTGTCCTCTGAGCATCATACTTCCTTCTTTAGTTTCTTACCAGAAAGATGAGAACAAGATTCCTTAGAGGGTTTTTTTTTTTTTTTATTGAATTTCAAGACAGTGTTTCTCTGTGTAGCCCTAGCTGTCCTGGAACAAGTTCTTTTAGACCAGGCTGGCTTCGAACTCACAGAGATCTATGTGCTTCTGCTTCCTGTGTTCTGGGATTAAAGTTGTGCACCACTAACACCTGGCTGAATTATTTTTATTAGCATATAAAATGATTGTTTCGTGACACAGCATGCATATCATTTGTATTTTGCTTATATTCTATTCGCTAACACTCTCTTTTCTCTCTTATTCTTCTTTTCCCTCTCCACTGGTTCCTTTTTCCCCTCCATTTTGGTATCCTTGTACTTCATGCCACATATATACACTACATACACACACATAACATGTAATGTGGTATATATTACATAGATGTTACATATAATGTATAACATCCATACGAAGTGTATAATATGAACTGAACTGTATTCCAGTCTCTATGGAAGGTGTACACATGGCTCACTTAGCTTCCTTTCCTTTGGGAGCTGGGATGTTTCTGCTCCAGACTTCTTTGCACAGTCCTGGCAGAGTGCACTAAATGGGAAAATCAATAATGTGCACAGATGGCCCTCGTGATTTTCACACTAGTTAAGAGAACAAATTATTCAAAAGCACCTGGGATTCATGCTTTCCCAGAGAAAAGAAGAAGAGCGGGGGAATTGCAGGTCATTTTTATCTGTTCAGTGAAGTAGACTCCCTAAGAGCCAATCATTCAGTATCTGCAGCTCACCGCCGCCTTCACAAAAGCCAGCTAGAAAAGGTTCCTATACTTCATTTCTAGTAAGGAGAGTATGCACAGAGACTAGAATTTGCCCAATAAATATTTATTGAGTGTCTACTATATGTCAGCCACTAGGCTGGGGGCTTGGATAAGGAAAACCAGAAACCAATACAACAAATGCTAATAAAGCCGTTGCCCTTTGCTGTAATCTTGTAGCAGGGAGCTTATTTAATCTTCTGGTTACCTGAGAGGTGTGTCTTCTTCTCATTGCTGTTTCACCGACATGGAGGCTGGGGACCAAGGGGTGCAAGACATGGAGATTGGGGACCAAAGGGATGTAATTATTTTTAGAATATTTACTTCATAATGATGATGATGTGTGTATACACATGTGTGTGCAGGAGCCCTCAGAGGCCAGAAGAGGGAACTAAATCCCTTGGAGCCTGTGGCTTTCACACACACACACACACACACACACACACACACACACACACACACTTGTTCTACTGATGTAAGACCTGAAACAGTCCAATTCCTAAATAAGGGAAGATGTTAGCTGCCAGGGTCTTGGGGAACAGGATAGTATATCAGAATTTTCTAGAGAAACAGACCAATAAAAGAGATAAGATAGTTTGGCTTGTGACATTTTAGAGGCTAAGATTCCTAGGATGTACTCTCTCAAGATAGAAACCCAGGGGAGCCTTGGTTAGCATTCCAGTTCCAAAGCAAAGGCCAGAGGATCTGCGGGAGAGCGGAAGATGGATATTCCAACTCAGGACGAGGGCACAAATTTACCAGTCCTCTGTGTGTTGGTGAATCTCAATTGCTAACTTGATGGGAATTAGAATCACTATGGAAGCAAACCCTTGGCCACACCTCTGAGGGTTTATGTAGATAAGGTTAAGTGAGGTGGGAAGAACCTTTCTTAGGATGGGTGACATCATGCCGTCATGCCTTGAGCAGGAGTCCAGGACTCAATAAAAAAAGAAAGTGACCCAAGTACCAGCCGTAGTCTTTCTCTGCTTGTGGACTGTGGATACAATGTAACCAGCTGCTCCTGTTCCTGCTACCAAGACATCCTCACCACAGTGACCCCTGGAATTGTGCGTCACACACACCCTTCTTGCCTTTGGTGGCTTTCATTTTTCTTCCAGATATCATGTTGCATTGATGAGGCAGGAGGGTGTACTTCGCTTGGCTGCTTTATCCAGGTCCTCGGACACCTGAGAAATGTTTACACTCACATAATAGAAGAGACTTCTCCCTCAGTGTCCAGCTACAGGCCCTAATCTCTTCCCAAACACCTTTTAGGCCACACACAAACATAATGTTTTGCCAGCTGTGTGGACACCCTTAGTTCAGCCAAGGGAACACAGATAATTAATCGTCCCAAGTGGAGAGAAGTTAAGCAACGGCATAAGGTTTCAGTTGAGGCTGAGAATAAATTCCAGAGGTCTCTCAGAGAGCACCGTTCCCAAAGCCGCCAGTCTTTCACGGTGCACTTATACATGTGTTAAGATGGTGGATCTCCTGTGAAGTGTTCTTACCACAGGAAAATCAAACTGGAAACAAAACAAAGCAGGAAAAAAAAGCATTTCAAGTGTGCAGAAGAGAAGCGGCAGGGGAGAGGCTGTGGAGCTGGGTGAGCGGCTGTTTCTCATACAGACTCTTGTACTCCACTGCCCGCTAAGCCTCTGGGCAAAGATGACAGGAAGCTGGTGCTGAGGGAAACCTAAGGGCTTTATTTTAAGACCTTCTGTCAGGAAAGGCCTTTGGAACAAATTCAACCACTCAGCTGCGTTCCTGAAGGTCAAGCAGAGAGACATGATCTGCCGGATTTGGGAAAAACCTTTAAAAACCAAGATGAGGAAGAGGGAAAACAAACCCTTTCTGAGAGGCCGTTCTCTTTTTGTTTTTTGCTGCATGACAGGGCAAGATGCGAGAAAGTTCTGGTAGGAAGGGATTAAAAGAGAGACAAGGAACCCTTCCCCCACCACAGCGGCTGTTGACACCGTTATTAAATCAAGCAGAGGTTTTCAGACAGGGCTGTATAATTGATTATAAATGTTGAAATTTATTTCAATAAACAGTGACATTTTTGAGCAGCTGTTTCGCGTTACAGCAAAGCTGCAAACAGAACTGCTGGACACAGCCTGTCTTTTGTCTTTCCCTTTGATACAGTTGAGGTTTCTTTCTGGTGTGGTGCCTTTGAAGAGAGACATGAAGAGGAATCACTGTTTTTGGGTTCAGCAAAGAGGAAAGGGCAGAGGAAGAGACACAGAGTGATAGACAGGGTGCAGCAGTCAAAATGTCACGGCTTTCTGAGCCCAAAGAAAATGACCATAACGTTGCTCCGGTTGATTGGGCCAGGATACCATCCATGTGAGGTGACAGAGAGCCTTTCTCTGGTTTTCCAATGTTAGGTCTCAAATGTGGAAGGTTCTCGGAATGCTCATGTGTTGAAGGCTTGGCCTCCTGTTACAGTCTTAGGTGCTAATTGCACTCTGACATCATTAATGGGCTGACCCGCTGATGGAAAGGTGTTATCAGAAGGCCAGAAGGTGGTGAAAGGAGGTGATGCTTAATTAGAAAAAGAGGGCTGCTGGGATATAGCTTAGGATTCCTCCACCTCTGTCTCCTATTCTTGGGTGCCTTGAGGTGAGCCACATCCTTTCCCCCTGCCCTGAGATTCTCCCTCACTTCAGGCCCCTCAGGGTCCGTGAAATATAGTGGTTATAGTCAAAGAAGGAAAACACTTGCGTGTTGAGTGTAGGGGTTAATGGGCAAAGACAGCCTGATGTAGCAGACCTGTTGAGAGCTGCCTTTTCAGATGTGGCTGATGGTAGACCAGTTGTCCTAGTTAGTTTCTATCATTGTGATAAACACCATGACCAGGAGCAGCTTGGGGAGGAAAGGGTTTACTCCAGCTTACAACTTGTCTACCATGAAGGGAAGTCACTCCAGTAGCTTGGGGAACTGAAACAGATGCAATGGAGGAACGCTGCAGACTAGCTTACTCCTCATGACTTATTCAGTTTGCTTTCTTATATACCCTGGGACCTTCTGCCCAGGGATAGCACCACCCACAGTTGGCTGCTCCCCTCATCAATCGCTAATCTAGGAAATGTCCCACAGGCTTGCCCAAGACAATCTGATGGAGGCATTTTCTCAGTTGATCTTCCCCTTCCCAAATGACTCCAGCTTGTGTCAAGTAGAAACAAACAAACAAACAGCACAGACCACTGTGATAAGACCCATAGACTAACTGGTAAAACACGCAATAGAAAATGGCTTCTCCACAGTGGTGGAGGACGGAAACGTGAGATCAAGGTCTAAGAGGTGCCGTGTCCTCCCGAGGGCTCCACTGATGTCTCCTCGATGATGTTTCCTCTCTGTTCTCCACAAAGTTGCCCTACTTTGTGTGTCTATATCCAAGGACACCAACTCCGTTGTACTAGAGTGCAGTCATATGATCTTCTTTTACTTAAATAACCTCTGAAGATCCTGCAGGCAAATACAGTTATATTCCTCTATTTTACATTTTTTTGAGAATTTCATGCATGTATACAATGAAATATGATTAGACTCATTGCCCATCTCTAACTGCCCCTCTCCACTTCATCTTCTCTTCATTCTTTTTCTTTTATTTTAAAATTCAGTGTAATAATTTTAGGGCATGTGTGTCCTAATTCCTCAAAAATAAAACCTATTTTTAGACATTCTTAAGAATAGAACTTAAAATTTTTTGTGTGCATCCTACTGTTTTAACAAAGCAGCCAGCTTTCCCTTTATTTATTCCTTATATTAACGAGAAATTTAAAATAATGTTTTTATTTATAATTTGAAATTTTTATACATGTGTGTGATATATCTTGATCATTATGGACCCCCTCAGCTCTCCAGCTGCCCTGGAAACTCTCCTTCTCCAACACATCACCCTCTTTAGTTCAGGCCTGCCATTTCACAGAGTTTTTTTCCTTCCGATGCCAGGTATAGTGTGACATGGAAGAATCCCATGAATATCTAAGGTGCTCAGGAGAAATGACCTTGAGGCATATGGCGGTGGGAAGCCCAAAGCAGGGAAGCAGGATCATAAATAGCGTTCTTGGGTTGAACGGAGACAGCAGAGTAGTTGGGGCACTCATAGTAGTGGGGATGGAGGCAGTATAAGTTCTAGAAGGTTACACCGGTGGGGTGAATCCAAACTGAAGCTTGGCCTCACTGGGAGAGGGAAATGGGGACACAGAAGGATGGGTCTCAGTGTTTCTGCGTGGTCCAGCCTGGGTGCTGTCTGCACCACTTCTTAAGTGAGCCAGAGGCTGAGTGCCCACCCCTGCCACCTTCCTCTACTCTCCCCGCCCTTTCCACACACTCCTTCCAGGTGCTCTTCCTTAAAGAGACATGATCGCTTGCTGGGCGTTCATCTTAAGCCGTAGGGGGAAAAGCTGCTGGACTCCCGCACATTTCATTCTGGGAGAACAAGAGGATAAAATGTGTGCCAGGGTAGAAGGAGTTCACGGGATTTAAGCAAGGAGTAGCTAGACCCTAAAATTTAGACCTCCGAGCAGAGTGTGGACTCGACGCTGTCACAGGCGGCCTACGACTTTCAGTCATATCTTGTTAGTCCTAATCTGACTCCCTCTGATCACACTGCATCTCCACACAATGACACAGAAACGCCAGTACTGGGAGCTCAAGATTAGAAGAGCTTTGGAAAGGTCTGATCGCTCTTCGCAAGCTTAGAGGTTGCTGATGCTAACAAAATAATTTCCCCTTTATCTGAAGGCAGAAGAGTTTCTTCACCCCCCACCCCGAAGTTGGTGTTCTGCCTTTTAAATTTTTTTTTCTCTCCCACCTAATACAATCCTCAGTGCAGCGCCTGCCTCCGTGTGTAATCAGAACTATGCTGTCTGTGCTCAGAGCTGTGTCCCAGGATGCATTGTGCAGGCACCACCGCAGAGCAAGCGCGAAAAACTTTGGGAAGTAATGATGTCTGGAACACCAGCGGGCTCCCGGGGGTCACCCCCCAACTGAGCTCTTCCTGCCCTCATGCACCCCCCAGAAAAGAAGTCTGGCTTATTTACTATTTTAGAAAGTTAGACCTTTTCAAAGAGATGCCCCAGGCAAAACAGCCTTCCTTTCCCATCTCTCTGAAACTAATGACTCTTCTCCAAAAGTTTTGACAGTGAGAGCTGTTCCGACAGCTGAGGGAGTTTGTTGGAAGCCGAGCTGGCGAACAGCCCATAGAAATAGCTCGGCAGTGTACTCCTGATTCGAAAATGCAACAAGTCTGACATTCTGCAAAAGGAATGTCGGAGCGCAGCTCTGAGCAGGGAAATCCCTGGGCTGGGGGTGTGTTCTTGAAGTCAGATGATGGTTAAGGGAGCCTCGTCTCCAGCCTCCTGAAATACTTGAACCACTATCACAATAATAATCAAGATGGTAATGATGTTTGAGAATTACAAGAAGGCGAGGGACATGCTTTTTAAAATTAGCATATGTGAGTTGCACGAAAGGGCTTCATTACATTTCCAAACATGCCTAGGTGCTTTGGTAATATTCTCCCTGTCTCACTAATTTTCATCCTTATCCTCTCCTTTCTTTGCTCCCAACATATCTGGTACTTTTCTTCTTAGTCTTTGTCCTTTTTCCCCCTAACTTGACATAAGGAAGCATCCATAGGGTCATCAAGGTACTGTCTTATTTCACTCTTAACAAGGTGAAATTCAGCATCATTCACACACAGTATCTCAATGAATTCTTTCCATTTTAAAGTGTTCACTAGCACACCCCTATTTTAAAGATTTGTTTTTTATTTATAGTTGTGTGTGTGTCTATAAGTGCTGTATGAATCTGTAAGAGAGCTTCTAATACCCTGTAGCTGGAGTTACAGGTGTTTGTGGTTGCCTGATGTCAATACTGGAATTGAACTTGGGTCCTTTGCAAGAGTAGTATGTACACTTTACTGCTGAGTGGAGCCAAGCCCTTTGTTTAGCCACGAAGTTTAATTTTAATCTTTGAGGATAATGTGAAGATTGCTTAGGTTGTGTCCTGGGAGTCAAATCCAGGTCTTTACAACATTAACTACATCACAAATTCTGTTACTGGCTCTTGAGGAGTCTCAGGTTGGATTGGGATGGGGTGGGGAGTGTCTGCATATTTGTGAGGTGATGTTCATGAGATCTGTGATCCTTTCCTGTTGACAAGGTGATACTTATGCAGGTGGAAAAAGAGAATGATGTCCTTCCAACCCTAGTAGTTCATTTCACAAAAGAAGTCAGTGGGGAGGAGTCATGGCGAATCTCATTTGTGGATGTGAGGAGTCTGAAGGTTTGAGACTGGAGCGAGATCATGAGGCAGATTAAACAATGAACCTGGCAAGTGCTCATAGCTCTTGAGGATAGGAACCTAAGATGCTGTTGAGAAAGAGAAACTTCTAGGTAAAATGCCAGATTCACCACATCAGGACCCTTGGATTTTAAGAGAATAAAAATGCATCAATAGACTCGGTGCATGGCTTTGTGGTTAGAACTGAATTTATCCCACCATGGTTCTTACATCATTGTCTAATAGGGATAGTGGTGAGAAGAGGGAGGAGGAGGAGTTAAACAAAATCACGTGCATCTGTATTATTTGTATTCATTGTGACCAAATATCTGACAAGAAGCAGCTAAAGGGAGGAAGGGCTCATTTTGGTTCACAGTTAGAGGGGGTAGCCTGCCATGGCAGAGAAGGCAGGCTGGCAGGTGTGAGGTGACTAGGCACACAGCATCCATGCTCAGAAGCAGAGGTGGAAAGGAAATAAGTAGGGGTCATAAAACTGGAAGGTTCATACCGAGTGACCCACTTCCTTTCTTCAGCAGGCTCTGTCTCCTAAGGACCCACAGCCTTTAATAATACCAGTCACCTGTGGAGCAGTTGTCCAAACACAAGCTTATGGGGGGGGGCATTTCATACTGAAACCACAACACTAGTTTGTTGCAGATCTTCCTCCTCTCAGCTCCTTTGGAAGTCCCTGTGTGTGTCATGAAATCAACCCCTACTGGCATTCAGGGACATTAGAATCAAGGCAGCGGGCAGCTCCTCAGCACTGCTTGGTCAACTTGACATCTCTCTTGACATCTCATTATTGAGAAGCCACTGGAGCTGCTCAAAGAAACCACTTTGTGCATAGAATCTGAATCAAGAATTCAGTGTGCTCTGTGGTCTGGTAGAAACCGGGGCTGAATGTAATTTAAAGAATATCTTTTCCCTAGATTCCCCTTTCTCAGCCTACACTCTCAACTCTTAACCTTAAGCGGCTGGCCCTGACGTTTTCTCCCTCTTATTCTCTCATTGCTCTTTCTTTCCTTGTTTCTCCTTCTGTTTATAGTCTCTGCCTGCCAGCCCTGCCTAGCCTTGCTTTTGCCTCACTGTTGGCTGTTCAGCTCTTTACTAGGACCATCAGGTGTTTAGACAGGCAAAGAATCACAGCGCCACAGAATTAGACAAATGCAGCATAAACAAAAGCAGAACACCTTAAAGTAATATTTTCCAACAGAAGTCTTTAACTTCATTCAAAAATTGACATATAAAATCGCGAGTTCCATTATGATATTTTCATACATATATGTCAATATCCTTTACTCTCATTTGTCCACTTTCTTCAAGTCCTCCCCTGTTATCTTTCCTCCTTTGGCTCGTCCCCTTTTTCCCACAGTAAGACTATAAGTCAACATGCTACAGAGATGCTTGTGTCTTTAGCTATATGCACTTCTGCTCATGATAGCTAGGAAATAGATCTAGCCTCGTAGTCCATCAAATAACTGGGCTAAACTGTGGTATACGCACACAGTGGTATTTAATTGAATTGTGCATTGAATATGTGGAGTTGTATATATTTATATGTATATCTATTATATAAAATGCATCCACGGGATGGCATCCTAACTCTTTTACCTTATAAGATAACCTGATCTATCCATATTTTATTTTATTTTTAAAATTTAAAAATATTTTTTATTGAAAAAATTTCATAGACTATATTTTAATCATGTTATTCCCTCCCCCATTTTCTCCCAGATCCTACCCATTCTGTCTTCTTTCTCTCTCTTAAGATATTCCATTCCACCCAAACAAAAAACAAAACAAAAACTGAAACAGAAAACAAGAGACAAAAACATCCACAATAACAAAAATCAAAACAAACAAGCAAAAAACCAATAAGACAAGATGCATCTAAGCAAACAAAGCGAAATGAAACAAAAGTCTACAAAGACACCACTGAGTTTATTCTGTGTTGGCCAATGACTCCTGGGCATGGACCCTGCTGTGACGTGTGGTTGACATGCCGAGTGAAATTCAGTTGGAGAAAATTGATTTTCCCTTTGCCGGTGGGTATCAATTGCAAATATATTCTTGGTTAGAGGTGCAACCCAATGTCCATTTCTCTCTGTGTGTGCTTGGATATCTTATGATTTGAATATTTTTAGGTTCTGTTCATGTTGCCACTGTCTCTGGGAATTCATATGTGCATTAGTCCTATTTCATTTAAAATTTAAAAAATTAACTGTTAATTTTGTTTTATGTGTATGGGTATTTTGTTTGTGTGTATGCATGTCTGTGCACCGTGTGCATGTAGGACCTTTGAAGGCCAGAGGAGAGTTTCTGATCTCCTGGGATTGGAGTTACAAATGGTTGGGAGCCACCACGTGGGTGCTGGGAATCAAACCCAGGCCCCCTGGAAGGACAGCTTGTGCTCTTAACTGCTAGGCCATCTCTCAAGTCTTAAGCCATACTTTATATTAGAGGCAAGTCACAAGAATAGGAGACTATAAGAAGGCATGAACCAGTAGGAGTTTTAAATGGCTCTGCCCTAAATTTTTGTTTTCTCAAATTTGAGTTTGCTAAAGTCATCCAAGTTGCCCTAAAGGGTTATAGTTGCCTTTTTATGCTTTGATATGAGCTAATGGAAGCCTCTAAAAATGGACTGCTTCTATCTCCCATACCAGATAAATCATATACCTAGGATTTAAATGGTTGTCAAACCCAGGAGGTTACATTTATGTTCATTTATCTATTCATTCAGCCATTTATTTATTTATTTATTTATTTATTTATTTATTTATTTACTTACTTACTTACTTACTTACTTTTGCAATGCTCCGGAGCTGAACTCAGAACCTCACACGTACTAGGCAAGAATATTCTCCACTGAGCTACACCTCCAGCCCAAGCGTGTGCTTCCAACAGTATCCTGTGCTGCCACTGGTATTTCTCGGTTGGCCTTTTTGTTCAAAACAGACTTCTATGTAACAATTGATTATTTCCCCCTTTGTCTTACATAGCCCCCTTTCCTACATTCCTCTATTGCTGTTTTCCCACCTGTATCTTTTTAAAACTTTTCTATTAACTGCATTTCCTACAAGTCTTCACCAGTACCCTTTCTCCCCATTCCTTAGGAACCACACTCACTCACAGAATTACAGCATGCACATTGTTTCCAAATTCTTGTTCCAAGCCAATTCTCAAACCTAGATTTTTAACTACTACCTTCTCAAATGCTACAACTCCCAAAGTAAAAATGGGACAAAATAAAGCTTTCTCTTGGCAACCAGGGTTAGACATTCCGGACACATTTGTGTTTCTTGCTTCTTGTTCACCCTCCCTGTTTGCTTAATTCCTACTAAGGCAATGCCACTCGACTGGGTCATTGATGTTCACAAAACATTGTGTTGAATGCTCTAGGAGATAAAGAAATGAAGGAGATGTTCCTGTTCTGAGTTATGTACCAGCTAAACATGTTAGGTGAGTTTGTCAAGCTTAGAAAATATTTACCAATCCCATCTATAGTACATGACACAATGCCCTAACACTGAAGGTGTTAGGGAGATGTCCGCAGATTTAAATAATAAAATCAATCGCATAACATTAATAAGTTCATTTATGACCATTTTACCTTCTACTGCCCAACATGGATTAACTTCAAAGACAAAGTTAACTTTGCATTCATTTTACTTGATACCCTGGTACCTGATACCTAAGATATGTTCACCAATCTTGTTAAGTCATTTGCTTTGTAATGATCAACAAAATGAACTATAGTCTCTTTTTCTGATTCTTCTAAGCAGTAACAAAGCTCCAGTTCTATTGAAGCTATGATTTTCAACTGTGGAAATGATCAGATTATCGAAACAAGAGAATCCACACTATAGAGAAGATCCCGGTGACTATTCTCATTTCTAGCCACAGTCTGTTTACCAGAGGCAAGGGCTGTAATTAGTTTTTGACTCCATTCCAGAACTTGTCTTTACATTAGAATACAAGGTGATTTCTTCATTTGTGTTCATGTAGAGCTATGTCTATATCTCTTGCTAATCTCTGTCTTCAGTCAAAAGCACACTGCTTATATTAGTATGAAACTTCCATTTTCCCTTGACATAGTGTCTTGGGCATCTTTTCATGTCAGTTCATATAGACCTATCACATTCTTTGACATATTTGTGTGACATTGAAAGTTTTGATGTTTATTTAAGCATCCTCTCTTGATTGACATATAATTTGTTTTCAGTTTTGTTCCTGAGTGTGTTTGTGCTTCTATAAGTTTCTCTCCTGGATGGTGTCTAGAAGCTAATTGCTGGGTCATGGAGAGGCAAGCATAATGGAATTTAGATATGCTCTGAAATTTCCTCCCAAATGGTGCCACAAATTTCTACTCCTTCTCTTACTATGCATGTTCAAAGACATTCATTTCTCATAGTCAGTGTAGCACTTACAAAGCTGTAAGTATTAAAATTCCTGACTTGAAGGGATGACTGCCAGATTGTTTTGAAGGTCTCCCTGGGAAGGGTTTTGCATTTGCCTCTAGAGGGCTTTCCAGGGAAATAGGTGCTAGCAGGGAGTCTCAGTCATGGCTGTGTCTGATTCCAACAACAACATCAGTTCTCAGTGTCTTCTGCCTGGGGATGAGCCCTCTGTCTACTTCTGTGTCTTCTGCCTAGGGATGAGGCCTCTGTCTCATTCTAGTCTGTTTTGTCTTCTCATCAATTTGATTTTCAGAGAAGAGGCTCACTCGTTTTATTGGATATGGAAGTTTCAAGAAGGCTTTATGTGTCCCATGTTTTAAAGAACATAGGCGTTAGTGTTTATGTCAATATTTTCCAAGCCTGGCTGGTCTTATTTTCCTAAATAAGAAGTTCCTAAAGGAACTGAACCAGACTCAATAGAACCAAAGTATCAAAAATAAGTTAAAGGAATCCATCCATTTGAAAGATTCCTATAATATTCATTGTATGTGGGCTGCAAATCTGTAAACCATCAACACACATGCAAGTTCAAATATGGTTTATAGCACACCAGATAACACACATAGGGCTTTGTACCCTGGTACTCATGAGATTCATTCCCTAGATAGCTTCTACATGAGTTGGTGGTCTTATGTGTTCCTTTCTCTTTTGAACATCTAGTAGTTGCTGCAAACAGTTATTGCAGATGCCAGCTATGAAACACTGATTTATATCCAGCCATCACAATTAAAACAGAGATGAAACAGAACCAACCTCGCAGCCTTAGCTGTTTCCTTGGTGTTGTTTCTTTAGGCTAAGGCTCTGGTAAGTTGTCCCCTTTGTCATCCCACCACCTATGAAATCAGAACTAGAATGAAAAAAAGCACTTAGGGTCTCCAAGTAACAGATAGAGACTTGACTCTGCTAGATTGTGAGGTGAGTAGTCACCAGTGGCAAGAAGAGACCGATGAATGTGGGAATGCCTCCAGGGAGTTCACATGTAAAGCTGGAGTCAGAGAGACCAGTGGTCTAGGCACCTCCCAATGATTATATTTAAAATTGCGGACTCTCCATGTCTCCATCCATGAGGTATGATGGTGATGACTGTCCAGGCAGGCGGTGGTTTACACGGGCAATTCATATACAAAGCACAGCATCTGGCATAAACTGTTCTGCAATTTTTATGATGTGGGAACTAAGTCTTGTTGAGTCACCATGGATGAAGTCGAAACGGCGAAGAAACCAACCAGTAAAGTGGGAGGACTGAATTTTGGGGAAAAGATAGAGCTATGCTTACCACACATTTGGGAATAAGGCAGCATGTTTCCTGCGGCTGTCACAGATTAGCATAAACTCAGAAGTTTGAAATACCCCAGACTTGTTAGCTTGCAACTCCCAAGGTCAGGAAGCTGTACTGGTCTAAATGGAGTAAACTAATGATGCTGGCAGCACAGAGATCATTCTGGAAGCTCTGGAGGAGAATCTGTCCTCACCTTTTCTCCAGCACTGAGAGGCTGCTTCACTTGCTAGTTCATCATCTGTCCCTCCACCTTCCCAGTCAATGATGTAATTAATACCCTTCCAGAAGTTTCCTCATGTCATCGCTCCTATTTTTGACCCTGAATGTTATAAAGGTTTCATGAGTTTATCTATACATCTAAACTCATAAAAATGTACTTGTTAGATATGTGAAGTTTTGGTTTATTAATTATTTCTCAATAAAATCATAGTATTAGAAAGTTGAGGGGCTGGAGCTTTGAGTTAATTGCAGAGTGTTTGTCTGCCATTCACAAGCCTTTGGGTCCACTCTCCAACACCACAAAATAAAATATTAATATTTAAATGTTGGGAATACAACATCTTCCTATGTCTTCCCAACTCTAATGCTTCTGCCTCCCTCCAAATGTAAATGCTCACTATCACACTGGCTCTGTCTGGATAATCTGGGATAATCCCTATCTTAGTATCATTATCCCAGACAGTTACAAAGACGCCTTTGTAGTAGAAGGTAAAGCACTCATAGACTCTCGAGATTTGGAGGTAAATAGCTGCAGAGGGCATTATCCTGCCTACCACAAAGACCAAGAATCTAAGAATAAAAACATGACTTTTAGAACAGCCTAAACTCTCTGCCTCTTTCATTTCTTTCTCTTCTCTTCTCTTCTCTTCTCTTCTCTTCTCTTCTCTTCTCTTCTCTTCTCTTCTCTTCTCTTCTCTTCTCTTCTCTTCTCTCTCTCTCATCTATCTATCTATCTGTCTGTCTGTCTATCTGTCTATCTATCTATCTATCTATCTATCTATCTATCTATCTATCTATCTATTGACATGTAAAAATAGTATTCTTTTCCAGATTTGAACATCGATCACTTATGAAACCTTAAAGTTGGGTTGTGTTTATAAGACTTGGATAAAAGTAAATAATTTTTTCCGTTATTTATTTCAAGTCATGTGTTCAAAAACATTCAGAATGCTTCTTCTATGTTCCAAGCATTGAGCTAGGAGGACTTCATAGCGCAGAGGAAACAACAGACAGAGTTGACTAATGTCACAGAGGAGTGGAGACTCTTGTAAGGATGCTGCAGACATGAAAGCAGGGATCATTTATATGGGAGCTAGTCTGGTAAAAATAGCAGTCCAGAGATGGCAAATCTAACTTGACCCCCGGAGAATGACAAAGTAGTAACCTATCCAGGAAACACAAAAGGATAGGAAGATAGCCGTCTCCCTCCCAGTCAGTCAGGGAATATACTGACTCTATCACCACCTGGATATATGCCTACCACGTAAAGAAGGAATTAAAACCAGGCCTACTTCTGTCTCTTAAAACCCTTTCTCTACCAGGTGGCGGTAGTACATGCCTTTAATCCCAGCACTTGGGAAGCAGAGGCAGGTGGATTTCTATGAGTTCGAGGGCAGCCTGGTCTACAGAGCTAGTACCAGAAAAGACCCCAAAACCAAATGGAGAAACCCTGTCTCAAAAAGCAAAAACAAAAAAAAAAAAAAAGAAAAAAAAGAAAACAAAAACCTTTCTCCTGCCACTAAACTTGATCCAGAATATACTTATTGAATTTGAGGATTAAAATTCCATCTAAAAGTGGTTTCTACATTCATCAATGGAAATATACATACATACATACATACATAAATACATACATACATATTATGAAGAAGGGCTTGCAAAACCACCATACATATGTCTGTATATGTGTGCCTATATATGGTGGTTTTGTAAGCCTTTCTTCATAGAAAATTTTCCCTCCCCAAGGTGCAAGGGATATCACAGAAGAGGGAGAGAGAATGTAAGAGCCAGAGGATGGGAGGAGTGTTGAGAAATGCTTCGGCTGCTGTGCACAAGAACTCACACAGCTGGACTTATCTGCACAAGACTTGCACAAGATGAAACCTGTTAAGAATTCCTTCATGGAGGGGAGAGGGATTCCTGTGGCCCCACCCCCTGACTGAGGAGCTGGAGCTAGCTGATGGCTCCTGGGGAAGACAGGGTCTCTTTTCTTTGGACGATGACTGCTGGTTGGTTGCCCATGCCCTAGTGGATCATCCTATGTTCATGTACACATGGGCAGAGTAACTGGGCACAGCAGGTTATAAAAAGCAGAACATGAAGTTGGGAGGGAGATGTATTGGGAGGATGCCTGGAAGAAGTGGAGGGATGGAGTAGGTGGTGGATATGACTAAGATGCATTGTGTATATGCATAAAAATTTCAAAGAGTGAATATAAATATTGAAAAAAGCAACCCAGGTGTAGAAAGGGTTTTAATCTTCCATAAGGGGCAGTCAACAGATATTTACATATTTAAAATGGTTTATAATTACAGGTTCCGTACCCAGAAAGCCCATGTTTAAATGCTCAGTCTTAATAGCAGCTAACACAGCCCCTCTTTGGGTTGTTTTCCTACTTACAAAGCGAGATAATGAGAGTGTAGTTGCCATTGATTGTCTGTGGGGATTCAGTGAGCTCTATCATCTCATAGTACATGAGTGAATCACAGTAAAATTCAATACTTAGACTGACTGCATTCTCCCCAGATTTCCACAGTAAAATAGGTGTTTGGTAAATGTTTAATGACTCAGATTATGTGTAGTCTTTCATCAGAAAGAAGACCTAAATAGCTCTGCAGGGACCTTGTAGTAATAAGAGCAGTGGGGCTGCGTCCCCAGCACCCCAGCCGCCTGGCTAGCTTATGCCCGAAATAACAACACACAAACTGTATTCTTTTAAACACTGCTTGCCCATTATATCCAGCCTCTTCTCGGTTAACTCTCGCACCTGGACTAGCCCATTTCTAATAATGTGTGTAAGCACCCCAAGGTGCGCTTACCAGGAAGATTCTAGCCTACGTCCATCCTGGGTCGAAGCTGCCTGGGAGAGCAAAGCAGGGCCTCTGCTCCAGAGAGCAGAGCTGTCGAGTCTAAGCTCACTTCCTCTTCCTCCCAGCATCCTATTCTGTTTACTCCTCACACCTATGTTCTAAGCTATGAGGCCAAGCAGTGTGTTTATTACTTAACCAATGAAATCAACAGATTGATATATGACACTCCCACATCAGGACCTGTTCTTTCTCCTGGATTTTCATTTAGGAAGCCAGACTCTAAGAAGTGACAAGGTCGCAGGATGGATCAAGATGGCTCCATCAATAGTTAGAATCCATGAGTCTAGACTTCTAGTCTAATACTTCTGGTCCATAAGAAGGCAAGAGAAGGTGGTTGAGGGTTTGTGGGATGTTGGGGCCAGCTGTGTATTCCGCTAAGGTGGCCACAGACAGCTCAAGTTCCAGCTTTTCAGCAGCCAGCACAGTTCTTGCCCGGGGTTTTATCCTCTGCCTTAAGGAAATGATGCTCCTTTTCTGGGCTTCATATGACTTGAAGGAAAAAAACCTCCTTAAAGGAAAATCTATAAAAGTGACAGACAACTTTGGAATGTGGCCACCTGGAGGTTCAGGATAAACCTCTTTCCTTGGCAAAGAAAGATAAGAAAAGCTTGTGGTTTACTGGGACTGGGAGGTGAGTAGGGTGCCACATCTGTCCTTCCCAGCCCTCCAGTCACAGGGTTTAGGACTTGGTCTCCTGATACCTGGAGTCTACAGACTATGTCCTCCCCTCCTCCCTGGCTTCCCAATGAGAGCAGCAGGAGCTCTGTATGACTTTCGGTTTTCCGAAGTCAGAAGCCGTGAAACCCCAGGAAAGACCTTCAAAGGGAAAACGGAAACCACAGGCCTTGTTTTGAGGCTCTAAGTTGAGTGGTTTTTCTTATTTTTAATTAGCACATAATGTTAAGTTACATTATGACATTTTCAAACAAAACTTTCCCTCTCCTTATTTCCCACCCCTTGAACACCTCTTGTGTCTTCTCTCTCCACGGTAGCCTCCTTTTAGCTTTCTGTCACACGTGTTTTACTGCCTCCTCCTGTCTTCAACACCTCTTCTTCCTTCTCATGCTGTCCTTTCTAATGTCATAGCTTATACTGACGCTCATTTCCATACATACGTAGTACAACACTGTGAGTTAGGACCTACACATACGACAGAATTTATGTAATCTTTGATTCCTGAGTCTGGGTCACTTTGCTTGATATAACTTTAAAGAATGATCAGTTTCCCTAAAAGAGTCACAGTTTCACTTTCTTTAGCTGAATGAAATTCCATCGTTTGCATGTCCGTTCATCTGCTGATGGAAACCGAGGCTGCTTCCTTTTCCTTGCTTTTGTCAATAAGGGATCACGAAGCATGATGTGCGGTTCACTCTATAGTATGCCAGGCAGAGTTCTTCAGATGAGCATTCAGGAGTCATACTCACAACGTGTATGACGCCTCTGCTTTTCACTTTTTGAGAGACTTCCTTACTGATTTTTCTAATGTCTGTGCTAGGTTACAGTCTCACCCATCAGGAGTGAGTAAGAGTTCCTGGTCCCCCATGTACTTGCTAGCGTTTGTTACTGTCTCTTTCCTTGATGACAGTCATTCTGTCTAGGGTTCAGCCCAAAACTTGAGTTGTCAGATTTTTGAGTTTTTTTTCAGCTACCAAATTACCAAATATAGACTAAACTATTTGGGTATTCTCAGGACCTATTCTGGTGTTATTTGCACACCTATGAATATATGACTTAGAACTTATGTGTTAGAATTCTTTATCCCAGGCCACAGCCTATAGCCAAGTGTGAGGACATTCTAGATAAGCAGAACCAACCAGAAGCCCACACTATGCAAAACATATTGCTTTCTTTCTGTTAGGGTGAGTTTATTGGAGCTATCCCCTCTTCCTTGTGTATAGTTCTTCCAAAGGACAAAATTGGAAAGAGCACAAACAGATGGCTCAGTAGAAAGCACCTTTGTGGCTTGGGCTCTAACTATCTCTGCCTTTGCAACGCCGGTTCCACCTGTTTCTGCTAGTCTTGCAGCAATCTACTGTTGTCCTGAGCTCTGTGGACAAACGGCTTTCCTGAAAAGAATCTTCCCTAGAACCTTACCCATTAGCATTGTCTAAGGCCTGGCTTTGGCCACTCAGCTCCTCTACTGCCTTTCCCTGATCCGTGAAGCTTTCACTCCGCACCAAGGAAGTTTCTTTTTGCAGTAGATGGAGACCAAAGTTACTACTGGTTAAAATGCAAGAACAAACCTAACATTCCCAATTCTAATCAACCAATACATCTAAAATGCAAGTCCTATGTCCAGGGCTCGGGAAACATGGTAGAAAAGAGGACAGAAAGATCATATGAGCAAGGACTAGGATGTCTGCTGTGAGATCATGTCATCTATGTATGGCAGGGAAGCTACCCCATAAAATCTCAACAATGTTGTTCCCTAATCAAGACCCACACAGTGACAATACCAGTTTTTCTTTGTATAGCATTCTTTGGAGAAATAGATTAAAAAGACGTTTTGCTCTTGGGGATTTCGAAGTCTGTTAGCAAAATAGCAATGGGATGGCACGAACTAGGTAGAGTAATCTCAGACAACAAGAGAGACTCAAACAAGGTGGCAGAAAAACAGTTGTCGTCTGAGACCAGGCCTGTGCTAGGTTGGTAAATGTTTCTAGCACACACAATTCCATGGGTGCATTCCCCAGGACCACATAAACTGTATATGGTGACATCCAAATGTAATTCCAGCACATGGGAGAAGGAGGCAGAGGGACTAGATGTTCAAGGTCATTCTTGGTCACATAATGAATTCAAAGTCAGCCTGGGATATATGAGACCCAGAAAGGAAGAAAGAAAACAGTAAAACAAAAGAAAGAAAGAAAGAAAGAAGAAAGGAAGGAAGGAAAGGGAGGAATGAAAGAAAGGAAAGGAAATGAAAGAAGGAAGGAAGGAAGGATGGAAGGAAAGAAGGCAGATTGTGTGAATAGGCATTCTATCTCAGCTTAGATCTTTTCTGTTTTCCCAGTGAGAACTATATTTTAGGACATACTCAAGAATAGTCTAGTAGAAACCCCTGAGCAGGAAATTGACACACTGAATCTGAACTCTCTCTTTAAGAACTGAATTGCACATTTGAAGAAGAGGCTATAGAAAATACATTGGAGTTCTCTCATCTCAACTATAAATTGACTATAGCTTGTTTGAGGCACTTCTTGGATGCTGAGCCATAAAGATAAGAAATTGTGCTTAGATATAGAGAAAGATACGAACAGCGCTTTCCTGTGGTCACTGAGAAACCCAGATAGTCCTGGCTCTGCATGGTAGGAGGAAAGTGGAACGAGCAGGGGTGGAGCTGGAGCTGGCAGCTATAGGTTTGGAAGAAAGCCTGGTGCTCAGGATAGATGGCATTCTAAGGAGAGCTGTGTCACAACTTTCTGAGTTATGGCTGCATATCTATTCTCTGACACTGAGTAGAGACCCCCATTTGCTGCAAATGGCAGGGTGCTTGTATGGCCCTCAGTGCTCCTAGAGCTATGCTAGCATGTCTTGCTCTGTGTATTTGCATGCTCACATGGGCATGCATGCCCCACCCTGTGTGTTTGCATGCTCACACGTGCATGCATACCTGTGAATATGCACCTGTGTGTGTAGGGAGAAAAGAGGTGGCAAGCATTCTTTGCGAGGGGAGGAGAGAACATTTTCTTAGTTCTTAGACAGCAGAGCACACCTCCTGAGGAAGAAGGGGAAGTGGGCTGGATGTGTTATGCTTGCTGAGTTTCACACTGTTAAATTTTCTATCAGCCTTAGACAATATCATTATTTTACAGGTAAGTTTAAGAGGAAAGTCTAGCAGTCTAAAGAGTGCTGGGAGAAGACTATGTGAGAGCAAAGAGAAATGCTGGGACCAACGCAGGCACTTTGGATCTCTTCACACAAGGAGACAGAGTGAGTCATGACAGTGGCTGACAGTGTGGCTCCTGATTCTGTGTGTCAAGAGTAGAAGCCAAAAAGTCAGCTAAGGAGTTGCCCAGTTTTGCACACCCAGCAAGAATGTGGAACAAGAGAGATGGCTGAACGAAGCTAGGCCACTTTATCATGCCCAATAGCAGTGCTTTTTGAGTTTTTAACTAGGGGATAAAGTGCTGGGATGGAAACTGAGAAGGGCAGCCCTTGAAACCTGGACAGAAGGATGGATGCATGTGGTAGCCCCATGTGGAGAACACCTAACCAACAAACCTTAGAAGACGCATTTCTACAAGAGTTCTTAACTGACTAAGCTGAGATCAGAGACTACACAGGAACTCGAGGGCTCTTCTTCAGTGATCTGTAGATCTTAAGCCTTTCTAAAACTGGGAAAGATCAGCTTAGAACAAGTCATGATGGTTTGGGAGACCATTTGCAAGAACTCAACATTCAGCTTCTACTCTGTTCATGCACGTGTGTGACCACCCATGTGAGTGCTGTTACAGTCTGTGTTCATGCATGTGTGTGAGTGCACACATAAGTGCTATTCAACAGTCTGTGTTCATGCATGTGTGTGAGTGCACACACGAGTGCTGTTCAACTCGAGTGTTGTTCTTTGGGCGTCAGTCATCCTCTCATTTCCTCCCCACACTGCTTTTGTAGACTAGAAAGATGAGACTGAGACTTTGCATGAGTCACGTTGTAAAAAAGTGTAGAGGTCAGATTTGAATGTATCCCAAGGACATGGTCATAGGGTGTTGCCACACACTGGGGACCAGAGCTGTCGCATAGGCACAGGTAAGGGGAGGGCTTTCAGAATCATTAGACACTGTAACACCACCAGTCCACCATCATTTCTCTCGTGCATGACTCAGGTATAGGGAAATGCTCTTAAGGAGACCCAAGGTAAAATGAGAGTTGACACTCTTTTCATCAATGCGAATATTCATGAAGGGACAGACAATTTTGCAGGCCTATTGTGCAAATGTATAACATGAAGGAGGAAGTAATGAATTCTCTTAATTTCAGAATATTTTCACAGTAACATTTGCTGATGCATGAGGCCTTCCCCGGGCCAAGGGCAGAGCTGAGACTTCACTGAGCCTCTGAAGAGGGTGAGAGAAGGACACAGAGTGGGTGGTCACAGGAGGAGGGACGGGGCCTGGTTTGGGAGCAGAGCCCTTGATGGTCTCCAATCAGATGGCTGCCCTGCTGGATTGCAGCCCCTCTCTCCAGGATCACAGGTAATAAGGTAGAGCTGATGGTAATGGTTTATGACACGAATTCATTTTGAGAACTATATGCTTCAGCCATCACTTTTATTTTTCAATTTGGATCTGTTAGGTATTAATAGCTTTGGGGCTGTGTTTTCCATTTTAATCTTGCTTTTTCTCATTTCCAAGTAGATTCCTTCTTTCAATTTACACAAACATTAAACCTCTATTTCCTGCCACCCCTCATCTCCTCCTCCCTGCTCCCTTGTTCTTTGCTGACCTTGTTATAAAACTTTTCTTTATTGTAGACACTCATACCAGACCTGCCTTCCTAGCCCTACTAGCTGCAGTTGCCTTTTGTTCAAGCCCCACTTTGCTGTTTGCGGTGTCTTGCCCACTGTGCTACTGGACTTTCTTGTTGCCGTGACAAAATGTCTGAGAGGAACGATTCTGAATGAGGAAAGATTTATTTTGGTTCCTGGTTTCAGAGGTTGTGACCAGCGGTCAACTCATTTCCTGGTGGGAGGTGAGGCATCTCATCACCACTTTACATATATTTTGCATACACTTTGCATGTGGTTCTTTGAATGTTTTTCAGTGCATTTGTTTTTATATCTGATGAGAGAGATGGTGTTGTGTCCTGCTCTAACAAAGTACCCTTGTTTGGGTCATCTAAAGAATAAATGTCTTTTTCTTATATTTCCTTCTATTTTTCTCCAAACCACAAAATCTTACCACAGGTGAATCAGCATCCTCCCTGACATCACCTTTGCAGGGTGGGGATGGATTAGAAACCATGAGAAAATATACTTGCCAGTCACAGAATCTAGTTTTAGTATTCCTTTGGTCACAGACTCTGAGTAGCCCCTTGTGAACTCTTGACGCGAGGTTTCATTTAATTTCTCAGTCCACAAAATGGAAGATTTTGGGTTGAATAGTATCACAAGCTCTTAGCATCTTAGGCTTAGAAAAAGAAATGCATGATGGAACAGAAGTTAAGTCAGAAGGTGGGAGAGGTGGTGCACCTCCATATTCCTGGCATTTGAGAGGCTGAGGCAGGGAGACCATAAGGTTGGAGCCTACCTGGGCTTCTTAGTGATTCCTTGTCTCAAAACAAACAAACAGAAACAAATAAAAAGAATAGAGAGGTATCATTACTCTCAGCAAAAGACTTGACAAATACACCTTGCGAAGGAAGGCACTCTAACAAAGCAAATGAATCACAGGGTCCTAAGAATGTCATACTATTCTGGGTAGCAAACATTGTGGGAAGATAAGCACTAGTGGTTGTAATGGAATTGCAGAAGGAAAGGACTGATCCTGAGCCAGGGGAATGCATATATTCAAGAGGCGTAGGACACTAGAGGCTCTAGATCTGGGCATACATTTTTAGTAGGCTCCACCACCACTTGATAACCACAGAGCCCTTGACAAGTTACTGATACTCTCCAACCATTAATGTTCACATCTGCAAAATGGAGAGAGAGAAGTGCCCTATCAGATGGTTATAGGACTTATGTGTGGACCTGGTACATGGTATCACTCCAATATAATTATTGATAGCAAGAAGAGTGTTTGTTAGCTACAGTCACTGGAAGTAGAACTTGAGGTGGAGCTTAGAAGATGACTACTGATGGAGCAGGTACAGTGAGAGAAGAAGGAGCCATCACACAGGCCATGAAGCGATGGGAATGTTGAAGGTGATTCTGGCAGTATACTGGGGATGGTAGCTTACACTGCGTCTGTCACAGAGTTTCATTTGATTCCCAAAACAGCTTTATAATCAGGAGCCGTGATTCCTCTTCCTCTGTCAAAGAGATGCCAAAGCACAGAAAAGCTAAATAATGCGTTCAAGGTCACACAGCCTGTACATGCCTGGCATGAGATTGGAATCCAGGTAGTATTGATTCAGAGTCAAGTTCTTTTGTGTGTTTGTATGGTAGGAGGGAATTCACAGATGTGTGTGAGTGCACATGCATGTATGTGTGTGCATGTGAAGGTCACAAGTCAAACTAGGGATGCTGTTATTTGGATGCCATCTTTCATTTTGAGACAAGCTATCCCATTGGCTTGGTGCTCACTCACTAGGGTGTCTGGCTATGAAGGTACCTGTCTCTGCTTCCTCTCAGCATTAGGATTACAGATGTTTTTATGTGGGTTCTGGGGGATAACCTCAAGCTTTCATACTTGTAAAGCAAGAAATTCACTTATTGAGTCATCTCCCCAGTACTCAGAGCCATGTTTTTAATTCCCATACTCTTCTACCACTCCAAGAGCCCAGAAAGGTCTTGTCTTCCTAGCTACTATCTTTGAGGAAGTAGATGCCATAACTTGATGATCTTTAGAAATGCTGCATCTAACGCGGTTTAAGTCTGAAGTCAGATTCCATATGCCTCCCTGGATTTAGAGAAGGGCAACACTCCCAAACTTGCCCTCTGCTCCCAGAAGCCCCCAGAGTGCCCAGGTTGCCTTATGGCTGAGTCATGGCTTTCATGATCCCGGCTGGCAAATTGGAGACACCCTTAATTGGATGTTGAAAAAACTCTGCCTGCTACACAATGGCTCCGGCTGAAGAGTTATAGCTGTTTACTGTAACACACAGACAGTCCCATTAACAAGAATGATGGGAGGCTGCTCCATAGCATTACTCTTAGCAAAAGACTTGACAAATATGCTTTGTAAATGAAAGCGCTCCAACAGAGCAAACATATAACACTGGCTCCCCACCCCCACTCGGCCCTCCCCTTCCCAGGGAGACTTTGCATGTTCAATTCTTCTTATACATTATTCAAGTCTCCATATTCTGACGGCATTCATCAATAGTGGTGCCTATGGCAGGGAGAAGCTTGTATCAACTGACAAATGTAGACAAAGCAGACTGCTTAACCCGGGAACGGAGGGTCAGAGAACAAACAGGGAAATTGATGGCGCCCACCATATTTCTGCAGGAATGGAAGAGCAAATGAACACCGTACGTCACTGCTTATCACACAGGTAGGAGGGGACTGTGGCCAACTCAGTGCGGCCTACTTAAGGAATGCTGATGGATCATTCCCAGACAGCTTTTGTTCCAGGCTGTAGTTTATCTTGTCTACAAAGAGGCCAAGGCTCAGTCAGGTGCCATCCACAACTAACTTGCTCTTTCCAGTTCTAGAAGCTGGAGGTGGGCTCTGCTCAATAGAGTGATGGAGCTGTTTCAAAGCATGGCCAATGGACACAAAACAGGGTACCAGTCCGTCCACCAGACTCTCATCTGTATCGGTAGGGGTACAGGCTGTGCAAGCCCTAATGGGAAAGAAGGTGTTTGATTTTGGCATCATTAATAGCTGGTGCTGGCCCCCCATTTATCAGTGTGTGAACAAAGTAGTAACTTAAGTCTCCAACGACTTACCTGGGAATGGGAAGAACAATAGATGTCTGTCTCACAGGACTGAACTCATGATTGCTAGTGTTTATGTGCAGGGAACACAATGTGTCCCCGGGAGGCACTCAGTAGATGCTAACTAATAAGTGTTCTGTGAGGTAATAAATTTGCTAGCATTGTTGGGGATTAAGGAGAGGCCAAACTGCCATCCTGAGACAGTTCAGAGAAGCAGGAGTGGAGACTTTATAATGTCTGCTTTGGAGTTCCAGTTTTTTCAACATGATTTTCTTAGTTTGTATTAATTGCTCATAATGATGGATTTCATTATGACGTTGTCAACACATGTAGATTGTAGACTTCAATCATGTTCACTTCCACATTATCTTTTCATCTGCCTGTTTCTGTTGGTCCTGTACTTTCCCCTAATCTCTCTCTGGTTTCATACCTTTTTAATGTGTGTGTGTGCATGTTGATTTGTGTTCAGGGTGTGTGCAGATCTATCTGCTCATGCATGCAGGGGCACTTGGAGGTCAGAGGTTGGCTAAAACCTCTGGAATTGTTCCTCAGATGCTGTCTCCATCATGTATGTTGAAATGGGCTCTGTCACTGGCTTAGAGTTTACCAAGTGGGCAAGGCTGGCTGAACAGTGAGTTTCAGAGATCCACCTACCTGTGCCTCTCCTGGCCAAGAGGACAAGTGTGTGCCACCACAAATCTGGCTTTGTGTGTGTGTTCTGGAGACTGACCTCAGGTCCTCATGCTTGCACAGCGGTGCTTCGCTGACAGAGCCATCTCAGCTGCCTTCCCGTCTTAGTTTTAAATGTAAATTCTGCATATCGTAAATCTGAGTCTGGCTTTCCAGTTCCATCAAGTCTCTTGCATGTGTCATAATTCCATTTCTCTTTGTGGTTCACGCCATTGTTCATACACACTATAATTTCTTTATTTGTTACATTTGTTGATGGACGTATAGGTGGGTTCTGTAATTTGGATATTGTGAGTGGTGCTATAATTCTACAAGCTAGTTATTTATGAGAATTTCATACACTTTCTGAGATTTAATTTTGCTTTCTGTCAAGTGGAGAAATAGACAGATAATATCTATAAAGCAAAGACTAGAGTGTCCTCACAGTCAAAATGCATTGGCGTTCCAGTGAGATGGCTCAGCGGGTAAAGGAGATTGCCACCAAACCTAATGACCCAAGTTCAAGTCCTGAACCCACACGTGGAAAGAGAGAACTGAGTCTCACGAGTTATTCTGACCGCCACACACTGTGGGCCTCCCTCTTTCCCGAGGATCATTGTCACTAGTCTATGAGGAAGGAGGGAGCAGAAGCAGCTAGACAGGGTTTGGAAGGCTTGGGAGTATGTTGGAAACAGCTTTCCGGGAAACAGTTTCTGTGTTACAGCTCAATTTTATTTCAGAGGGAGGACATACATAAAGAATGGGACCAGCAGCTGGGGCATCGCCTGATTTGCGTCAGGCAGCACACGCCTATCACAGAGTGGAGCATGATACCTAGTTACCCCTAGTTACCATGTGTGGCAGCAGGGTCCGACCATACAGCTGGAGCACAGTCACTAATTGTCACATGTGAGGCAGGAGAGCAACTGCAGCGATCTGTGTCAAAGGTCATACTTGAGATAGTTCAGGCATCCAGACTTAGGGATAGTTTCCAGATAAGGTCAGGCCTCTGGGTCTAGAGACACCATCCAGATGGGGAGGGAAGGAGCCCTGCTAGAAAGGGAGTCCCCACTTGGTGTCAAGCTCGGAGAGCTGTGGACTGTGACCTTAAGAGCAGGGTGCTCCAACGACACATGGCAAATATAATAAATAAATATTTGCCCCCAACATAAATAAATATACCTTTAAAAATCCACCAGAGAAGTCTGATGTGTGACATTTCCTGGGTGGAGAATGGAGTTGAGTTGTCTTCCCCTCTCAGACAGTTGTCTGTGGTGCCATGAAGAAGGGCAGTGGGATTTATTTTCCTTCAGAATTATGTTATCTGTGGATAGGTGAAGGTAGATGTAGCCTCAAGTAAGAAAATTAAAGTAAAAATAAAATGTATTGTGTGCCTCATTTGGATCGTCCCATTTGGAACTCACGGCACTCATCTCAATAGGAAATTATCCTCTTTTGCAAACTGTCACATCCATCCAAAGGAGAGAATGAAGAGAGGAGCCTGATGGAGCCATTCTGTGTCTGTTCTAAATCACCATGTTGATCTGATGTCCCTTGTCTGGAGGGGAAACCCGAGGCTCCCTGGAAATGGCCGTTGCCTTTACCTCATCATTGGCATCAGCTATATCCAATATCACCTGGTTCCCAGGCAGACATCAAAACACTGGGAAAAAAACAAACAAACCCAAGTTTCTGAGAAAAAATTGATTCTCGTTTCTGGGCAGGTCACACTAGTGAGAATTGAAGTGGCTGAGACAAACAGATGTTGGTACTGGAGGCAAAGCCCAGAGAGTTGGCACAGGTCTGCTCCTGGTAGGGGACTATGCAGGAGCGAGTGACAAATTTGTTATATGCACACACAGAGAAACACACACACACACACACACACACACACACAGAAACACACACACACAGAGACACACAGAGAAACACACACTCATACACACACACAGAGAAACAGACACACATACACACATAGAGAGAAACACACACACACAGACACACACACATACATATACACACATAGAGAAACACACACATACTCACACAGAGAAACACACACATATATACACAGAGAAACACACACACATACACACAGAGAGAAACACACACAGACATAGACATACACACAAATATACACATATATACACATACACACAAACACAACACATCCAAATACACATACATATACTCAAATACACACACACATCCAAATATACAAAAATCCACCCCTCTGCTTGGCTTCTGATGAGAGAGAGCTGGTGGCCAAGGAAGAACAGCAGAGTAATATGTTTTTAGGCTTTTCTGTGCTGAGGTTGGGCCAGGCCATTGAGCATGAGGTTCAGGACTACTGACCTCCACATTCAATGCTTAAGACAAACTTCTGGATCTCCAGACGGGAGGGATCACCAAGGCTAAGGCACAGACATGCCTGTTTCACTGTTGTGCAGCAGGAGGGACAGATCCTTCACGAAAATTATTGCATTGCTAAAAATCACCGGGGCATTACTTCCCATTAAAAGGTGAACTCTCACAAAATGCTTAGGAAATTATCCAAAATATTTCTACAGCAGCAGCAAGTCAATATTAAATGGTCTTTCATGTTTGGCTGGAATTTCCAGCTCACTCCTGCTTGATCCAGAAAGCCCCATTCTTAACTCTTTCTTTCCAAACCTTGCCCTCTCAGAGAACCTCTGAACAAAGGGAAGGTACCCCAAAGCCCAGTTTCACATTCTTGGCTGCTAAGTTGCTCCTCCCCTGAAGTTGCCAGCTGCCCAAGTCCTGCCCAAGCATTCCAGTTTTGACCCTATGTAGGCACAACCCAGGTTGTGGCAGACATGTCATTATCCCCTCACCTACAGACTGTATTAGCCCCCTACTTTTTAGTTCAGGGTACGCGACAGTGGGAGCATGAGAGTTCTGCTTACAGATTGCTCTCTCAAGAGCCTGCCATGTCCTTCTAACAGAGCAACATGTACTGCCACATGCCATTCCCGCTGCCCTTCCATGTCCCAAGTCATTCCCACTGCTTTCCTATGCCACGCCATTTGTCCCCACAACTTTTATATCTGCTAACTTGTAATTGCTATTTGCAATTTTGGATTTTATTCTCTATTGTTTCTTACAAAATATAGCTTCTCAAAAGATTTTCTTTTTCTTTTCTTCTGAAAGAAGGGAAGAGCAGGGGTCTTCTGTATTCCAGGCTGGGGTCAAACTTTCCAGGTAGCTGGGGGTGACCTTGAACTCCTGATCCTCTTGCTTCCATCTCCTGAGACCAGAGATTTCAGACATGTGAGCCACCACATTAAGTTTATGCAGTACTGGAGATTGAACCTAGAGCTTTGTGTGTGTGTGCTAAGAAAGCATTCTATCAGCCAAGGAACATCCCCAGCCATCTCGCAGGCTTTCCTGCTGTTTTTTTGGTGTGTAGAAAAGTGCCAGATCATAGAATTTGCTCAGAAAATAGCTTTGTGTTAACAAGGTGAAAAAATGATGCATGAGCCCAAGGCTAGTAGTAGAGCCTACGTTGGGGACACAGGAATTATGTCATCCACCACCAGATACCTTCTTGGCATCTCCCAGGCAACTTCCCCCCACTGCAGTCATTTGCAAACTTGGGGTCCTCCCTCTGCACCCCAGTTGTCTTCTATTTCACCCGATTGTGCCTTTGATTTTAAGTACTTCTAGTGTATGTACTTAAAGAAAAAGAAAGACTCCACATCTGTGGGTATCTATCCATCATCTATGCTAATTTGCCTGTTCTGATGTAATTTGTAAGGTGGCAAAGCCTGACATACTATTGCAGTCTGGGAAGCCAGGGCCGTTTATCAGCCCCTGCCTGCTGCAGCCATTGAATAATTCTCGGCTGCCTGTAAACAGCAGTCTGCCAGATTCATTAAGTCTGATGCATGCAGCCATTCGCCACACAGATAAACTTAGTACAGCTTCCCGGGGCAAGAGATCTTGCATATCTGGAGTTCCCAGCACTGGTCTTTGCCCCTTAGCCTGTGATGCAGGTATGGATGGACTTCCTCAGGGCAATGTCAACCTTTGCCAGTCAAAGGTTGAATTCAGAAACCACAGAGATATGCTCTGTTATTGCAAGGAGCCTGATGTGCTGGTAACTATATAATAAGAAGACCCCTCTGGAATTCCTTCTAGCTCCGAAACCAGTGTTGGATTTGTCTCTTTCCTGTGTTGGGCATGGAATTTCACAAGGGACAGGAGCATGTCTTTCTAACTCTAGATTTTTTCCCAGAGTCAATAAAAAGAAAAATACATATATTTTGTTGTTGTTGAAAGAATCAGTCAATCAGATACAATTTCCAAGCCATTAATTCCAAGCTTTGTTGTTTTTCTTACATAATTTATTCACATCTCTTTAACACATCTATGAGGAAGTTGTGATTTTCCCATATGACAGATGAAAATGCTGAGCTGCACAAAGACCAACGGCATCCTAAAATGTCAGAACCACTTGCATGATTAAAAAAATGAAGAAGCCATCTTATTCCAAGGGGCAGATATAATTTTTATAGATTATACCTAAAGAATCAATATGATACTTTCCCGCATCTCAGAGGGGCGGAGTCTCCTGTTGACTCAGCTCCTCTCTCATGAGCATGACTTACAGTTTCCTTCCCATTGTTTTACTCTGGGCACAAGAAACACAGAGCACACCGTCTTATTCTTTGGTCTATTAAGCAAATCCTAAGTTCTTTATGTGTATTACACTGGGTATCCTGTACTGTGTGGTATGGCCATCCTGGATTTCTGGAACTCTCGTGAGGCCTGGGAAGGCTGCCAGGATGATAAGGGAGGGAAAATGTGTGTGAGTGTGGAGGTCAGAGGACAGCTTCTCAGAGTTGGTTTTCTTCTTGCACCACGTGGCTTCTGATAATGGAAATCGGGTTGTCGGGCCTGGGGACAGAGGGACAAGTTTCTTTAACTGCAGATGTATCTCACTGCCCTAACTTCTTTACTGAGAATCTGTCTTGTGCAGACTTGTTCAAGATACCTGAAACAGGTCTGTGAACAACTGGCCCAAGATCCATTCCCACTTGGTGATGACTGACTAGCAGAGACTTGACGGAATTATCTTCTCCAAAGATTATCAAAAGTTAATTATTCCTAACACTCCCAAGATGATGTTAAGAAAATAATTCTGGGGTGTGAGGACCAGATTTCAGACCTGCAACAGCCATGTAAATTCTGGGTGGGTGTGCTAGCCTACTCTTAGGAGGTGAAGATCCTAGATCCCCAGGGCATATGATTAACCCTGGTTCTGCTTGTGTTCCTGTGGCATGGTTTCCTGTCTGTGCAGAAAGATAGCAGCCTTCACACAAGGGTGATAGAGCAGATTGAAGGAGGTCCAGTGCAGGGGCTGGCTAGCCACCATAAGCATGTGGTTAGTGTTTTTGGTACTAGAAAATGCCACCACAAGTTCAGTAGAAGCTAAAGAGTGACTCTGAAGCCAAACCAAAGGCATTGTGGGCTGTCCCACATGGGATATTCCTGGAGGCTGGAATCATCATGTAGGCTTTGGGTAACTAAGGAAAAGGTCCAGGAAGGTTTAAAGGTGCCATGGCAACAGCTGAAGGATTTCAGGTGTTAAGCAATTAAAACTTGGATGGCACGAAGGTGTGGAATTGCCAAGAAGCAGGCATTAGCACCATATCTACAGAAGAAGCCACAGGAAGAGTGGCAGTCTCCGTATTCTTGGGGACTCTTGCTGGCTTCAGGAAAGGGGAAGGAAAAGAGCTGGGTATCCTCTACAGTGGCATGGCCATCCTGGATTTCTGGAACCCTGGTAAGGCCTGGGAGGCTGCCAGGATGATAAGGGAGAGCAAAAGTTTCCGGGTAAGAATACTACATGGCTCAAATATGCTCAGGAATGTTCTGAGTCTTTCCTGGCTTATATACTGGAGTCAGAAGACATAGTTTCAGGTACTGGCTTTGTCACTTGTGCTGGGTGACTTTGGGATGTTGCTTCTACCAGCCTCATTTTCTCCACCTGTAAAAAATAGATAGCATTAGTACTTGTCTCATGGTTTTTTGAGGATTTGACATGGAATAATTAGTGTCGACTTCTCAGGTCAGCATATAGTATGTAGAAACCTTCCCCTAGCACTTCATGTTATCTTCTTTCCCTCTGAACTCTCTTCCTTTCCTTTGTATTTCTGCCCTCATATAGCTCCCAATTTATCCAGCCATCAAATCTTGAATTCTTGCCCCCTTTTGTGCTGCCTTGGGTCTTTAGAGTTTCCTCAGGGAGATACAAAGACAAGACGAATAAATCTTTTATTTCCCTAAGACCGAGACCTGCTTACAGAGTACTCTGGTCACATTATTCGGCTATGTGCTCCTACTTTCTCATTGGGAAGAAAACCAATTGGAAAGGAAGCGAGCAAATGAAAAGATAAAATGGAGGAAAAACCTGAAAGAAAGTTTCTGTTTCAAAAAACAAAATTGACTGCAATTTAATTATTATTATTATTAACCTTATTATCATCTTATTATTATTTAGTACATAACCACTGGCAGTGTAAGTCACAATAGAATCAGTGAGGAGTGTGTGTATCCTTTTAATGAAATTATTATTGAAGCATTCTAAATCATTATATTTAAGGGAAAGAAAAATTGTGTAAGTGAAAGGTTTCTAAGGGAAATTTCAACCAAATAGAAGGAATTGATTTTTTTTAATTAAGAGAGAGCAGTAAAGAAATAAAACATTGGGGACCTGGCATCTTAAAATAAAACGGGATGATAAACTCTTCACTCTTCAATGGCAAAGCAGCAATTCCTTTGCTGGATTTTTTTGGATCTGGCTTTTATTATTAAGGCTGGTGCTGAAAGTCAGCATTTTGACAGGAACTAGGAACGTTTGTCACTATCTGGGAAGGAGATAGATGTTGAGTGACATTTTGGAAGAAATGTATACATTTTGAGCCTAAGTGCACTTTTTCCTTCTCAGGAAAATTCCACTAGCAAATAACTGATTGGTGATTGTAGGCTCCCAGTTCTCATGGCTATTTGAATGAAAGCAGACTTGAAAATTTCTCTTCTTCCCCTCTCCCCTCCTCCTCCCCCTTCCTCCTCTTTCTCCCTCCCTCTCTCTGCCTTTAGTATTGGGGGGAAGTAGAAGTTAACTTTGTGAAAATCATCTTTTTCAGGTATGGGTATCATTCATAGATGTGGGGCCTTGTCTCCATAGCTGAAGAAGAAGAATATTACAGATGTATTCTACAGAGTATCTGGAGTCTTCTCTGTGGCATGGAAGTGTGTCTGACTTTAAGTCCCTCTTACTAATCCAGGTACATTATGAGGAGAGCAAGACAGAGATGAATCAAACCTCTCAGTACCCTCGGATTTGTCTGATAGCCAACTGTGGTGCACAAAGGGGCATTTTTTTTCTATCTCCAGTTTCATTAAAAGCAAGCATCACAGAACAGGAATTCCTTCTTCAATTCCAAGGCCAAGGGTATTGAGATATTGAGGTAAAAAGCTCTTGATGTTATAAAGCTAGATGCTACTGTGAGCACAAGGCTGACTTTGTGATCTTGTCGAAATAAGACAAGGAACTCCATGTAGTAAACAGGGAGTGGTGAAGAACAAACAAAACTCAAAAGGGTTGCACTGGGTCCATGACCCAATGGTAGAGCTTGCCTAACACAAGCAAAGCTCTGGGTCCCATTCCCAGTACTGAAAACAAACAATAGCAAACATCAAGAAAACAACACAAAACCAAAATCTCAATTTGGAAAAGCACGTTGACCAACTCCTATTTTCTGACAGTAGAGAGGTCACCTGTCTTAGAGGCTCACTAGTTAGGAAGTCCTATAGCCAAGGTATCTGCTCAGAGAAGATCAAATTAGGTAGCCTAGCCTCAGAGGTGTCTTATGATGGCTGTTTTTACACCTTCCTGTATGGGTTCACTTCCTGGATTTCTTCTTCTTTTTTAAACTCATTATCAGCTAAAGTTTCCAGTTGGACCTCAAAGCTACTGATGTTTGGGAAGTTTCATTGTCCTTAATAAGTCTCCAGGGGGTGAGAAAAACTGACAGCCAGATGCTGTGAGATCAAAGAAAGAGGCATCCAGCCTGAGTGTAGTGGTGGACATCTGCTACCTCAGTAGTAAGGAGGCTGAAGAAGGATAGTCATGAATTTAAAGCTGGGCCAGAGCTACATAGTGAGACTTTGCCTTAGGGGGAGAAAGCAAAAGAAGCAGACTGATCCTAGACTGCAGGGTTCAGTTTGTTAGAGACACACTAACAAAAGCATGGGCAAGGGTGGAAGACAGATCAACATGGAACCTTGAGCTACGTGCCAGAAAAAGGAAACTTAGGTAGAAGACAAAAGTGATTTCCACCAACTTAGAATGTACTTGGTTTCAAGCTATCAGAAGGGCATCAGACACTGTATTGTTCACTTTCCTTTTGCTGCAGCAAAGTACCTGGCAAAAGCAATTACAGAAGGAGGAAGGGTTTATTTTGGCTCACAGTTAGAGGGATACAGTCCACCATGGTGGGGACACCATGGCAGCAGGAACAGAACGCAGGCAACAACGAATGGGTGAGCTCATCTGCCTTTCCCACTTCTTATCCAGTTTGGGCACCAGACTTGCATTTAAATGCTAGGGTGCTTTTCTAAAAGTTAAGCCTTTTGGAAATACTCTCATAACAAGCCGGAGGTGCAGCTCGTGTGGTTCCAAATCCATTCAAAGTGACAATGAAGATAATGAAGTGGGTCCATTCTGGGGCCAGTGGTGCCTGCATCTGGTCATTAGCCTACATATACATCAGAACTTCCACGGTTTCATTAATCTATAACATGACGAGACACTGTTTGTGAAAACAGACCAGTATTATCCAAGGACAACATGGAAGCTATAAGTTACAATTGCCTCTGTCATGTCCTGGATAAGAATTTTCAGGAAACATTAAGAAAAATTTATGATATTCTCAAAGGAGGAATTTTTGGTGAAGGTCTTTTTGGACCATGGAAACTGCTCCTCCGTGGACATCAGTGTTTTAAATGTGTCAGTACCAGTACTTTCTGTTTCGATGGCTATGTCCAAAGGACCCCTTTCATTTTCTTTGTAATCATTTCCCAACATGGTGGATTACATCCTGCATTATACTTGTACATATCTTGACAATGCTGCAGTGTCTGAGCCCATACTCTTTGGGAAACAGCAATGATTAAAAACACCTATAACATTCTGGTGAAATGGCTCTCAGTGGGTAAAGGTGCTTGTCACCAAGCCTGACAATCTGATCCCTGGGACCGACATGGAAGAAGGAGTGAACTGACTTTCCTAGCTGTCCTTTTACCTCTACACATGTGCTGTTTTACAACACACTCATACACATCTGTACACACGCATGCATAGACCACACACACACTACATCAATAAATAACATAAAATACTAGTAATACCTTCACCTCTTTGTTTTCCATAGAAATGGCTAAGCACAGAGGACTGCCTTGCCCTTGCGTACTTTTCCAGAACCCCCTGTACATCTCCTAGGGCTCCATGAGATTCCTTCCGTTATTGTCCATGGTTTCCACAGACCTGTAAATGATCTCCTCACTTATCTGCCCTTATAACACCCCAGGTTTCCTTTCTGTTCTTGGAGACATTCCCACTAATGAATGTTCTCTAGATTGCAGTAACCTGAATAAAATCAATTCCTTAATTGTCTAGTGTATATTGTCTTTGACAATACCAGGTTGGATAATTTTTTTCCAGACCAAAGGGAAATTCAGGTCTCCAGTCAAGGCCTTAAAGGACAGAAAAAAAGGGGAGAGAAAAAAAAGAAGAATCTTATGGGGGAATCAGCAGGAATGTCCTAAAAAATTAGTTAGAGCTAGACTAAGGAACAAAAGGAAAATTTATATGCAAATGAATGGGCATTCAAAGCATGCTGCTTTAAGGCAAGCCTCGCAGCTCCAATGAAGAGAACAGCAAGGGTATTGAGTGATACAAGATGTCCTTGTTGGTCCATAAGTTTTCTTTATTTTATTGTAGTCTTATGTCTTATAAATATGTCAACATTTCTGGCGCCCAAGGCTCCAATATGAGTTCAGAAGCAGCAGGCTGGGAATTGCGCAAGGTTTCTAAACTGTTTTACTGTCAGGCATGTCTTCAAGGACTGACATTCCTCAAGATCCCATTTTAAAAGCCAGAAGAATCTGGGAGTTTCACCCCTGACTCCAGGGGCCACTACGAATGACTAGCGAATGAGTATGAAAGTCTTTGTTTCGAGGTCTTAAAAGCTGGGGCCAGTGTTTGGTTCAGAGGCAGCAATGAAATGAGGCTGAGGTTGGACTATTTCTGGTAGCTGCCCCTTGGCTGTTTCTTCTCCTTCTACGTCTAGGCGTTTTGCTTCTTTACTGATTTCTCTTGGACCCTTTTCTCTGGATCACTTGTACTTGAATCCTTTGGTCAAGGTCTATGGTGGGGAGATCAGACACAAGACACTGATTGTACTTGTTCTGATGGAGGACTTATTCTGATGGAGGCAAGGAACAAGGGAGAGGAGTAGGAAGAAGGGCATACAAAAGGGAGGGAGAAAGAGAAGGGTAGGGGGTCTTTTCTTTCTTTTTCTTATTTTTTCAGAAAGCCAGGAGAGGGACAGTGGACAGGACCTTTAATTCATTGCTGAGAACCCTACACTTGAACTCCATCTCTTTTCCTTTCCAGCTGTTCAGTCATGAGTGTGTTACTTGTATTTTGAATGTCAGCTGCTTGCTAGTTTTGAACTCAAGCTGTTGCAGTAATTAAGTTAATGCCTTTGGGTGGCTTCTGCTGTATCATCTTTGGGGCACAACACAGTCTTTCAAAAGAAGTCTCTAAGAACAGCCTGTGCTCATTTGTGTTACTCTGTTCCCCGTAGCCTCAAGACCCTTCCTCCTACCTATGTGTGGCTGTAGGTAACACACACGGAAATTGTGTAGTCTCAGTCTGATAACTTTTAAAAATCGAAGAGCACAGAAATTTGGGTGATTTTTTAAAATTTAACACAAAGCAATTTAAATAATATTTTAATTAAGTCTTTGAGAATTTTATACAAGGTATTTTGATTGTATTACTCACCCCCAGTTTCTCCCCTATCCACCCATACTTCATATCTTGAGTTGGAATTGATTTGGTTTAAAATATAGTTTTCCAGATCCTGTTTAGTGGATATGAGAGGGCTCAAAGAATTTGAGAATTTTCAGGGCTGGTAATTCTTAGACTTTAATTTTGGAGGCTATAACTCAGGTTCAGAGTTTAGCACCAACCCCAAGGACTACCTCACTATTTTACGTACTCTGATTTCCAGGGTGCAGCAAAGACTCAGCCAGGTTTCTAGCCCCAGCTGAAGATTTGGTGCTTTTTCCCTAGACCATGATGCTTAGCAGAGTTCTCAAAGCCAGTGGCCTCCTGGTCCACTTTGCCCCCATTGGTCTGACACTTTGCTCTGCACATCAATGAATTCATTCTAAGATGTCAATGAGCACTTGTCCATTTACAGCAAAACAAATGGGCTGATGTTGCTGAGAAATCCTGAGATGACACCAACAATCAATCAAGTGCTCCATGGGTCCACCTAGCCCTGGAAGGCAGCCGATCCATTATGGCTGATTAAGACCACGAATGACAAGGAGCCAAGGCCTTGTCTGTCTGCAGCTCCTGAGACAAGGTGGAGGTTAACCTCTGACTTTGCCTAAGGACATGGTTGTTACTGGCAGTCACGTTCCTGTTCTCAGTCACTCCTGGGACATGATCATGTATGTAGCTCACTCCACAGTGGCTCCCCATGTCTCCTCAGCCGCCCTCATTGACTCCCACAGCCCCACAGCCCCCCCTCCCCCAGTGTTTAAGCCTCCTTCCACATCAGTTACACGGGATGCATTGAAGAAGAGGAGGAATTGTAATTATGGTTCTGTTGTGTGACTTTACCTGTTCAGATACAACACTAAAATAACAACAATAACAAAAAGTTCATAGCCTACTTTTGCGGACCAATTAGCTTGTTGGGCTAGCTAACAGGAACATGGATGGCTTAAAGGCAGCTGCATCATGAGAAGCCCACACTAGCATGGATGTGACTCAAAACATCTGCATTTCCAGAGCGCCTTGGATGACTCGTGGGCAGCTCAGGCCATTAACGTTTCTTGTCCCCAGTGACTGTCAGTGTCTCCAGAACCTCAAGGGGACTGCTTGCGATTCTTAAGTTTCAGCTAAGCCCTGTAAATTCTATTTACTTCCTGTGCCTTGTGGATTTTCTTCCTCTCTCCAAGGGAAATGTGTCAATCTCGCAAAAATAACTGCAAAGTCATTTCATAATAAGTTCCTGTTTCATGATGCTTAGAGTTTTTTTTTTGTGAGAAATCTGGGAAATCTAGTCTAGGAGTCAGCGTTCTTCAAAGGGTCAGATAGCAAAAATTTTTGTCTCTGAAGTATAGAAGGTCACATAGCAGTTACTCAGCTCTGCTGCCATAGCAGAAAAGCAGTACAGGCACCAGATGAACAGAACTGGGTGTGGTCATGTCTAATGTAAATTTATTGACTAAGAAAAATGGTAGACTGGATTTAATTCATATTCATGGGCTATAGCCTACAATGTCCAATGTAGACCATCTTTGTAAATGTATTCATTCAATAAATAATTTAAAGCATCTCCACATGCCAGACATTGAATGTGACACAGGACATCTCTGTGTCTCTGTGACTGAGGGGAGTCTTTGCCTTTTTATATCTTCTATTTATTAGAAAGGATAAGAAGATCCAGTTTACATGCAGTTAAATGTGTGATTACTTTTATTACAAATGCTCTGAAGGATTAAGACAAGGTGAGATTGATGTGTATCATGGAGAAGGTGAAGAGGTGGGGTGGGAAAGGAATGGGCCATCAAACAGAAGGAGCAACAAGGGGGCCATCCCGAGTGAAAGGAACTTGGTAAATCAAGAGACTCTGGCTTGCTGTCAGTCGGGGAAAGAGAGTGAGGCAGGCGTCAGGTCCCTTTTGGTATTTCTAAGTATTTTATTCCTTTCCCCAAAGCAATGGGAAGCGTCTGCAGTGTTTTAAAGCAGGAGAGAGCAACACGAGAGATTTAGGATTTGGAAAAATTTATCTGCCTACAGTTTGGGGACTAGATGTTGGGTAACAATAAATCAAGGGAGACGGAACAGATAGTCCACCAGCATTTATCAGCTTTGCAACAACACAGACTCTCACCCTGCATTTCCTTTGTTCCATCCTCACTCACAACGTCGGGTACTTGATTAAATGTTCATGTCCGAGGTCACCACACAGAGCAACCCACTTACTGTGAACCCCTCTTGGTAGTGATAGTTTCTTAGCAGGGCTGAAGGGGCTGTGGAGATGGCTCAGCATTAAAATTCATGTCTTGCTATCATGATGACATGAGTTTGGATCCTTAGCATTGACTGTGGCTGTGTGTTCATTCCATTAATATCAGTGCTGTGGAGGTGGACTCAAGGAGCTCCTTGGAGCTCATTGGGCAGTAAACCTACCTTAATTAGTAAGCTAGTGGTTCAGTCTGAGACTCTGTCTTCAAAGTAAGCTGCAGTAATTGAAGAAGAAACCCAATGTCACATTACTTCCACATGCATGGATATACCCCCCCCCCACACACACACACGGGGAGAGAGAGAGAGAGAGAGAGAGAGAGAGAGAGAGAGAGAGAGAGAGAGAGAGAGAGAGAGAGAGAGAGGGCAAGCTGGAGTTCAGTGCTCCGGGGACCCAGAGAGCCACATTGTGGGTTAGACTGCACAGAGCTTATTAATTATAAGGGGCATGTTCTTTGAGAAACCCAATCCTCCTACCTCTACGTGACTCTACATTTCAAGGCCACTTGGACCCTCTGAAGCTTTGCTTACAGCCAATTCGAGCCATGATCATTTTGCTGATGCATTTTGAAGATGATATGACCATAATGCTGCCGAGTGTCTGCATATTCTTAGGCATTCGCAGCCTCCACTTGGAGCACACTGATATGTAGATCATTAAGCAGCACAGACCTTCCTGCTGAAAGGAGTAGTAATTTCAGTTTTCAAATGTCATTTTCCGTTGCTCTTTGGCAGGAATGCTGCAGTCACACTTTCCTGTTTCTATTAACCACAAGGGCTGGGACAAAGTCATCTACCTCTCCACTGGCAAACCTTCATTTCAGACTCTGCAATGTGGCCATTTAGGCAATAAAAAGAAATGCAGAGCTGGCTGCTGAGATGGTCTCCAGAGATGGCACCTCCTGGCATTCATGCCCTTGAAGAGTCCCCTTCCATGTTACACTAGACTTGATGAATGTGACCAATGAAGTGACTGTGGCTTTCAATGTAAGGCAGTAAAAGACTCAAATACTTTCATCTTGGACACAGGGTCTGATGTTGGATCTTTCAGTCAGGGAGGAACTAGGTTCTATATTTTGAGCATCCCCCTATGGCAAGAAATTGGAGCCTCTGGCCAATGGTCATATGAATGAACTTGAACATAGATTCTGGCCTCATCCAAGCCTTCAGAAAATTAAAGTGTTATGTAATAGTTGACAGGAAATTGTTTGATAAACCACAGACTGAGGTTAGATAATAAGGTATATCTGGATTCTAACCCATGGAGAACATTAGATAATCAATGTTTCTTGCTTCAGCTCTATATTTTAAGGAAATGTGTTATACAGCAATAGCTAGCAGATAGCAGATGAAAACAGTGGAGTACTACCATTAGTCTGGTGTAGATGTCTGCAAGATTGACAAGAAGGACGTTGTTAGGATGCTAGGGACAGGGGTAGAATCTAGCTGGGAGTTAGACATCTGTGTTGTGGCCACTAACAAGTTTTATGGCACAGGACAAGTGGATTTTATTTTCTGAATCTGATTTTCTCTTGATATTGAAGCAAGAGGTTGGTTATTGTCTTAGAGTTTCTATTGCTGTGAAGAGGTACCATGACCATGGCAACTTTTACAAAGGAGAAAATTTTAATTGAGATGGCAGCTTAGAGTTCAGAAGTTTAGTCCATTATCATCCTGACATCATCAACATGGCAGTGTGTATGCAGATATGGTGCTGGCTTCATCGTAGTCAGAAGACAACAGGAAGTCATCTGTCTCACTGGGCGTGGCTTGAGTATATATGAGCCTTCAAAGCCCGCCTTCACAGTGACACACTTCCTCCAACAAGACCACACCTACTCTAACAAGTCCACATCTCCTAATAGTGCCACTTCTTTGGAGACCATCTTCTTTCAAACCCCCACATTCCACTTCCTGACTTCCAAAGACAATATATCATGGCTGAAGCACACAGTGAAGAAAGCTGCTCATCTCACACTGGCCAGCAAGCAAAGTGCAAACTCACTTTGTATGTGTGTGCAAGTGTAGGCATCCCTCTGTGAACACACATGCCTTTCAAGGTCTGAGGGTAACCCCAGGTGTTGTTGCTTTGGCTATACACTTTTGTTTTGAAACCAGGTCTCTCCCTGACCTGGAACCTACCAATTTGACTAGCTGCCACTGTGACCAGATTTCATATGGGGATCGAATTCAGTTTCCTGTTTGCTCACCAAGCACTTTACCTGCTAAGTTGTCTTCTCAGCCATCTGAACTAACTTTTATCACAAAGTCATTGCATTAGAACTCACTAAACTACAACTTCTAAATGGATTTATGAAGTCAGCGTCCTACTGATCTGATCACCTCAAAAAATTCTCACCTTTGAACACGACTGCTTTGGGGAGCAAGCTTTCAAAACTTGAACTTTTGGGGACATTTCAGACTCAAACTACAGCAAAGATCTAAACACTGTCTGGGTTGGACTGGCCAGCTCTTCTCTTCTGGGAGGGACAGAGGATGCTATAATTAATAAGCTCACCAGAGGCAATATCAAATTCATAAAGTATGGTTCTGAAAGGAGAGTTGGACACTGACCAAGGGGAGGAAATGATGCTGGGCCGAGGAGAGCATTATTCATAAGCTGAATCCAAAGCTGCATCTCTCCTTTCTGTCTTGGGGAATGCACTTGTATACAAAAACTTCTGAATGTGTATAGGCCTCAACTTTCAACTGTGTGGAACTGAAGAAGTTCACGCCAATTCCTCACTGTGTTTGCAGTCCCCAAGCAACCAAATTACCGAGATGAGGAGGGACCAGAGCTAATGCGTGGAGTGAGCAAATGATGTGCTTCCTCGAGCTAATTATTCCTGAAGCTTGGTGCTGAGTTCATTGCCGAGATTTGGATTCGTTAACCTTATCTTAGCCTGGGGAACTTTCTCTGCAGTAATCCAGATTTTAAATGAGCTCACCTCCAGGCGAGCCACATTAGCGCACATCCTCCCGTTATGGTGGCCTCACCCCAAGGAGCTAATACAACTTAATAGCGTGGTTTAGAAAAGGTGGAAGATATCCTAAGGATGAGACTAACCTTCACATTATGAGGATTTCAATAAAGGTCTGGAGGAATCTATTGAGGGGTCTGACAGCAGGGTCTGGATATCAAGCCCTCTCTTCACCGGGGGTAGAAGTCCCTCTGGGAAGTGTTTGCCCCTAATTTCTGGAAAGCATGTCATCTCGACATTTGGTTTGCTTGTCTGCATGTCTTTATATTCACCTCATATGAATCTCTTGGATATCTTATCTTTTACTCCTCCAAAGTTTTGACCTCATTTGGGCTGCTTTCTAAGATATTAAATTTTGAAACTTTTTCCAAAAACGAGCCTCTGTCTAAAAATGATCCCCAGTTTTGACAAGTCAAAGATCTTCTTTTCCTTTGCTTCCGTGGGGAGAGGGAAGAGGAGTCATACTTAGCTTTCTATAAAATTTAAAATTTCAAGTCCTCTATATCCGGGTGGCCCAAATGGATGGGAGGAGCAAAAGCTTTGCCCTGTTCCCTGGTGGGTAGCCATTAAATGTGTTGCTTATGGGCTCAACCTTCTAGCATTCATGTGTCCATGTCGTTTCCTCACCTTGGGTGGTCTCCTCAGTTTCAGAGTGAGAGCACAGGAGACAGTTGAGGTGAGGTCTCTTCCTGAGGTTACACAGGAAGGACAGGAGCTAGGTTTCTCCACAGCTAGGGGTCAAGGAGAAGGGCTACTTTTGCTGAGGCGCATTCCCCTAAAGACACTGCCTTGTTAGCCATTCTTCCCACTTTCTTCACTTCATGCGGCGAGTCATGGTAGTATCTGCTTCTCCCTTCAGAAGGCACCAGAAGACCAAGGGTGGCATCTCCTCCGGCACAAAGTGAAGCTGATAAGTGAGCCCTTGCTGTGTACTCAGTGCTGGGGTGACTTCCAACTTACAGAGAAGAAACTGGGGTTCAGATATTTGCTTGTCCTGGAATGCCATTTCTGTCTAGATACTCAGAATGCAAGCAGCTCTAGGGCCATCATACTGTGTAGCTTATTCCTCCTGGACATCCTGGTCCAACTGCTCACACTTGGACAAGACTCCAGATGGCATTATTAGATAAGACTTCTCACTATTCACCACACTCCCTTGGTGCAAATGAAGATTTGATGTGTGTCCAGCATCTTGTCCAGGCAAGGGCTCAGAGTCTCATTGTTAAGACACTTCCTGTGAAGGAATAAGCCCTTATGAAGACCTCATTCTCCCAAGAACCATTATCACAGGCATTCTAGGCTGGTATTCCATAAACAGAAACAAAATAAGGACTGCCATAAATACCATATTCTTGCAAACCAACCCGGACCTAATTAAGGTGACCAGGCATGTAAAGACATGGAAGCCTTATATTTCTACACCCACTCTGAGCTTGGTATCTACCATATTTTCTATCTCAGGGTGTATGGAGGGCAGAGAATGGACTGTAAGTTCTATCCTCTAGTTAAGGGCAGCCAGAAGCAGCCCACAACAGAGATTTGACACAACACGGTCTGAAATATTCAAGGTGGAACTGTGAGGTTAAGTGCCCAGAGACTGAATAGACTGAATCAGGTCTGACTTCTTTCCGTTCTTGTTTACTCATCAGGTAATTGGGACACTGTCCACATTCCTGCTGCTGCAAATGGAAGCCCAGGAGGGTTTGGTTTATGTACCTGTCTACTCGGGAGCTTGGTTTGGTTGCTGTATTACGTTCTGCAGTTTATCTGCACGGAGCCAAAACCTGCCTGTGGTTATCTACATCAGAGAGGCAACCATTTACTGATGGGAGCCATGTTAGTGTTAAGTGCTGACTCCTCGCTGATTTGCCTGTATTCGTTTGTGCAATGAGCCTCATTGTTTGTAGAGTCCCTGCCTTAGCTTCATGTTGATATAACAATATCTGAAACAATCGACTTAATTGGAGAAAAGATTTCAGTTTTTGGTCCATGGTTGCCTGGCCCTATGAGCATCAGAGCGTCAGGACAGTTAATGTGTAGGAGGAAGCCTGCAAACCTCATGGTGGCCAGACACTCAATATCTCTTTCCTGAGCATGCTTCTAATGACCTAACTTCCTCCACCCAGCCAAAACCTCCTCAATATCCCACCATCTCCCAGCAGTGGCAGGAGTTGAGTCAACTTTTCTAACACAGGAGCCTCTGATGAATGATTATTTAGGGTGAGGGTGAGTTTCTTGGGTTCGAGAAACCTAAGAAAATGTCTAGAGTTGAAACAGGGGCAGCAGCCGAGTCTCGTGAGGCATGCGCTGAAGTGGAGATGTGAGGATTGTAAGCTCCAGGCCAGTCTGAAATAAAATGAGAACCCATCCGTGCTTTGTCTGTGGACTCTCCACAACAGAATAACCCGGGAAGTTCTCAGTTACGGAACTGCCTGGATCAGGCTGGCCTGTCAGCAAGACTGTGGGGTACGCTCTGTTTTTCTTAGCTATTCATCTTTTACATTTAAATGTTATTTTAAAAACCCAAATCTTCCATTCATTTTATACAATGTATATGAATCACATCCTTTTACTACTGCCTCCTTCCAACTCCCCCTAGTGTTTCACACGCTGTTGTCCTCACAAAATTCAAGGTTCAGGAAACTTTGCAGAAGAGGAGGAGGAATGATGAGGAGGAAGCTATGAATGCTGACTCCCTCTAATTCACAATGGTCGTGCTCACCCGCATCAGACTTGTACAAGATCAAGCCAGTAAAACTTGCAGCACATGTCATGGAGGGGCCCCTGGTTAGCACCCGTAGCTGAAGAGCCACTGGCTGAGGGAGGGAGAGTTACTCTATTTAGAGGACATGGCTTTTATTAGTTTGCTCATGCCCCAGTGGATGGCCACACACGAATTGACACACACAGCACTAATTGACTGAGGAGATTATTATTAACAGTAAAATATGGGCATTTTCTTGATTGCTGATTGATGAAGGAAGACCCACCCTGAATGTGGGCAGCACCATTCCCTAGGCAGAGCTTCCTGAATTGTATGGGAAGGAAAGGATCTAGGTGAGCAGAAGAAAAACAGGCTGCATCATGTGTGAGTCTGTGGACTGGCTGCTCAGTGATGGGCTGTAGCCTGGCATTGAAAGATGAATAAATGCTTTCATCCCTCAATAAAGGCAAACCAAAATAAACAAACAAAAACTAGAATGGTGGTAGGTCTATTGGGATCTAGTGTGCAGAGCCCAGAAATGGTGCTAATCCCCTTACAATACGCAGCAGAGAGCCCCACAGCATAGAGTGTTAGGACTGACAATAGAATTAGACTGAGGAATCTTGATGAGGACGGTCTTCTGGGAAGGAGCGGTGCTATACTGCAGAAGGCAGCTCTCACAGCTGGCTGGCTCTGGCCCCATTCTAACGGTTCTCTCGCTTCAGCTTTGGTTCACTCAACCCCAGGAAACCTGGGGGCTCTGATCTATCACTTTGGCCAGATCTCCAGCTCTCTCCCTGGTCTAAACTGTTATGAACCCATGACTACCCTGAGGTCTTCTCCTTTCCTCTCTGAAATTTGTTTTCCATCTTGCTTATAGAATGTCTTGAGGGAGACATCATATTAGGCCTTTCCCTTTGAGAGGGCTTGACCCTCAAAATTATTTTGAAAAGTTTTCTGTTTTGAAAAAGGACATCATGTGCAAGGGGTTATGTCTCTTTCTTTGGAGAAAGTATTGTTTCACATCTTTTTTTCTTCCTTCTAAAATTTAATAGTCTGAACTCAACCTTACCACTGAGAGAAAAAGAGAAAAGACAAGTAGTTGGAACTAAAATCTGAATTGAGGTTTCAGAGTCTGGCTCTCTGGTCCATGGTGCTATGTGACATGCCTCGACTCTGCCACCCAGTGATGCTGGGAGCTGAGATGTCTATCAAACAGTCTCATTAAAATAGGTTTAGCACAAATTTATTGATTGCATTCTGTGTTCCAGACATGTGCTGTGTCTCAAAAGCATCTTATGTAAGGAAGTACTGTATAAATACGAGCCTCATTATTAAGAGTTCGTGAAATAACATGCAAGGCTGGTAAGGAAATGCCAATGGATGGGCAAATTAGTCAGAGTGCAATTTACAAGGTCCTCTCGTGTTCTCCTGGGGTCACTGCACACCGGGATACATGATCATTAAGTATGACCCTCAGAGGCACTGTGTTGAGAGGAAGGAAAATTACTCAATTTTAAGACAAGATTTTAAACAAGGGCCAAACCATTTTATCTACTTGAATTTGGGTCACTAATTATATCCACTGATCGCCGAGTAATGAATCATAAATTGTACAGTGCCAGCAAAACCCTTCCTGTCCTTTCCCATCATGAAATGAGACTTCCACCACTTGCACTTAGTGGTGGCAATTATACATCTGTAAGAGGGAAAGACTAAGCGGAGGGGGTGGTGGTAGGTTTTCAAGTGGTAGGGTCTCTGATGTGATGATGCTGTGTGTCCTTAGCCTGCTTTGTCTTCCTCTCTGATCTTATTTCTCACAATTCAAAAGGGTTATCATGGTATCTTATATAGCCTTCCAAGTCATTCCCAATTCTTAAATTCCAGGATTCTACATAAAATTTTATTTGTGACACCGAAGAAAATGTACCATTAAAATGATCAAAGTCTAAATTTTTTCAAAGGTAGATTATACTTTCAAATATATCCAAATAAGGTGCTATCTTTGACTTTCATTTGGTTTATAGTTATAATAAAACATGTTTAAATAATAGCATAGGGGATTTTGGATAGTGATGACAATCTTCTTAGATCATATCCCTCATCCAGAAATGTAGAGTCTTAAATGACTCAAAACCTGAAGAACTCTAAGCAGCAACATGATGTTGCATGTGGAAAAATTCTCATTTGATGGGTCACAGTCAGAATGCTGGAATGGTACCCATGCTGTGGAGAATCATCTGCAGACTCTGTACATAAGGCGTGTGAAACCAGTGAATTTTGTGTTCAGACTTGGATCCTATCTACAAGATAACTAATTATATCTATTCAACTGTTTCAAAATATTTGAAGTTCAAAACACTTCTGGTTCTAAGCATTTTGAATGAGGGTTACTTAAACCCACAGGTGGTGTGCGTGTGTGTATGTTGGTGTTACATGTGTATGTGTCCATGAAAGTGCAGGCCAGAGAAAGATATCTTTCTCAATTGCTTTCTACTTCTCACTGGACTGGAAACCATTTCAGCTGGACTGGCTGGCCAGTTAATTTTCCTTGCCCTTTTGTCAGCTCCCCCCCTTCAGTACTGTGTATAGGTCAAGCCCAATGACTTAACTTGTTTGCTTGTTTTTAGTATGAGCCAGAGTTTCTCTATGTCATCCTGACTATCCTTGAGCTCATTATGTAGATCAGGTTGGCTTTGAACTCACAGAAATCTACCTGCTTCTGCCTCCTCATTGCTGAGATTAAAAGTTGGCCCATGCCCAACTTTTATATGGATGCTGGGGATTTGAACTCAGTCCTGTTTGCTTGCTTAGCTTTTATCCAGTAAAGCATCTCTCAGTTCTAACCTCACAAGCCTTTTTTAACTTTTCTTTCCCACACCCTCCATTCTTTTCCCTTGTCCTCTCCTTCCATCTCCTGCTCGTTCTTCCCTTCTCCTTTCTCATCACTCTTCTCTCTTACTTTTCCTCTTACTCCCCCACCTCTCCCTACTCCATTCCACATTCCATCTTTTTTCTTTCTTCCCCCACTTCTTTTCTCTCCTTCCTTTCTCTATTCTTTATTTTATTTTATTTTATTATTTGGTTTTTTGAGACAGGGTTTCTCTGTGGTTTTGGAGCCTGTCCTGGAACTAGCTCTTGTAGACCAGGCTGGTCTCGAACTCACAGACATCCGCCTGCCTCTGCCTCCCAAGTGCTGGGATTAAAGGCGTGTGCCACCACCGCCCTGCTCCTTTCTCTATTCTTTTACTGTTTCTTTTATAAGACACCACTAGATGGTGAGGAAGTCAACAGACCAGCAAGAGCCTGTCTAGAACCAGGAGAATACTGAGGGCAGTTTCAACTGGAAAGGTAATTAATGATGGAGGAGAAGAGAAGTGGATAGATTTGGGCAATTTTAGGATCTAACAAGGAGCCCCTGGTGATGGATCAGATGTGGGGGGAATGATTCAGGAGGAGAAAAATGTGCCAATGTCCAATATGTATTCCATCCTGAAGTCTGGGCATGAGCTCTCCCTGGTTTATGCTTAAGACCTACAAGTCTTTGAGGGGCCTCAAGTCCCTGCCCTACTGGAGGAGGCTCTACGAGTTTCCATTCCTTCCAAGGACCACTTTAGTCTAGAGTCACCATGAGAAGTGTCCTCCTCTCTTTGGGGAGTGGTTGTTTCATTCCCAGAGGGCACTCACACGCACACAAGTACGAGTGCACTTTCCACCTCCAATGACATCATACAGGGTTGTCTCCTTAGCTGATGAGACAGTAAATTGAAGGTGTTATTTCTTGCTTCCCATCACACTAAGCATTTGCATTTTCCCCAATAACTTCCTGAATATTTACAGTCAGTGCAGATATATGTAATACCTGTTATGTATCAGATGTTGAGAGTATGCTGCTAACCAGAGGACAACATGCTCCCTGTAGGTGTTTTCAGTCTGGTACCGCGGAGACATGCGCAAATGGTTGTAATGGGGACATGATGCTTATGTGAAAAAGATGAGGTAGCGTCACAGTCATCGTGGTTAAATCTGTTAGTGGCATAGAACTGGTAAGTTCCGGAAGACTTTGTGGAGTAAGTGACATTTGAGGGTATATTAGCAGTTAATTCAAGGTTTCATGTCACTTAAGGCTGGGGAAGGCCATGTTACACCAACTGTCATTTACATGCAGACATGTGCACCCCCCCGACATGTACACATCTGCAGGTCTAAAGATGTGTTTCAAATTACTGTTTAAGGAAAAATTGGAAACAAAATACCCATGAAAGGGTCCTAAGTATGGTATAGTCGGTAGGTAAGAAGGACGCCAGTGTGGAAATGATAGTGGTCTGTGTTCACTGTGATGTAAGAGATTGCTAATATGCAGAGACATAAAGCAATGACATATCCTAGCCAACTGCAGCACGGACAGTGAGACAATGTTTACATTGTATTATGCATTACTTCATGCCCCACCATATCCAGGAGATGCCTGGAGGGCTGGGGGCTGTTGGTGATGTCACATGCTCCCCAAGTTTCCTAAATTCCAGAGACTAAATACACACTGTATATTCAAGAAATGCAAAATGAGAATGGCAAATATTTTCAGGGGTGCATGGATGGGAGAGAGGGAGTGTGGGAACTGATAAAATAGGCATGCAGTTAGCCAGTTAGTCCTGTTTTCCTTCCGTGCCTGGTGCTGTCCTCCACCATTGCATGAGCAAACCTTGCTTGGCTTGGCCCTTGATCCCACATGAAGTCTTTCAAAGTGGAAAATTTCACTGTGATTTATTTTTTCCAAATGTAGATATATGACAATAATACAGTTATAAAGCTGGCCTTGTATTAAACCATAAATTATATCTGACACATAATAATGTTGAATTACTTTGAAAGTCCATCAAAGTGCAGTGGCATTGCCAACAAACCGGTCGCTGTCGCTCGCACCAGCCTGTCACTTGCTGCGTAATGAATAAGTTATGGGGGTCTTGGCTGTCAGGATCAAAATGGAGTAAAGTCAACTAGGAATATGTCAGAGGCAAACTGGTATGGTGGGACTCAGGTGTATTCACTCATTCCTTTGCTTGACTATTAGAGACCATTCAATAAAGTCTGCTGAAGATCTGCTTTGCACATTTCTGGGCTCTGGCGACAGATGGAGAGACATCGCCATGTTCCAAGCACAGAATACCAAGATTTAAAAATTAAATGCACGACTCCTTATGCAACAATGATCAGCTTGCAATGATGGCACCTTGGAGACTTAGTCTATTCTTAGTAGTGTCGTCAAGACCACGGGTAAAGTTGGGCTTTAGAAGTTAGCCAGAATTGGTTGGAAATGAACCAGAATTGACAGAACTAGAATTTGTATATGGTAATTCCATTGAGTGACCCGTAAATTAAAACTCAAAATGGCTAACAGGTTCAAAGAGTCAGGGTGAAATTAGTTGAGAAATACTTACAGATCGAAGACTTTTAAACCTGTTAACCACAGCCCAGAGAACCTGTTTTTTTTTTTTTCTTTTGTTTATTTGTTTGTCTGTCTGTCTGTTTTATTTTATTTTTGTTTTGTCTTGAGACAGGTCTTAGGGGCCCTAAATGGCCTTGCACTCACTACACAGTGGAGGATGACCTTGAGTTTCTAATCGCCCTCCTCTACTTCTCCAGCACCTGGGTTTTAAGCTTGTGTCACCATGGCTAGATTTTTATGCAGGTTCTGGAGACTGACCAGTTCCTGTGAGCATGAGGGTCACCACTCTACTGAGCAAGTTGTCTTCTCAGTCCTCAGTTTCAGTTTTACCAAAGAAAGGAAATACCAAAGGCGGTTGGTTGTGAGGGCTACAACACTGAAGATGTGCTCAGCTGCTGAACTGTGTATGTTAACTGTAGCTGGGATGGCTAATTTTGTCTTAATGGGAGCCCAGGGAAAGAACAAGAGTGGGTGAGAATCAGTACAGTAGTGGGAGGAATGAAAACAGTTGGTGTTGCTCAGAACAAAACAGGAAGCAGAAAGCTGGAATTGAGTCTGAGGCAAGATGAGGATCCAGGCTTACTGGCATGTACCTTTCTAGGATCTGGGATACTGTGGTGCTTAGAATCCAAAATGGATTCCCTCTTCCTATGTTAAAGGACTTGAGCTTTCTGAGTCCCGGGAGATAGCTCAGTCTGGAAAGTGCTTGCCTTGCAATCACAAAGACCCAGTTTTCATCCTCAACATTCATACAAACTCCATGTGTCCCTAATTGACTCACCTGCATGTATAACCACAGTGTTAGGAGGTAGAGGTGGGCAGACCTCTGGGGTTTGCTTCCCAGTCAGCCTGGTCTACTTAGTAAGTTCCAGAGTCTTGAGAATTCTTGACTCAAAAGCCAAAGTGGATGGCTCATGACACTTGAGGTTGACCACTGGCCTCCACATCCATGCATGCACACCTGTACATACATATGCACACACACACACCCCCTTGTGCATGCATATTACAAAAATGTGTTTGACTTTTTCATTGGAGCAATATGGAGACTTTGATGATTTTAAATAAGAAGTAATGATGTCAGATTTGTATTTGCTATTATTCTTCTGGATGCCATATGGAGAAAGAATTGGAGAAGAAAAGTTGGGGGCATAGAAGTAAAAATGTGCGAGATGATGAGGGCTTCAGGAGGAAGGATTTATGCATTCTTATTCCTCAGTGTGGGGGTGGGTCTAGGAAGCAGAATGGCTAGGCCGTCTGTAGGTGGAGGGATGAAGTCCCATCCTTCAGTTCCACGGGAGCAGCAATCAGGTGCCACAGAAAAGGGCAAACATTTATCTGCTCCATCTCCTCGGTGGTGTCTTCGTGCAGCGAAAATTGTGAAGTCGATAAGTGGGAGGTGTGATTGATTTCATCTGGTACTCCCCAAACCAAGGGTGGTCAAGGCAGTGATGCAGACCACAAGCTGGCTTGAGAAGATGAGAAAACCAACCCCAATTTGGGAGGCAGGCCGTTCCTAATTGAACTGTTGAGGGAATTTTGATAAATGACCTCGCCAATGCAGCAAAATTAATAAATCATGCTTGAGGCTGAAAGACTGTTTCCTGAGGGACAGCAACGGTGCTCAAATCCTGTAGTTGCTGGTGTTTGGGAGCTTGCTGGGGCATGGACCAGGAATACATGATCTTTCTGGGTTCTCTAAGAGAGTTGGAGGGGCCATAACCCTAGTTAGCACAGTCACTATTTGGTTCTTTTCAAAACAGCAGAAAGTTGCATTCTGTGAGTGAGGACCATGCTGCTACATAAAAGCAGAAGGTTAAAGATGCCCCCTTTTTTTAGAGTTAGTGATGGGTGAGCTGGTTCTAATGGAAAAGAAGCAGCTGACACTGCTGCTGAGTCATATGCCAGAGGAGAAAGGAGAGACAAGGGCATTTTGTTGATGTGATAATCTCTTCCTTCTAAGGTTAGCTACCCTAACTTAATCGTTCTTTCAAATATTCTTTTTGTTCCTGGGCTCTGAGCTGGTGCACTTTGTCCCACCAAGTCAAAGGCATTTGCAAAGAGAAATCAGGTCCAGCTTTGCCTGTGACCTTGTATAGCACTTGGGGACTGTTTCCAAGCACACACTCTGAGCATCCGTCTTTTAGTGAAGAACAGAATGAGTTCTCTGGGAAAATGGGATGGATTGTAATTCTTATAAGGTTGGCACCCCTATTCCCTCATGAAAAATGAGGGGAGTAAGGCTAAGAGAGGGTACTTAACCTACCACCCTGTGTCTCTGCAATGCTGACCTGGGCAATGGGGTAATAACTTCAGGCACTTAGTACTGACATAGGAGTTGGGAGGCAAGGGGTCTTTTACTAGCCACTCTTGGCAAATACATCTCCTTCACAGACATAGGAATGTTCTTCCCTTGCTTGTGTTTGTGCATGTGTTGTGCATATGTGCAAATGTATGCACTCATATGAACATGTGCACAGGTCAGGGAGGACATCAAGGATCCTGATCTGCCATTTTCCACCTTCTTCTTAGGATGTATTACAGTACATAGAGCTCACCATCATTCTGGTAGGCTTGCTAGCCAGCTAGCTCCACTCCTCCTCCCGTCTCACTCCCTCCAACACTGGCATTATAGGAGTATGTGGGACCACGCCTGGCTTTTTCTGTCTGTGCTGGGAATCCAAGCTCAGGTCCTCATGCTGGTGAAGCAAGCGCTGTTTCCTAGTAAACTGTCCCTGGCTCCCCCATCACATCTTGCTTAAATAATGAAGACTCTGAGTTAAGGTAAACTTTGAAAGGAGTTTTTGACACAAACATTACTTAGAAAAAAAAACTTAAATAAATTTAAGGTAGAAAAGACCCAAGAGTCTAAAGAACAGTTTTTTTTTTCTGCATAGGAAGAATTTTTGTTCTTGTCAAGATGTCAGGGTAAAAGCCGGCCATGGGGAGGGCGGCTACAAAGAGACTCATTGCCTTCAACAGAGTGTGTGCAGAGCAAACCTCCTCTCATATTCTCTAAGTGGTATAGTAAACCCTTTTCTCAAGGGCATAGCATGACCACACCATCATACATCATGCGGCAGAGCTGACCTTGGGCTCACCTTGGATTCCAGTTCGTAGTCCTTGGGAAGTGATGGACTGTACAAGAGATGGGAGGTTAAATGGAAGGCAGAACTCCGACAGCGCAGCGTTTCCAAGGCTGTCTGTCACCTGCGGTGGGATGGAAGCTCTTGGTGAACCAGTTGTTTCTGTGTCAGCGTGCTCCTGAAAGTAACACATGCCACAAACTCCTTGGTTACTAAGCTGGGCTGCTCTGCCTTCTTGGTGCTGCCCCATGTTGGATGAACAGAGTTGCGTTGACATCTCCCCAGGCAAAGCCATCAGGTGTTCTGGAGCCTGGCTGTGATGTGTGTGTGCAACTTGGGTGCAGAGCATCCACGCAGAATTTTGAATTTTTCTCTCTGAAAGAAACGTAAAGAAACATGAAAAATTAACTCTATAATGCTCAGAAATCACATACTGATACGATAGGTGGTAGCAGTGGAGATCCAAGCGAATTCAAATAAATTCCCAAGAGTGGAGGAAGCCTAATCCAATATAATTTATTAAATCCAGCATTATTTTGAACCATGCCAACAGGTATAGTGGTTTATAACTTGACTGGGTAGGACAATCAGAGCAAAGATGAAACTCTATTCTGAGGAGTGTTCTTGAATGTTTCCAGAAATGGTACCACCTGTATCACTTGACGGAATAAAGAAGCTCACCCTCATTCATGCAATGGGTATCAGCAACTGATTGAACCTTGATGGGGACAGAAAAGTGAAGGCAAGAAGTGAATTTTATTTGTTTTTGAAATGATACACTGATCTTCTACTGTGATCATAGATCTACAGATATGAACTGAACACAAAGCATGTGACCCATTTTGGGACTTCTGAACTCTGTAAGGGGGTGAGCCAATTGCTGCTTATCTTATTGGGTGTGCTCCTCTGGAGAATACTGAACAATGCAGGCTAATTGTAGATACTGAAGCACTGTTCTGTCTATGGGGTTGATGTCAGAAAGGGCTTTCTGAAGTCTGGATTTGTAGCTAAAATGGGACAAGTGCAAGCTATGGGAAAGGAAAGAAAGTTAAAAAGAGGTTCTGCAAACAGAGAGAGAGATTGGGAATACAAAAACAAACATGGAAGCACAAGTTTGTCTTAAGCTCATGTTCATCTCTGTCTACTTTACAAAGAAGATTATGTGGAAGGACAGACTTAGTTGTGTTCAAGATATAGAAAGATGTCTGCCCTTTCTTAGCGCCTCCATACTTAGAGATAACATGAAGATAAATTAGAATAACAGTAGGGGCTAAAACTGGGGGTACATTTGGAGATGTTTTTGTATGTGCATGATAACAATTCTATGAGTATGTGTACTTTTAAATTGTATGTTGAGAATTTTCTGTAGCATCGGAAGGGACCAGATAAGCAGATTTGTATTGTCATCATTAAGGTCTCCTGTTTTATATGGCTCATAGTGTCTTTTGCTTGGATTAATTCTCCAATGAGGACTGGGGAGCAAATCACATTTTTTATTATATTTGTTTAGCGTTATCAAAAATTTATCTTATAGAGAGTCTTGACTATATGATGTAGGTCACTCATTAATGCAGTTCTTAGTTCTTCAACAAACATCTGTTGAATTCCCACCACAAGGCAGATGTATTACTAAGTTCTGGATTTAAGGTTCATGTGATAGAAAAGCCTTTGAGGAACAAAATTCCAGCTAGAAGGATGGTAAACAATGAAAATATAAAGACAAGTTAAATAAAGCAACTCTCATGAAATCCACTGTTGGAGTGGAACTGTGGAGGATTAGGACGGCTGTTCTAGGAAGTGAGACAAGCTGATACCTGAATGACGATGAGCCGCTAGCCATGGAGAGTTATAAAGAGCTGAGCTGTCCCAGCCGGAACATTCTGGGCAGAGAGAAAACAGATGGAAAATATCAGAGAGGTGGAATGACTCATTCAAGGTTACATAGCTGAGTGATGGGTCTAGAGGGAATCTTTACGAAGATCTTGTTTCTAAAACAAGGACTCTTTTCTTAGCCTATCTTCCTAAGACTGTCTTTATCTTGATATTGTGGGAATATATGCCATGCCAGTATTTTTCCTACTTTTATTAGTTAAACATCAGTGGTGGTTACAATGGGAAGATCATATACAGGTTACTTAACGACGATGTTAAAGAAATAAATAGAAATGCATATGTCTAGAAAGGGGCAGTGGTTTCTTCAAGAGGGGCTTCTAGCTTCCATGACCCTCAAAAATGCCTTGAGTAGGATTTTGGTAGCATGAGAATCTCCCCATATCTATTCTCAGATAGGCTTCTTCAATCATTTTTCCCGCCTTTTTCCATCCTAGCTGGATAGCTTTCTATTGCAAGTATTTGGTGCAATACAGCATTAGCATGCTTGAGCATGTTTACTGGGAGACTGGATGATGCACAGAATGTTGCATCATTGTATAGAGGGTTGAAGATGTCTTCCAGCTGTGCCTTGGTCACTGTTCTATTGCTGTGTAGAGACACCATGAACACAGCAACTCTTATAAGAGAAAACATTTAATTGGGGCTGGCTTACAGTTTCAGGGTTTTAGTCAATTAACATCAAGGTAGGGATCATCAGGGCAGACATGGCAGGCAAGGTCCTGGAGAAGTAGTTGAGAGATACAGCCTGATCTGCAGGGAGAGAGAGAGAGAGAGAGAGAGAGAGAGAGAGAGAGAGAGAGAGAGAGAGAGAGAGAGAGAGAGAATGAGCATAAACTTGGCCTAGACTTTTGGCACCTCAGATCTGCTCCCAGTGACACAGTTCCTCCAAGTCTCACCTCCCAATCCTTTCAAACAGTTACACTCCCTGGTGACTAAGCAATCAAATATATGAGCCTATGGGGCCATTATTTTTATTTATACTACCACAAATTAGTGCTTGGCTAGCATACACAAAGCTCTGGGTTTGATACACAAAACCACATAAACCAGGATGGGGGCACACCTGAAATCCCAGCACTGAGAAGGTAGAATCCAGAATACCTGATGTTCAAGATCCTTGACTACATAGCAAATTCAAGGCCAGCCTGGGCTTAAAATGAGATCTTGTCTTAAAAACCAAAGTCCAAAATGAAAACCATTGGGGAGTATACATTTTTTTCTGTAAAAGACCAGCTGTAAAATATGCTTAGTTTTGCAGAACACTTGATCTCTGTGTCATTTTGCTCAGCCACTGCAGTGGGAAAACAGCCATAGACACTTGTGAGTGAACGGGTGTGTCTGTGTGTCACTAAAATTATTTACCAAACAGACAGCTGCTGGGCTTGGTGTTTGGGCAATAGTTTACTGACTCTGGCTCTTTCTTTATTAATTGGTAAAATTTCAATTAAAATATAGTAAGTAACTTTCCCTCATCACTGTGCTCCCTCCAACTACTTCCATGTTTCCCTTCCCTCCCAAACTGATGGCCTCTTTCTGATTATTACTGTGACAAATATAGAAATTGCATAAATATATAAACATAACCTGCTGAATCCATTTACTGTGACTTGTGTGTATTTGATTTCAGGGCTGACCACTTTGTATTAGATAACCAGTTATAGGACTCATCTCTGGGAGAGGCTAATACTTCCTTTCTCAGGGGTTATTAGGCCCCTGTAGTTCTTTGCCAAGGGGTGAGGCCCTGTGACCCTTTCCCTATCTATGTTAGGATATTCCTTGAGCTTATTTCCAGGTCTTGTTTAGGAAGCCATATTATTCAGTTATTCTGGGCATAGCTTCCTTGTCATTTCTAGGAGACACAATCTCACAGCAGCCCTCTTCATTCTCTGGCTCTTACAGCCACATGTATCTGCATTAGGATATATTTTTTCAGTGTTTTAAAACCTTATGCTAATTTTTAAAATTTTATTTACTAGCCCAATTCCCCCTTTCTCCCCTTCTCCTGCCCTCAACCTTCCCCTATTCCCCATCCACTCCTGAGAGGGGGTAAGGCCTCCTTTGGAGAGTCAACAAAGTTTGGTATACCAAGTTGAGGCAGGATCAAGCCTCTCCACTATATCAAGGCCAAGTAAGGTATCCTACTATAGGGAATGGGCTCCAAAAGTTCATCCATGTACCCAGGATAAACCCTGGACCTACTGCCAGCCCTCCCCAACAGATCAAGCTCTGTTTTTTTTAATGGTCTCCATTTGATGTAAAAAGGAGCATCTTTGATGAAGAGTCAGTTATACTTGTTTGTGTATTTAAGAATAAATTTTAGGGTAGGTTGATACCCAATTTTCTGAGAATCCACCATACTGATTTCCAAAGTGGTTGTATAAGTTTGCATTCTCACCAGCAATGGAGGAGTGTTGCCCTTGCTCCACATCCTCTCCAGCAGAAGCTCTCATTGGTGTTTTTGAATCAACCAACCTCAAGATCCGGAAATATCACTTTTTTTGTTTTGTTTTTTATTTATTTATTTATTTTATTGAGAATAAGAAAAAAAAAGTTTCCGCCTCCTCCCAGCCTCCCATTTCCCTCCCCCTCCCCCCACTCTTCTCCCCCTCCCCCCACTCCTCTCCCCCTCCCTCTCTAATCCAAAGAGCAGTCATGGTTCCCTGCCCTGTGGAAAGTCCAAGGTCCTCCCCGCTCCGTCCATGTCTAGGAAGGTGAACATCCAAACTGGCTAGGCTCCCACCAAGCCGGAACATGAAGTAGGATCAGAACCCCTTGCCATTGACCTTGGCTTCTCATCTGTCCTCATTGTTCGCCATGATCAGAGAGTCCGGTTTTATCCCATGCTTTTTCAGTCACAGTCCAGCTGGCCTTGGTGAGCTCCCAATAGATCAGCCCCCACTGTCTCAGTGGGTGGGTGCACCCCCCGTGGTCCTGACATCCTTGCTCGTGTTCTCCCTCCATCTGCTCCTCATTGGGACCTTGGGAGCTCAGTCCAGTGCTCCAGTGTGGGTCTCTGTCTCTATCTCCATCCATCACCAGATGAAGGTTCTATGGTGATATGAAAGATATTCGTCAGTATTGCTATAGGATAGGGTCATTTCAGGTTCCCTATCCTCAGCTTCCCAAGGGACTAACTGGGGACATCGCCTTGGGCTCCTGGGAGCCACTCTAGGTTCAAGTCTCTTGCCAACACTAAGGTGGCTCCCTTAACTAAGATATGTGCTTCCCTGCTCCCCTATCCAACCTTCCTTTATCCCAATCTTCCTGTTTCCCCAAGTTCCCCCAATCCTCCCCTTCTCACTTTTCTCTCCCCGTCCCCCCTTATCCCCAACCCACCCCACCCCCAAGATCCCAATTTTCTCCCCGGCAATTTTATCTACTTCCCTTAGCCAAGAGGATAACTATATGTTTTTTCTTGGGTTCACCTTCTTATTTAGCTTCTTTAGGTTCACCAGGTATACACTCCGTGACCTTTATTTATGGCTAGAAACCAATTATGAGTGAGTACATCCCATGTTCATCTTTTTGGGTCTGGGTTACCTCGCTCAGGATAGTGTTTTCTATTTCCATCCATTTGCATGCAAAATTCGAGAAGTCATTGTTTTTTACCGCAGCATAATACTCTAATGTGTATATATTCCACACTTTCTTCATCCATTCTTCCATTGAAGGGCATCTAGGTTGTTTCCAGGTTCTGGCTATTACAAATAATGCTGCTATGAACATAGTTGAACAAATGCTTTTGTCATATGATAGGGCATCTCTTGGGTATATTCCCAAGAGTGGTATTGCTGGGTCCAGGGGTAGGTTGATCCCGAATTTCCTGAGAAACCGAAACACTGATTTCCAAAGTGGTTGCACAAGATTGCATTCCCACCAGCAATGGATGAGGGTACCCCTTCCTCCACAGCCTCTCCAGCAAAGGCTATCATCGGTGCTTTTGATTTTAGCCATTCTGACAGGTGTGAGATGATATCTCAAAGTTGTTTTGATTTGCATTTCCCTGATTGCTAATGAGGTTGAGCATGACCTTAGGTGTCTTTTGGCCATTTGAACTTCTTCTTTTGAGAATTCTCTGTTCAGTTCAGTGCCCCATTTTTTAATTGGGTTAATTAGCATTTTAGAGTCTAGTTTCTTGAGTTCTCTATATATTTTGGAGATCAGACCTTTGTCTGTTGCGGGGTTGGTGAAGATCTTCTCCCAGTCAGTAGGTTGCCTTTTTGTCTTAGTGACAGTGTCCTTTGCTTTACAGAAGCTTCTCAGCTTTAGTAGGTCCCATTTATTCAATGTTGTCCTTAGTGTCTGTGCTGCTGGGGTTATACTTAAGAAGCGATCTCCTGTGCCCATCTGTTGTAGGGTACTTCCCACTTTCTCTTCTATCAGGTTCAGTGTGTTCGGACTGATATTGAGGTCTTTGATCCATTTGGACTTGAGTTTTGTGCAAGGTGATAGATATGGGTCTAATTTCAATCTTCTACAGGTTGACATCCAGTTGTGCCAGCACCATTTGTTGAAGATGCTTTCTTTCTTCCATTGTATACTTTTAGCTCCTTTGTCGAAAATGAGGTGTTCATAGGTTTGGGGATTAAATTCCGGGTCTTCTATGCGATTCCATTGGTCGACTTCTCTGTTTTTATGCCAATACCACACTGTTTTCATTACTGTAGCTCTGTGATAGAGTTTGAAGTCAGGGATGGTAATGCCTCCAGAAGATCCTTTATTGTATAGGATTGTTTTGGCTATCCTGGGTTTTTTATTTTTCCATATAAAATTGATTATTGTCCTCTCAAGATCCGTGAAGAATTTTGATGGGACCTTGATAGGAATTGCATTGAATCTATAAATTGCCTTTGGTAGAATTGCCATTTTTACTATGTTGATCCTCCCAATCCAAGAGCAAGGGAGGTCCTTCCATTTTCTGATATCCTCATCAATTTCTTTCTTCAATGCTTTAAAGTTCTTGTCAAATAGATCTTTTACTTCCTTGGTTAGAGTTACCCCGAGATATTTTATGCTGTTTGTGGCTATTGTGAAAGGTGAAGCTTCTCTGATTTCCCTCTCTGCTTCCATATCCTTTGTGTATAAGAGGGCGACTGATTTTTTGGAGTTGATCTTGTATCCTGCCACATTACTAAAGGTATTTATCAGCTGTAAAAGTTTCTTGGTGGAGTTTTGAGGGTCACTTATGTACACTATCATATCATCTGCAAATAACGAAAGTTTAACTTCTTCCTTTCCAAGTCAAATCCCCTTGATCCCCTTATGTTGTCTTATTGCTATTGCTAGAACTTCAAGCACTATGTTGAAGAGGTATGGCGAGAGTGGGTTTCTGAGTTTAGTGTTCCTGAGTTTAGTGGGATGGCTTTGAGTTTCTCTCCGTTTAATTTGATGTTAGCTGTCGGCTTGCTGTATATAGCTTTTATTATATTTAGGTATGACCCTTGTATCCCTAGTCTCTCCAAGACTTTTATCATAAAGGGATGTTGAATTTTGTCAAATACTTTTTCAGCATCTAATGAAATGATCATATGGTTTTTTTCTTTCAGCTTATTTATATGATGGATTACATTGATAGATTTTCGTATGTTGAACCAGCCCTGCATCTCTGGGATGAAGCCTACTTGATCATAATGGATAATTTTTCTAATGTGTTCTTGGATTCGGTTTGCCAGTATTTTGTTGAGGATTTTTGCGTCGATGTTCATGAGTGAGATTGGCCTGTAATTCTCTTTCTTGGTTGAGTCTTTGTGTGGTTTTGGTATCAGAGTGACTGTAGCTTCATAAAAGGAATTTGGCAATGACTCTTCTGCTTCTATATTGTGAAATACATTAAGGAGTATAGGTATTAGGTCTTCTTGGAAGTTCTGGTAGAATTTCGCATTGAAACCATCAGGTCCTGGGCTTTTTTTGGTAGGGAGGTTTTTGATAACAGCTTCTAGTTCTTCGTGACTAACAGGTCTATTTAGGTTGTTCACCTGGTCCTGGTTTAACTTTGGTATATGGTATTTATCTAAAAACGTGTCCATTTCTTTTACATTTTCCAGTTTTGTGCCATACAGGCCTTTGTAGTAAGATCTAATGATTCTTTGAATTTCCTCTGTGTCTGTGGTTATGTCCCCCTTTTCATTTCTGATCTTATTAATTTGCATATTCACTCTCTGGCGTTTTATTAGTTTGGATAGAGGTTTATCAATCTTGTTGATTTTCTCCAGGAACCAGCTTTTTGTTTCATTGATTCTTTGGATTGTTTTCTGTGTTTCTATTTTGTTGATTTCAGCCCTCAGTTTGATTATTTCCAGTCTTCTACTCCTCCTAGGTGAGTCTGCTTCTTTTTTTTCTAGAGCTTTCAGGTGGGCTGTTAAGTCTCCAATGTGTGCCTTCTCTGTTTTCTTTAAGTGGGCACTTAGTGCTATGAACTTTCCTCTCAGGACTGCTTTCATAGTGTCCCATAAGTTTGAGTAGGTTGTTTCTTTATTTTCATTGAATTCAAGGAAGACTTTAATTTCTTTCTTTATTTCTTCCTTGATCCAGGTGTGGTTCAGTAGTTGACTGTTCAGTTTCCATGAGTTTGTAGGCTTTCTGGGGGTAGGGTTGTTGTTGAATTCTAACTTTAATCCATGGTGATCTGATAAGATACAGGTGGTTACTAATATGTTTTTGTACCTGTGGAAGTTTGCTTTGTTACCGAGTATGTGGTCAATTTTCGAGAAGGTTCCATGAGCTGCAGAGAAGAAGGTATATTCTTTCCGATTTGGGTGGAATATTCTATAGATGTCTGTCAAGTCCAATTGATTCATTACCTCCATTAATTCTCTTAGTTCTCTGTTAGGTTTCTGTCTGATTGACCTGTCCATTGGTGAGAGAGGAGTGTTGAAGTCTCCCACTATTAGTGTGTGCGGTTTGATGGCTGCCTTGAGTTTTAGTAATGTTTCTTTTACGTATGTGGGTGCTTTTATATTAGGGGCGTAGATATTCAGGATTGAGACTTCCTCTTGATGAATTGATCCTGTTATGAGTATAAAATGTCCCTCTCCATCTCTTCTGATTGATTTAAGTTTGAAGTCAAGTTTGTTAGAAATTAGTATGGCCACACCTGCTTGTTTCTTAGGTCCATTTGCTTGATAAGCCTTTTCCCAGCCCTTTACTCTGAGTAGGTGCCTGTCTCTGTGTTTGAGGTGTGTTTCTTGTAAACAGCAGAATGTTGGATCCTGATTTCGTATCCAATCTCTTAGCCTGTGCCTTTTTATAGGTGAGTTGAGCCCATTGACATTAAGTGATATTAATGACCAGGGGATGTTAACTCCGGTCACTTCTTTAGTAGTAGAGTTCGTGTGCGTCCCTTCTTTGAGTTGCGCTGGTGACGGGTCTCTAGATGTCTGAGTTATTGTGGTCATTGTTGGACTCCTTGGTTAGAGATTTTCCTTCTATTACTTTCTGTAAGGCTGGGTTTGTGGCTACGTATTGTTTAAATTTGTTTTTATCCTGGAAAATTTTGTTTTCTCCATTTATGGTGAATGAAAGCTTGGCTGGGTATAGTAGTCTGGGCTTGCATCCATGGTCTCTTAGTTTTTGCAGTACATCTATCCAGGACCTTCTGGCTTTCATGGTTTCCATAGAGAAGTCAGGTGTAAGTCTGATAGGTTTACCTTTGTAAGTAACTTGGCCTTTTTCCTTTGCGGCTCTTAATATTCTTTCTTTATTCTGTATGTTTTGTGTTTTGATTATTATATGGCGAGGGGATGTTTTTTTTTTTTTTTTTTTTCCAGCCTATTCGGTGTTCTGTATGCTTCTTGAACCTTCATAGGTACATCTTTCTTTAGGTTGGGAAAGTTTTCTTCTATAATTTTATTAAATATATTTTCTGGGCCGTTGAGTTGCACCTCTTCTCCTTCTTCTACTCCAATTATTCTTAGGTTTGGTCTTTTTATTGTGTCCCATATTTCCTGAATGTTTTGTGATGAGAATTTGTTGGTTTTGCTGTTTTCTTTGATCAGTGTGTTTATTTTCTCTATGGTATCTTCAGTATCTGATATTCTTTCTTCTATCTCTTGTATTCTGTTGGTAGTACTTGTCTCTGTAGTTCCTGTTCGTTTACCCAGATTTTCCATCTCCAATCTTCCCTCGGTTTGTGTTTTCTTCATTACTTCCATTTCATTCTTCAAGTCTTGAACTGCTTCCCGTACCTGTCTGATTGCTTTTTCATGTTTCTCTTGATTTTCTTGGGTATCTTTAAGCGATTTATTCATTTCCTCTACCTTTTTGTTTGTAATCTCTAATTGTTTATGGCAGTTTTTCACCTCCTGCTTAAGGTCTTCTATTATTTTCATATAATTCACTTTTGAGTCGATTTCTTCTAATTCTTCTGGAGTAGGGTGTACAATTCTTCTTATTTCGGGATCCCTTGATTCTGGTGAAGTCATGTTGCCTTTCAGGTTGTTGGAGGAAGTCTTGCATTGGCGCCTTCCCATCTCCTCCTTCAAATGGAGCCAGGAGAGGCCTGGTGTCTTGGTCCAGACTTTGCTGTGAATGAGTCTCTGGGTGTATCTTTTCAGTGTAGAAGCAGGGACCGTCCCGTTGAGCTGGAACTCCCCAGCACCCAAACATGGACTACCGTCCAGATGGAACTCCTCAGGACCGCTCTGGGTTGGTTGTGGATGCAAGCCTGATGTCTCTCCTGGTGCGGGGTTCGGATCTCCTTGCTGCTTGGGTGACTTGTAATCAAAGGACCTACCTAGCTCGCTGCAGGCAGGCTAGCGGGGACAAAGGAGCTAGCACCCTCCCGTTTGCCCTGCCGATTCGGATTCGGTCCTAGAGCCCGGACAGGCTGGGCTGGGAGATGTTATGTGGTCTACAAGGGAAGGGAGTCAGATGGAGGCGGGCGGAGGGATGTGGATGCAAGCTGGGTGGGATAGGAAGAGAGAGGTGGTATCGGGCAGAGTAGCCCCTGAGGATGACCAGGAAGTGTAGGAGGGGTGTCTGAGTTCCCTGTCCCGGGCTGCTGCTGCGGTCAGAAACTCACTCACCCCAGTGATGTCTCTCCTGGTGCCTGGACCGGATCTCCTCCCGGAAATATCACTCTTGGGCATATACATACACACAAAAAATGTTCAATCATAGTACAAGGACATTTGTTCAACAATGTTCATAGGAGCACTATTTGTAATAAACAGAATCTGGAAGCAACTCAGATGCCTCTCAAATGAAGAATGGAAAAAAATGTGGCACATTTACACATTAGAGTATACTCAGTGGTTACAAGCAAACAAACAAACAAAAAGAATAACATCTTGAAATTTGCATGCAAATGGATGGAACTAGAAACCACCATCCTGAGTGAGGTAACCCAGACCCAAAAAGATGAATATGATATGTAGTTACTCTATAAACAAAGGATATTGAGCCTATATATAGTTCATGATCTTAGAGAAGCTTGGTAACAAGGTGAAATCTAAGAAAAACATATATAGATCCACTTGGAAAGGGAAATAGAAAAGATCACCTGTCAAAATTGGGAACATAGGGATGAGGGGAGTAAGGAGGGAGGAAGGGGAAGAGAAGGGGAGAAGAGGAGGGGTGAAGAGAACTTGAGGGAATGGGATAGTAAATATGGAGGAAGGACAGAGATGAGAGCAATGAAAGAGATATCTTCATTGAGAGAGCCATTATGGGGCTGGCAAGAAACCTGACTCTAGAGAAATTCCCAGGAACCCACAAGGATGACCCCAGGTAAGACTCTAAGCAATAGAGGAGAGGGTGCTCGAACTGGTCTTGCCCTGTTGTCAAACTAATGAATATCGTAAATATCACCATAGAATCTTCATTCAGCAACTGATGGAAACAGAGGCAGGGCCCTGCTGGTGTGGGTCTGGACTAACCTCCCAAAGTCCAGTTGAAGAGTGGGAGGAGTGAGAATATGAGCAAAGAGGTCAAGACCATGATTAGTTCACCCACGGAAACAGTCTACCTGAGCTGATGGGAGCTCACCAACACCAGCCACACTGGGAAGGCACACGTATAGGACCAAACTAGTTCCTTTGAATAAGGTTGACAGTTGCATGACGGGCAGATTGAGGGGATCACTGGCAGTGGCACCAAGATTTATCCCTACTGCTTGTACTGGCTTTTTGGGAACCTATTCTCTTTGGATGGATACCTTGCTCAGCTTAGATATAATAGGAAGGGCCTTGGACCTTCACCAAAGCAATGTGCCTTACCCTCTCTGGGGAGTAGATGGTGGATTGGGTGAGGGGAGGTGAGTGGAGAGAATGGGAGGAGAGAAGGGAGTGGTTTGGTATGTATAATGAAAAAAGATAGTTTCTTTTCTTTTCTTTTTTTTTTTTTAAAGAATAAGTTCTAGAATACAGGCAGGAATTATACTGGTTTAATAAAGTGATGGTGGTATGTTAGCTTCTATGACCCAGGACCTTACTAGTTCCAGGTCATTGGTTAGATTTCTAATCCCACACATAATTTCTCTCCCATTAAGATATGGGTGTCACTGTATACATGGAGCACTCTTCAGCTGTAAAGGAGAATGAGGTAATAAATTGCACAGGTAAATGGATGGAAATAGGAAAGATTATCTTGAATGAGATAACTCAGGCACAGAAGGACAACTGCCGCATGCTATCCCTCATCTAGCTGCAGTCTTTACCAGTGAGCGTGTAACTTTTAACAGAAATCAGGATAGTGACAATGGAATGCTGAGGGAGATAAAGAGATGGAATAACAAATATAGGTGATATGAGGGGGCAATGTGAAAAACATGGAGGGGAGCTCTAATTGGTGAAGGAGAAGACCAAACAGAAAGAGTGGAAGGATGGATGGACAAATAACATCAGTGATGTTTGACAAAGACTTAAGGAATTTTACACACACACACACACACACACACACACACACACACACACACACACGTATACATGAAGTTATGGCACTTGGGTTGAGAGTGCTCTGAACAGGAACCATAGACTAACAAAAAACTTCCTTTTGAGTTGTTCGTCATGAGAGTCCAACTGACTCCCAAAACAATATAGGTTCTTGCTGTTGCCCTTGGTTTCCTCTCAAAGGTTGAAAGTAATCACTAGACTGAGGATTGCAAACACTCAGATACAGAACTTGAAAGACTCAAGCTGAATCCAACCTGAAAGCCTCTTTCCTGTGGTCTAACTTTCACAAGGCCAGAAAGAACTGTGTAAGCTGCCAAGAGATGGAAACAGACAACAGTCCTATCCAGATATGACTTCAAAGAACTCTGATGACTAACAAAGCAGCTATTGCAAAAGGGGCAACAGTGACTCTAGCTGGAGACACATATTGAAGATGTGAGCTAAATCTTTGAGCAATTATGATATGAAGGAAAATCATTAAATTAGGAATCCGGAGAATATTTTCCAAAGTCACTCAGCCATGTATAATGTGATGGTGAATGCTAATTGTCAACTTGACAGGATCTGTATTCACCTAGGAGACTTTGGTCTGAAGATCTGAAGGACTCTTAACTGATAAGCCATCTCCCGTTGCACAGCCCAGGTCTTATGTGGCAGACATTGCACTTGAGATAAGGCGCCACCCTGCTTAAAATCCCAGCACTTGCCAGCATCTTCTGTGTGATCAGTGATGGGGTCATTCGTCTCCTCTCAGCCTCTATGTATCATCAGGGAATGGAGTTAAGGGTTAAGTCATTCCTAGCTTTACTTTGTAAATTCAACAGTCATTTTAATTAACACAGTGCCTGGAATGTAGAAAGGCTGTATTAATGTTCACTATTATTTTTGAAATGTTGGTGATGATTAATAGTAATAGTTATTACTATGGTAGCAGCAATAGTAGTGGTAATAAAACTGGCAGTGGCTGGAGTTCCTGAAAGCAATGAGAGGAGTAATATAGACTATTTCCTGATAGTTGATGGGAGATTGAATGGGATTCTGCCAGCCCACTTTCCTAGAGACTATTTTCTCTTAAATACATGAACCTAGGGTGATAAGAATGCTCTCAAATTTCTTATACATTATTTAGTAACCTGTAATTTGGATGATATTTGCAATGCATGGAAAGTTGTTTACTATAACAAAGTCACTGACCTAGTGAGGAAAGAAAGTGAGAAGGAGCAGGATACACCCATACAAAGAAAGAGAGAGAGAGAGAGAGAGAGAGAGAGAGAGAGAGAGAGAGAGAGAGTTAAATCTCAACATGGATGCAGACAAAAAGGGGCTCCCAATGAGTGTCTACTCACTTCCAGAGGACACAAAGAAAACAAATCATAGATGAAGAAGACAAATGGGCAAAAAGGTGGCCCAGGCAGGTCTACATGGGTCTGTTGTAGGGAAAAGAATAGGGAGAATCTGGTTATGTTTAAGCCAAGGAAGAAAGCCTGGAACAGACCCTGCCCTCCTAGCTGCTGAAGATGCCAGTCCTGTCTGTACTTTCTGATCATGAAAACTACAAAAAATGCATCTGTGTTGAAGCTACCCAATCTGTTGTTCTTTGTTATAGAACCATAGAGAACATAGTTAGCATCCCACCTTTTCTGAGTTTCTATGGTTGTTGGTGTCTTAGAACTTTCTACACATCAGTAATATCTCGCTGACTCTCTCCCTCTCTCTCCTTCCTTCCCCTTCTCATCTCCTAGCCTCTCATTCTGTTGTGTCTGTCCTAGGATAAAATAAAATGGCCTATAAAGAATGTCTAGAACATAGCTTGTCACATAGAATTTAGTCAGAAAGGCTAATTCTTGCTTTCTGCTTTCTCTTTTCCCCCAATTTACCCATTCTCCCCCTTTTTGCTCGTACTGTAACTACATAAAACAAAACCAAACTTTGTGTTTTTTTTTATTTTTTACTGAATAACATTTTATGGGCTTCAATCCTAATTTTAAGGCAAGTTATTTGGGTATTTTACATTCCTCAAATTGGGAGAAGAGACCAGGCTGGATTGCCTTTTCTAAGTGACCACCCCTTGTAGATTTCTTTTGTTTCTTCAGTGTACAATCTTTAGATTAGATGACCTCAAACTACCAAGACTTCTATCACCCCAAAGCCTGGTAAAATGTGTTTTCATTCTCCCACCGAGGTTTTGACCCAGCATATCATGTTGGAGATATTCTGATTTATATAACTTAATGAACATTACGTAACTTAATGGACATCCTTGATGTTTGACACAAGATAAATTTCCAAATTTATGTTGCTGTAATAAGACACTCTTAGCAAGAACAGCTTGGGAAGAAAAGAGTTCATTCTGCTGATGTTTCCTTGCCACTATCCCCACTGAGGGAAGTCAAGACAGGAAACCAAAGGCAGGAGCCATTGTGGGAGTTTGAGTAGGAAAGGCCCCTCATGTGTCTGAATGTTTGGTCACTAAGGAGTGGCACCAATAGGAAATGTGGTTATATTGGAGTAGGTGTGGCTTTGTTAGAGCCACTGTGGGGGGCAGAATTTGATGTTGCAGATGCTCAAGCTGGGCCTAGTGTATCACTGTCATTTCCTGCTGCATGAAGATCCAGATGCAGAACTCTCAGCTCCTTCCCCAGCACTCTGTCTGCACACTGCTGGGCTTCCTGCTATGACAATAACAGAATAAATTTCTGGAATATAAGCCAGCCCCAATGAAATGTTTTTCTTTATAAGAGCTGCAGTGGTCCTGGTGTCTTTCCACAGCAATAGAAACTCTAAGTAAGATAACCAAGTCAGCTGTAGCTTGCTGGCTAGCTCTCTGACTCACTTTATGAACATGTTTAACTAGCTTTCTTATATAAACTAGGTATACTTGCCTAGGGATGGCACTGCCCACAGTGAATGGGGCTTGCCTATGTTGATTACCAATTAATGCAATATTCCAGACATGGCCACAGGCCAATATAATGTAGACAATTCCTTAACTGAAGGTCTCTCTTCCAAGGTGAGTATAGGTTATATCAATATGCCAATAAAAAATGGCCAGAACATCTGAGAATCAGTGTTGGAATAAAATATAAAAGGACTTCCCCGTCTGAACTCTTCTAAACAAAGAGGAAAATAAAGCCCAGCTTCTTTTCTGCAAGAAGTTTAAAATATTCCATCTGACTGTCAGCTTGCAAGCTCCCTTGGCCATTTGTTTTTTTCTTGAATCTTCCTCTAATGGGCTGAGCAGCGAGCTGACATTCGTTTCCAAACAATATAGGTTGGGGAAAAAGAAGAGCGGGGCATAGAAAATTAACAGTCATAGATTTACTTCTCTGGCACCTGTTTTGATTATTGGATTAAGAAAGTTCTGGCAGCTACAACTGGCTCTGCCAGATGTTGAAGAGCACATTTCAGGGGGGATGTAAGTGGTGTCAGAAGATGTAAGGATCATTCATTTAAAGACTAAGCTGTCCGGATCAAGCTCTGTTTAGGCTGTCAGGACTGATCGCCAGCGTAATGAAACATCAAGAACAAAGGACTGAGGAGACATTGATGAAGCCCAAACACATCTTGAAATATAAAAATGTGCTGAGTTTTAAGACAACACCCCAGAGTAGTGTCAGTTCATCAGCTGGTAGAAACCACTGACATCCATGGATGAGCCTTTTTTCCCCCTGGTGTTTGGAGCTGCTTCATCCACTGGCTCCATCGAGGTTTGTAAAAAAATGTTCTTGGGGAACCTATCTGTCAGCGACAGGACTTAGGGAGAGCCACAACCCCCGAGAGATCTCTGAGAGACGGATGGTGAGGAAGGCAGGCACCTTAGCAACGGTTCATCCATCACCCATCCAGAATCGCCAGCGTGTGCTGCTCAAAGTTTGTATAAGCAGCTTCTGCACACACAAACATGGATGCACCCACATGAGAACACATATGTGACATGTGTGGATATACAGAGTACATCCACACAGTCCTCTTTTATACATGGCCAACAAAAATTTCACACTTTCTCACAGAACTAGAGACATATAGTCATACATCAAACACCTTTTCCAGCCACACCTCCTCCTGCTAGAGAGAAATGAAAGACAGGTTTACCTAACTACAGTCTAATGTTGATAAGAGGCAGCAGGGTGTATTGTTACTGGAATCCTGGGGGATTACTCTGTTAAATAATTTTTCATAGCTTTGGCATAAAATTCTTGGAGTTACCTTCCAGTAGAAACAAGGACTTCCATTGAAATTGTGCTCATAAAGCATAATACATGGTTTGGAGATGAGGAGGTTTATATAGGAATTTGTAAGAACTTAGCAAAGCTTGAGGGACTAGAATTCCCTGTGGGGACAGCCAGTTTATCATCCTGATGAAGTCTTCTCTGTGTGTCCCTGGAGGGAGGGTGCTGGCTTCCCCAAGCTAGGTAAGACTGCAGAGGGACAGCAATATTTCTAAGGCAATTGTACATGGGAATTAAATAATTTAGAACATCCTTTTCTATATGTCTATCTATCTGCATGTATATGTGTGTGTTCATGTTCCTTCAGCTGTGTGATGTGTAGGGGTCCATGGAGACCAGGGGTCAATCTCTCTCTCTCTCTCTCTCTCTCTCTCTCTCTCTCTCTCTCTCTCTCTCTCTTTTTCTCTCTCTCTGTTTCTCTCTCTCTGTTTCTCTCTCTCTGTTTCTCTCTCTCTGTCTCTCTCTCTGTCTCTCTCTGTNTCTCTCTCTCTCTCTTTTTCTCTCTCTCTGTTTCTCTCTCTCTGTTTCTCTCTCTCTGTTTCTCTCTCTCTGTCTCTCTCTCTGTCTCTCTCTGTCTCTCTCTGTCTCTCTCTGTCTGTCTCTGTCTCTGTCTCTGTCTCTCTCTCTCTCCCTCTCCCTCTCTCTCTCTCCACCTTGAGTTTCTTATTTTCAGATGGTTGGATGGATTCTGAGACCCTCCAATGTGGCTAGGCTGTGTGATACCCATGTGAGTGGCTTTTTGAACATGGGATTAAAGGCACATGACTCCCTAGTACTGGGATTAAAGGTGTGTGCCACCACTTCCTGACCTCTAGTGGCTTAGTTTTACCTTCTGTTCTTCAGGTAAGCTTTACATAAAAAAAAAACATAAATAAAATATCACTACATTTCTCATTTTTGTCTAAAATATAAAAGGCTATAATTAAAATAAGAAAAACTATATATAAAAAGTACAAAACTGTATACAATATATACAAGCAATAAATACATCTGCAATGTCTAGTTCATTTGCTTTTTGACAAATTCAGAGAAAATACTCCATATCTGTTCTATCTTGGTGAGTCCAAAGTCTCGTACCTAATTTACTTTCTATCATAACTTGCATTATCATTCAAAACTCTCTTTTGATATGTTTTAGCCTTATATACTTTCCATTTCATTAGTGAATTTCTTTTCTGAATATTATAAACAATGAAAGCTATAACTATCTTGTCTTCATCTACCTCAGGGACCTGAGAAGGAAGTAATATTAATTGAGTAAGCAGGAAGTATAACTAAGTGACTTCCAAAAATGTGAGAAATGACAGAAACAGCTGGCTGCTTGGACAGTCACCCAAAGTTTCTCTGCAGTGTTGAGGCATCTGTCTTCAGCCTAAAGGCCTAGCCTATCTAATGGACTTTTCTATGAAGCAGGTTTTTGAAGGATTGACCTACCTTGTCTGGGCAAGGTGTGACAGTCATAGTCTTTTGTTTCCTTCTTGTCCCATTAGGACAACATACTAACAGCAGTTGAGGCAAGGGAATTTTCTTGCCCAGTGGTTTACTTTTGCCACAAAGAAAGCAAACTCCATGTGGAGTTTCTTTGATGCCAATCATCTTCTCTGAATTAGACTGGTGTTGTCAGGAGGAGACATGTCTAATTGTTATAAAAAAGGAAAAAGAATCTATGTTATTAAAACATCTTAAATGCCATATCTGTATATCTCTGAAGTGTTTGAAGATGACCTGTCTATTTAAAAAAATATCTGTTTGACCTTGAAAGCATACCTAATATGACTACAAGTTTGATTGTAATGGATGACTAAGTACTAACCTGCATTTTCTTATTTTCCTAAAAATTGGTAATAATAAATTTCAAGGACTAGAAATTTTCATTACATTGTTAAATGAGCTGTATAGGTACAATACCTTGAATAAGACAAGAAATGTATGTACAGTCTATTTTTATGTTTTATTTTGTTTTTCTTTTCAAGATTTATGTTTTTAAGAAAAAAACTATTTTTTTCTCATTTTACATACCAATCCCAGCTCCCCTCCTCCTGCTTTCTCCACCTTCTGTCCACCCCCATTTACTCCTCAAAGAGGATAAGGCTTCCCATGGGAAGTCAACAAAGTCTACCACACTACTTTGAGCACGACCAGGTTTTCCCATTATATCTAGGCTAAGCATGGTATCCCTCCAAAGAGAATAGATTCCAAAAGGTCAGCACAAGCAGTAGGGATAAATCATTGTCTCACTGCCACTGGCCCCATAGTCTGCTCCAGCCATACAACTGCCACCCATATTCAAAGGGCCTAATTTGTTTATATGTTGGTTTCCCAACTGTCAGTTCAGAGTCAGTGAGCTCTCATCAGCTCAGGTAAGCTGTTTCTGTGAGTGGATATCCCCATCATGGTCTTGATCCCTTTGTTCATATTATCACTCCTCCCTCTCTTCAACTGAACTTTGGGGGAGTTCAGCCCAGCATTCTTCTGATGATCTCTGCATCTGCTTCCATCAGCTGCTGGATAAAGAGTCTATCATGACATTTAAGATGGTCATAAATCTGACTACATGGCAAGACCAGTTCAAGTATGCTCTCCATAGTTGGTTAGGGTCTTAGCTGGGGTCACCCTTGTGGATTGCTGGAAATTTCTTTCGTGCCAGGTTTCTTGCTAGCCCCATAATGGCTCCCTAAATTAAAATATCTCTTTCCTTGCTTTCCATCTGTTTTTTCCTCACCTTGACCATCCTGTTCCCTCAAGTTCTCCTTTCCTCTCCCCTTCTTCATTGCTTCTCCCCTTTCACCCTCTCTTCTCCTCCACCCTCAAGCTCTTTTTTTTTTTCAGGAGGTCTTGTCTAATTCATCTTCCCAGGGGAATCCATGTATGTTTCTCTTAGGGTTCTCCTTGATACCTAGCTTCTCTGGGATCATGGATTACAAACTGGTTATCCTTTGCTTTACATCTAATATTCACTTACAAGTGAGCACATACCATGCTCCTCTTTCTGAATCTGGGTTAACTCACTCAGGATGATTTTTCCTAGTTCCATCCATTTGCATACAAATTTCAAGATGTCATTTTTTTTTCTGCTGAGTAGTACTCCATTGTGTAAATGTACCACATTTTCTTTATCCATTTTTTGTTAAGGGACATCTTGGTTGTTTCCAGGTTCTGGCTATTATGAATAATGCATCTATGAACATGGTTGAGCAAATGTCTTTATAGTGTGATTAAACATCTTTGGGCATAAGCCTGAGTGGTATTTCTGGGTCTTGAGGTAGGTTAATTCCCAATTTTCTGAGAAACTGCCATACTGATGTCCAAAGTTATTTAAAAAGTTTGCACTCCCACCAGCAATGCAGGAGTGTTCCCCTTACTCTTCATTCTCTCCAGCATAAACTGTCATTGGTATTTTTAATCTTAGCCATTCTGGCTGGTGTAAAATGGTCTCAGAGTCATTTTGATTTAAATTTTTCCCTGATGGTTAAGAATGTTGAGCAATCCCTCAAGTGTCTTTTGGTCATTTGAGATTCTTCTGTTGAGAAGTCTCTGTTTAGTTCTGTACCCTATTTTTAACAACTATTTGGAATTTTGATGTGTAGTTTCTTGAGTTCTTTATATATTTTGGAAAACAGTTCACTATCTGATGTGGGGTTGGTGTAGATCTTTTCCCATTCAGTAGGCTTTCATTTTGTTTTATTGATTGTGTCTTTTGCTTTACAGAAGTTTCTCAGTTTCAGAAGATACTATTTATTAATTGTTGCTCTCAGTGTCTGTGCTTCTGGGGTTATGTTTAGGAAGTGATCTCCTGTGCCCATGTGTTCAAGGCTAGTTCTCACTTTCTCTTCTATGAGGTTCAGTGTGGCTGAAATTATACTGAAGTCTTTGATCCATTGTTGGACATGGGGATAAAATGTATCTATTTGTATTCTTCTACCTATTGACATTCAGTTATGCCAGCACCATTTGTTGAAGATGCTTTTTTTTTTCTAGTGTATAATTTTAGTTTCTTTGTCAAAAATCAGGTTCATAGGTGTGTGAATTGATATCTGGGTCTTTGACTCAACTCCATTGGTCCACCTGTCTCTTTTTATGCTAATACCAAGCTGTTTTTATTACTGTAGCTCTACAATAGAGCTTGATGTCAGGAATGGTAACACCTCTGGATGTTCCTTTATTGCATAGGATTATTTAGGCTATTCTGGGTTTTTTGTTTTTCCATATGAAGTTGAGTATTATTTTTTGGAGGTCTGTGAAGAATTGTGTTGGGATTTTGATGGGCATTACATTGAATCTGTAGATTGACTTTTGTAGGATTGTCATTTTTATTATATTGTTCCTACCTATCCATGAGCATCGGAGATCTTTCCATTTTCTGATTTCTTCTTCAATTTCTTTCTTCAAAGACTTAAAGTTTTTGTTGCAGGTCTTTCACTTATTTGGTTAGACTTACCTGAAAATATTTTATGTTATTTGTGGTGTGAATAGTGATGCTTCTCTGATTTCTTTTTAGTCTTTTATCATTCATATATCAGAGGACTACTGATTTTTTGAAGTTAATCTTGTATCTTGCCACATTACTGAAGGTGTTTATCAGTTGCAGGAATTACCTCATAGAGTTTTTGGGGTTACTTATGCATATTTTTATATAATCTGCAAATATTAAAAGTTGAACTCCTTCCTTTCTAATTTGTATCCCCTTGATCATCTTTTGTTGTCTTGGTGCTGTTGTTGAATAGATATGGAGAGAGTGGACAGCCTTGTCTTATTTCTAATTTTAGTGGGATCACTTTGAGTTTCTCTCCATTTAATTTGATGTTGACTGTTGGCTAACTGTATATTGTTTTTTAAATTATATTTAGACATGTTCCTTGTAACCCTGATCTCTCCAAGACCTTTCTCATGAAGGGGTGCTACATTTTGTTGAGTGCTTTTTCAGCATCTAATGAGATAATCTCTCCAAGACCTTTCTCATGAAGGGGTGCTACATTTTGTTGAGTGCTTTTTCAGCATCTAATGAGATAATCATATACTTTTTCTTTCAATTTATAGATATGGTAGATTACATTGATAGATTTCTGTATGTTGAACCATCCCTGGTACAGTCTGTTTTAACAAAATTGATTTCAAATTTGTATCAATATGCAAAATTTGTCAACAGAAAGCCCATTGACTGAATCACCTTATTAACAGCTCTTAGATTTGTTACCATCCTCCACTTTCCAAATTGTTTTTAATCAACAAATTAGGATAATTCCACGGGCTGGCTTATATTTCAATATGCTAAGCATCTAGTTGTTCCTATACCAGGTTTCTAAAGCCTGCAGTTTCTCTATTGTTAAAGGCCATTGCTTAACCCATACAGCTTTGTCTGTCAACCGTTTTAAAGATAGGGCTCTTGGTGCCTTTGAAATATCAGCAGTTGTTGGGCCCTGTTCTTGTATAATCTGAATGATCAGTGACTGTTCTTCAAAAAAACCTTCTAATATTTTTCCCAGACATATATGCTAATTTACAGTTTGTTTCTAAGATTGGGAGGACATTAATCTGAGTATTTCATTATTGTAACAAATCACATCCTCACAAATTTATTGCTATGTTAGCCACATATGGTTTTAATATTCCTCTCTGTCTTTCTGACCCTATATATTCAACCCATCTCATACTCTGCTTTACCTGAGATAAAGTTTCAATTCCTAAAATTTGAATATTTGTGTCCTGAAGAGGCCAATTTGGATGCCAAGATTCTGATGAAATTATTGTTACATCCACACCTGTGTCTACCAGAACTTCAATGTCTACCAGCATCATTTATTTATATTTTTAATTTTGGTCTTCGTTTATTTATAAATGTTTGCCAAAATACTCACTAATGGTTTCTCCTGAAGTTTTGTTCTCTCTTCTATAGCTATTCTATTGCCCAGAGCAGTATGGTTTTTTACAATAGACATTAGGTTCTTTAATTGCTCTGAGAATGAGCTTCCTCTATGATGGCAGGAAATGATTGAACAACAAGCTCCTCACAGAGTTTCCTGATGGCAAAGGATTACCTTGAATGTTCCCTGGAGAACTACATTCATTAGTCCAATGCCTATCTTTGCCACACCTTTTGCATAATCCAGAAGGGAGGGGCATCCTGAATGGATTATTCTTAGAAAAAATTGTTTCTAGGAATGTCTTGTCTACAATTCCTATTAAGGTGACCTTGTTTACCACAATTATAACATTTGACATTTTGAATTTGACCTCAAACTTCTCCTATCCATCCATCCTCAAGTTCATGAAATCCAATATTAATTGTATCTCAGATCCATTCCTCCAAAGGTGCTGACCTTACCTTTAATGGTCTAATTATTGGATAGAGAATTGGCATTTTCAAAAACCAGAGATTCAATTATTATTTGTCTAGCTTCTAAATTTGGTATCATTCTATTTGCTGCTGTAAGAAATCTATAAAGGCTAACATTTGGCCCTTTATAACTTCAGTAAATTACTCAATTTTCTTTTTTATTTCTTCAATTCTGTTCCCATTCAAAGTTGCTGCATGGCAGAGATCCAGGGTGTGGCCATCAGCTACAACTTGTCTTTCTATAGTAGCATAATCTCCTTCACTAAGCATTAGATCTTTGGAGATTTTCCTACCTCTAGCTTTATTCTGTTGTTCAATAATCTTAACCTCTTCTCTGAACCAGGTTCTACACTGTAATTGTGGACCAGGCTCTAAAATACATTTAACCAAATTTATCCAGTCTTTAGGGATAATTCTATTACAAACTGACCACGAGTTTAACATTTGCTTCACAGAAGGTGAATGTATGTCATATGAGGCTATTACTTCCTTGAATCTCCTTAAATTTAACATTGGCAAAGGTGTCCAGTTAGCTGTAATGGAGCATTTGCCATTTGGCAGTTACTGGATATATCAAGGCTGGTTTCTGAAAATCTTAGGCTGTTCCTCTCTGTTCTTATAAGGCAATGCTGGAATTGGCTTGCCATTAAATTACTCTGTCTGTATTTGAATATCTCTGTAATCTGTCTTATTAGTTTTTTCTAAGGCCTGTATCTTAGCACTCAGATTAACCAACTTTTTTTAGTGATAAGATAAAAATGATAAAGCTGATGATGTTTACAACTGACATTATATAAATCTCATCTAAATCTGATATCTCCTTATTTAATCATTCCATTTTTAAGATTTTATTTATTTATTTTATGTATATGAGTGCTCTGTCTGCTTGCACACCTTTATGGTGGAAGGAGCATCAGATTCCACTATAGATAGTTGTGAGTCACCCACCACATGGTTTTTGGGAATTGAACTCAGGACCTCAGGAAGAGCAGCCAATGCTCTTAACTGCTGGGCCATCTTTCTAGTCCTCACATTCCATTTTCAAACTGTATAGCATATTATCATACAAATACCCCCATTAAAATGCTATTTCCCTTTTTTAATGTGGAAAATTTCTTTTAACTAATTCTTCCATTTAAGAATTCCCAATTATCAAGTCTACCAATAATGTTTATGAAGATGTGAGGCTTATTGCTGCTGCATAGAAGAGTAAAAGCCTGACTAGATATCAAGGCAGTGTAGCAGTACAAGAAGGGAGTTAAGGAGAGCATGAAACTCATAGGACAGAGAAAGGGAAGGAGGGAGGGAGGGAGGGAGAGAGAGAGAGAGAGAGAGAGAAAGAGAGAGAGAGAGAGAGAGAGAGAGCGAGAGAGAGCTGTCTGAAAAATGCACAGAGGATTGTTTGGAAAAAAACACATATGTTGTGGGCTGCCTGCAGGCTACAACAGAAAAATCTCAGACTTGCTCAGAGGCCAAGTCTGTGCTGGTGGCTTTTTCATGAATTTGTACCCCAAACATTGGGAGTCAAATGTAGCATGAGTAATAAAATCCCAGAGACAGATATTGGTGTTCAACCTGAAGGTCAGAAAAGCAAAGTAGCCAAGCTACTAGAGCACTCTTTCCTCTAAGAAAATCTCAGACTAAAAGAGATCAAGTTCCTGTCTCTTCCCATCTTATATTCCCTCTAGTGCTGGGATTATAGGCATGTGACTCCCTAAAGGTGTGAGCCACCATCACCTGGATCTGTTTCTGCATTGATCTTGTGTAGCCCAGTGTGGCCTTGAACTCAGACTTGATCTTGGGATTAAAGGTGTGTGACACCATTTCCTGGCCTTTAGTGGCTTAGTTTTGCCTTCAGGTCCTCAGGCAAGCTTTATTATAAAACATAAATAAAATATCATTATAGAGGTGTGCCTTTGTTGGAGTGGGTGTGGCCTTGTTGGAGGAAGTGTGTCATTGTAGAAGTGGGCTTTGAGGTTTCATACATGCCCAGTGTTTCAGAGAACTTCCTGTTGCCTTTGGGTGAAAATGTGAGACTCCCAGTTCCTTCTCCAGCACCATGTCTACCTGCATGACACCAAATCCCACCAGGATGATAATGGACTGGACATCTGAAATTGTAAACCACACCATTTAGATGTTTTCATTTATAAGGTCAAGGTGTCTTTTCACAGCAACAGAAACCATAACTAAGAAAACCACCAAATATGTCCCATTCTGAATGCATTCTGAGATTCTGCTAGGCAGTATAACCAACTAGGTAAATCACAGACACTGTAGGTTTTAGTTGCCATAGCGATCTATGAGGTCAGCCACTGTTTCAAGCTAACTTGAAACAATGGTGTTAAAGAGTTGAGGAATTTTGTCCACACTGACTACAATGAACCTAGGATTCAAAAATTCTAAACCTTATTAATTGTTGTGATATTACCTATGTGTTTATGTCTGCCACATCAAAAAGACTTCTTTATGATCTAATCTTGTGAAATAATTGGTTTACCATGCCTTTCCTGATAGGCAGAAAGATAGGATTTTATATCTTGTTAAGAACTACTACTTAACATGAAAATGAAAATTTTTTAAATGAAATTTATGCCCTGGGAATGTTGAAGCATGCATAGATAGTCCATAATGGCAATTCTGTTGAACTTGTCCATATTGGGCTTCAGGGTCTAAATTGATGAGGACAACTGACCAGGTCTCTTCCTCACTAATTAACATAGATCCAAGCAATTTAATTTGGGCTTGACCTCCAAAACCTTTGTATTGAAAGACATCCAAGGGACTTGTTTCCCACTGCATTCAAATGGGGTACCATGGCAGAACAGTGATCAGTGCCTAATTTCCTGGTTAGTGGGGACACTGGTTCTCAGCATTGAATACAGACAGCAGTCATGACAAAGGAGGTGGAGCCTCAGAACACGTTTCTGGAAACATATGCACAGAGCAATAAGACCTGTAAGAAAAGTTTAGCCTCTTTTCTTGTGTGTGTGCAAGTGTGTTCATGTGTGCATAGGAGCCAAAGGAATGTGTGCATATGCATACATGTGGAAGTCAGAGGATAGCTTTGGATGTTGTTCATGCCCTTTTTATGAGCCAGCATCTCTTGGTGTCTGGAGCTTGCTTTCTGGGTTGGCTGGCTAGCAGGCTCTCCTAATCTTGCTGCTTCAGCCTCCCCAGTGCTGGAATTACAAGTATTTGTGATCACTTGAGCTTTTTGAGATGGGTTCTGGGGATCAAACTTAGGTCCTCATGTTTAGAGGGTGAGCAAGTTTCAGACTGGGTCATTTCTTCAGCACTGGCTTCTTCTCTTTATAAATGAGGAAGCCAAGGCTTCCAGAAAACACCTGCCTGTGGGGCTTTGGTGCCAAGGCTAACACTAACTCAGGGGGCTTTCTCAGAAGCACAGATGTCGTTGCGTATTTGTTCAATTCTTTTTAATTTTTAAAAAAGTATTTTTATTATTTTGAAGTGTATGTGTGTGTGCATGCATGTGTGTGTGTTTCACCACATGGGTGTGTGAAATGAGTATAGGGGCCCTTAGAGGTTAAGTGTGTTGGATGCTCTGAACCTAGAACTACAGGCAGTTGTGAGCAGCCTGATGTGGGTGCTAATTGAGCTGTGGTTCTCTGACAGATCAACAGGTGCTTTAAACCACCATTTCTCTAGTCCCCACTCCCACCTATTTTGCATTTTATTTATTTATTTTTGCTTTCGTGAGTAACATTGTGACATATTCACATACGCCTAATTCTTCACCTGAAATTCTACTTACTTAATTTTAATTTTTCATTTTTAGTTAAATTTCTATTAGACAATTTGTTTCCCATAAGAACTTTATAGGATGAAAAGAGAAAACACTTAACCCCTAATTTGTGATGGAGACATAAAGGTACTAAAATGAAATATTAGTTGTGTTCTAAGGGAACCACCTCACCTGCACTCAATTTCGGGACATCTGGATACATGTTCACAGACACTTTTAGGGCAAGGCATGGTTTGTTCAGTGGAGGCAGGTCAAGGGGACATTATCCTAAGAAGAGCTCTAAAATTTGACATTATCGAAGCAGGCAGGTTCAGCTCTAACCTACCCTGCTCTAGACTTGTTTTAAACACACACACACACACACACACACACACACACACACACACACACCAGGCAAAGTTGCCAGCATCCCCACAGCTGTTTACATTTCTCAGTAACTTTTTCTAACCTTTTCCCCATCTGTTTTTGCCGTGGGAAAAATCATTTTCTCCTTGTGATGGGTCTTCCTTATACCCTCTCCTACGTCCTTGATACAGTACTTCAAGATATCATACTAAATTACAGTGATTCATTATTCCTATTAAAACAAACAATATCCTCAAATTACCCGGCAAACGAAACAATTGTGAACAGTAAATCCAAACGGTAAAACACGGGGCACATATTGGGTAAATGTTATTTTCCTGAAACAAGAAAAGCTTTTGGCAAAGTGCTTAACTTGAATACAACAAAAGGCAATTTAATTTAGTAATACAGCCGGGTGAAAAATGGAGACCTCGGGTTTAATAAGAAGGCGAAAAAGACATGCATATATCATCTGAAAGGATAATTATGAGGAACTATTTTGTATGATCCTGCTAAATCAAAGTTTCTAATGCTTTCTTACTCCTGTCAAAATAGGGAGATTTAAGGTCTTAAAAATGGGAATTCTGCAGTCTTCACTGCCAAGAAAAAATGATTTGTCTCTTGATAAATTACTATTGGGCTTTATACTTGGGGAAAAATACACTTACATTGAAATAAATGCCAAGGAATGGCTAGAGAATTTATATTATTCGCTCATATCTGTCACTGGATGGGTGAGAAGACAGCAGTCCCATTTAAACATCTAGCTGGCTGACGGAATGCCACAGAGGAAAGATGAAAACCCCTGGTGAATGGGGGCAGGCATGAAACCCCCCAAGGCTGAATAAACCCAGCAATATTGTTGCTCTTCCTTGGATTGTGACAAACTTCTCTCTCTTCTGAGTTATATGGTTGAGGAAGGACCTTGCAAAATGGACACTTATCTTTTTCTGACTCTTAATATTCTTATGGATTCATGTCAATATTGTGATAATTTACTTTCTAATATGGAAGGGTAACAGAGGGAAAACAATGACAGTAGACACAATGCCACTTGCAATGTTTACAGACTTATTGTTTGGACCCTTGGTCTCCACAAAGTGACATTGTTTGGGGAGCTTGTCTAACCTTTGTGTTGTAGGGCTCAGCCAGTGAATGTTTGCCATAGGGGACATGGCTTTGAAGATGGTTTCCACTCTGGTTCCACCTTCAAGCACTCCGTCTTCCCATGCACTCAGATCTGAGGAAGCATAGCCCCATGCTTCTGCTTTAGGGTTGAAGCTATGCCTGTACCATCACTGTGTTCCCTGAAAGCAGAAGCCAAAATAACATTTTTCTCCCTTACACTGCTTCTTTTAGGTCAGAGTGAGGAGACTGGAAACTCATGAAACCGGGGCCATTTGATGGTTTTTATGCTTCCACAGAGTTTTTGTGCGGTAGGAAAGCGGTAAGAATATGGAGTGAACACATGGTCGGGAGGCAAGGCAGGAATATAGGCTACAGTTTAGCTTCTTTGAGATACAGTCTCAAGTGGCTCAGACTGACTTTGTTTTTTTTTTTAAATATAATTTTTTTATTGAAAAAAAAAAAAGATTTCCGCCTCCTCCCCGCCTCCCATTTCCCTCCCCGTCTCCCTTTTCCCCCCTCCTCCCTCTCCTCCCCCCTCCCCCCCTCCTCTCCCCCTCCCTCTCCAGTCTGAGGGGCAGTCAGGGTTCCCTGCCCTGTGGAAAGTCCAAAGTCCTCCCCGCTCCATCTTGGTCTAGGAAGGTGGACATCCAAACTGGCTAGGCTCCCCCAAAGCCAGAACATGAAGTAGGATCAAAACCCAGTGTCATTGTCCTTGGCTTCTCAGCAGCCCTCATTGTCCGCCATATTCAGAGAGTCCGGTTTTATCCCATGGTTTTTCAGTCGTAGTCCAGCTGGCCTTGGTGAGCTCACAATAGATCAGCCCCACTGTCTCCGTGGGTGGGTGCACCCCTCGTGGTCCTGACTTCTTTGCTCATATTTTCCCTCCTTCTGCTCCTCCTTGGGACATTGGGAGCTCAGTCCAGTGCTCCAGTGTGGGTCTCTGTCTCTATCTCCATCCATCTCCAGATGAAGGTTCTATGGTGATATGCAAGATATTAATCAGTATGGCTATAGGATAGGGTCATTTCAGGTTCTCTGTCCTCAGCTGCCCCAGGAACTAACTGGGGACATCGCCCTGGGCACCTGGGAGCACCAAATCTCTTGCCAACCCTAAGATGGCTCCCTTAATTAAGATGTGTGCTTCCCTGCTCCCCTATCCGACCTTCCTTTATCCCAAACATCCCGTTTCCCAAGTTCCCCCCAACCTCCCCTTCTCACTTTTCTCTCCCCATCTCCCCTTACCTCCCTCCCCCCCTCCCCCAAGATCCCATTTTTTTGCCCGGCAATCTTGTCTACTTCCCATAATCAGGAGGATAGCTATATGTTTTTCTTTGGGATCACCTAGACGTTAAAATGCTAATTAACCCAATTAAAAAATGGGGCACTGACCTGAACAGAGAATTCTCAACAGATGAAATTCAAATGGCTAAAAGACACTTAAGGATATGCTCAACCTCCTTAGCGATCAGGGAAATGCAAATCAAAACAACTTTGAGATATCATCTTACACCTGTCAGAATGGCTAAAATCAAAAACACCAATGATATCCTTTGCTGGAGAGGTTGTGGAGAAAGGGGTACCCTCATCCATTGCTGGTGGGAATGCAAACTTGTGCAACCACTTTGGAAAGCAGTGTGGCGGTTTCTCAGGAAATTCGGGATCAACCTACCCCTGGACCCAGCAATGCCACTCTTGGGAATATACCCAAGAGAGGCCCGATCATATGACAGGGGCATTTGTTCAACTATGTTCATAGCAGCATTATTTGTAATAGCCAGAACCTGGAAACAACCTAGATGTCCTTCAATGGAAGAATGGATGAAGAAAGTGTGGAATATATACACATTAGAATACTACTCAGCGGTAAAAAACAATGACTTCTCGAATTTTGCATGCAAATGGATGGAAATAGAACACACTATCCTGAGTGAGGTAACCCAGACCCAAAAAGATGAACTTGGGATGTACTCACTCATAATTGGTTTCTAGAGATAAATAAAGGTCAGTGAGTCTATAATTTGATCTCAGACTGACTTTGAACTTGCTTTATAGCCAAGGACAACCTAGAAGTTGTAATCCCCCTTCACCCCCAGAGTGCTATGATTTTAGGTATGCACTACCACCCTGTTTTTTTTTTTTTTTTTTTTTTTTCAGGGCTGGGCAAACGCTCTGTCAGCTGAGTTTCACATCTGTAACATGTGTATAACCTTCAGCAAAACAGAGCTGATGTAGAGAAGGAAGCTTTTCCTTGTTTCTGTAAAATCATTCTGGCACGCTCTGTGCACAGTAGCATTCACAGGGTAAAGAAGAGAAGCCCAGCACGTGCCCTTTCACATACTCCCCCACTTCTCGCTCACACCGCAGAGCCCAGGGCTTCAGGGAACACAATCTGATGACTGCATGTAGGATTTGTTGTCTTATGCATAATTAAGTAATATCTGCTTTAAAATAAAACACTTGTCTGTTGAAGTATTTGATGAGTATTTGTTATAATTTTTGCTTTTGAATCTACTAGTGTATATTATTATACAAATAATGGGATTCCCTACTGCATTTTCAGACATGAATACAATGTACTCAGATGATATTCACACGAATGTCCTAGTGTCCATTCCTGCTCCACTTCCCTCCTCCTCCTGGTTTTCCCAAAGAGTTCCTCTTCTACTTTTAGTCCTTCTCTTTAGTTCTAGATTTTACCTGTGAATAAAGACAGTGATAATTTTCTTGAATCTGGTTGGTTTTACTTAATATGACAATTACCAGTTCCATCTAACAAAACAATTTCATCCTTCTTCATGGTTGAGTAAAGCTCGGTTATGTACATGGTCCTCAGTTTCTTTATTCATTCATTGCCCATGACATTGTGGCTGGTTCCACTTCTCCATTGTTGTGTATAGTGTCATAGTAAGCATAGATGTGCAAGTGTCTCTGTTGTATGTTGGAGTGATGCAGGTGGGTCTTATGGTGTCCCGTTTCCTTACCAATGTCCTTGGTGGCTGTGCCTGTAGCTGCCCTAGTGTGCAAATCCCACCAGCGTTGTTAAACGGTCACCTTTTCCAACACTCTCACAATGTATTGTTTTCTTGATGATAGCCATTCTTACTGCATGAGATGGCATCTCATGTATAACCCAGACACTGTCTAAAGAGACTTCTAGTCTGAATACTCCAAGTTCTGTAGATGCTAACTTCAGAAACAATGAGTTGTGGCTGTGATGTACTTTGAAGTTCTTCTACTCTACCCTGGAAGTGAATGAATCTTTCCCTTAAGTCCCAGAGTTGTGAATATTGAGGTTCCCATAGGTGTATAATCCTCTTGGGCTGAGATGAAGCAAGAGAATCATAAAAGCTATTTCAAAAATCCAAGTGAGAATTATCCAAATATTTACCTTCTGAAACAGGTAGCATCTACTAAGGCGCCTATTAATACCTGTTTATTGAGCTCATATTATAGCAAAATCCAGCAGAAAGTAGGGTATTTTCCAAAGGAAACAATGCAAAAACTCCAGTGAAGCATTTGGTAACTGAGTGTGACTAATGCCTCATCTCTAACAAAACTCACCAGCTAGCTAACTGCTTTAAGCAAGGGAAATTCTGCCGGACTCAACTGAGCTGTACAAGAGGGGTTATTTCTTGGTGGTAAATGGGGGACATCTATGATTTAAGTTAGAAATCTTTTTAAAATGACTTGATCAAATTTTACCTGAGTAACACCAACTCAGAGTATTTTATCCTGACTCTTTTTAAATGTTTGTAGTTTATAAAGCACCATCTATTACACAGAACACTTTGCAGTTTACAATAGATGTCAAAGTTTATCAATTGCTGTGTCTCTTCCAGGTGCACAATAGTTTACAAAATGCTTTTGTTGTTTGTGCATTTCTGTGTCAAAGCCATTTTATCATGTTAAAAGTATTTGGCATTTTATAAGGCCTCATTAAGACTGTAAAATACTTTGTAGCTTACCAAGTACATTGTAATTTGTAAAATGATCCCAAGGCAATAACCATATAAGTTTAGCAGAGCCCAGTGACATAATTGCAAATTTCCTTGATGATTAGAAGGACCATGGACATGGAACAGAGTGAGAATTGTCCTGTAGTGTAGATTCTTCTTGCCTGAGTAAGAATATTATAGGTTTATAGGACTGGCGAGATGATTTAGTGGGTAAAGAGCTTATGCAAGTGTGAGTATCTGAGTTTGACCCCTCATAACATTGGTCATGGTAACACACATCTGTACTACTACAGTGAGAATCAGAAGGATCCCTGGATGCTCATAGTGCACCCAGCAGTGAAACAAAGATACTGTCTCAACAAAGTGGAGGGGTGGAGTGACACCCAGGGTTGTTCTCTGTCTTCCACATGTGCACGGTGGCATGCATGCACTCTCATTCACACATGTGAACAGACACACATACATACATATCACACATATGCATGCACACAGACACACATGAATATCATGGTTGTAAAGTGATGTAACTGATGGAAGACTAGAAATAGATCCATAATCAATGGCTCTTCATGGGCAGTCTTTTAGCCTGTAGGGACAGATGAAGACAGGTGATTGTTGCATCGGTGATCTCACTAGTCTCGAGTGAGTAGAGACCTAAGATGCAGTTAAACATTCTGGAATGCGTAATAATTAGCATATGAAAAATTTTGCTATCCACAATGCTAACAGCACTAAGGATAAGAACTTCTGGTCTTATTTAAAGGTTCAACTGCCATGGCAATTTCGTGTCTTTTGTTTCTCAGATGAATGTTTAGTACTCTAAGTAACAAAACGATCCTTTTCCCATTAAAACAGTGGGCATACTTATCAGTTAATCTAACTGGGCATCAAGGGGAGCGAGCATTTGGACTACATTGCTGGGTGATGCTGACCCATGGCATGGATGGTCTTGAGTCTCTTACTCTACTCACCTGGGTCCATCCTAAGCCCCATTCATGGCCGTATGAAGACTGTGGCAGTCTGCTCTTGTTCACACTCACAGACAATAAAGCTGGGCACTCTTTCCCAGAATCCTAGAAAAAAGCCTTTGTGTGAACAAAGACTCACACCTTAAGAGGGTTGGCTTAATGGAAAAACATGCAAAATACCAAAGGCAGCACTATTTACACAGCAGATTCTCGTGAAGTGCTTTCTTCCCATCTCCATTCTTTCATGGGCACTGACCTGTGGCTGGTAATTGGAATAAAACCATAGTAAAATCACCTACTGGTCCCACCAAAATCTGCTCCCCTGGAACAGCTAAGTGGTTTTATGCATACAAATTTATACTGTTTCTCAGCCTGGAATTCTGAACCGTAAATCCTCCCCCAACACATTGCACATGCGCATATACACACTCTTCCCTCCTGCAAATTAAAAGTCATATATATATCGTGCCAAAGCATTTCTGACACACAGATCCTGCATGCTGAGCCTTAGGCAACCTCGGTGTCTACCGTGGTGATGTATAACTGGCCAGGGAGGCTAGCAAAGCGCGGTATTCAATGCCTAATCATCAGACCTTCAGATACTCCATGCAAAGCTCATTTTCCATTGTCTAAAAGACCTCCTTGGTGGAAGGCACCTCATCTCGGGGAAAATGGCTGAGCTCAGTATCCTACATTAGAGGCAGAAAATAATCGTAGAATCCTCACCACACCAACAGCTGCTCTCGACTTCTTCTGTAGCTGATTCTATGTTTGCTCTCTGGGGATATTGCCAAGTTCTTGGGGACAGTCATCTGGCATCTTTCAAAATATTTTTTGTAATTTGGGATGAGGGACCTTGGATGTTGAAACTTAATAATTCTCAATCATTAATACATGTAAGGCAGACCCAAACCCCTTGACCTGTCTTTCATATGACTGTGACCCTTCCCTCCCCAATTACCTCTGAATACCATTTCCCTATGAGTGTTCTCTATCAGCCCATTCAGAGTGTTCTCTTAATTTTAATTCAAGTATGTTTTATATGTTCCCGATTTCAGAAACTGGAATATAGCAAGGTATTTAAAAACAGCAGTCATGGGTTCTAATTGTGATTCAGCCACCTCTGCTCCATACAGGGGCACAAGACCATAGGAAAAATATTTATTTAGAAAGACTGACTTTTTTTTAAATTATCTTATAGGGCAGATCTACCTGTCCGTATGGACTTCCCATGTGATGTTCATGTCTGTACTGTAAGGAAGATGCACATGGTATTTTCTTTTCAGTTTCTCAATGTCTGTAGCATATCTGATTCCATGGTTCCCTCATTCTTTGTAGTTTTTTCATCATCTGACAAAATTACAGCTGTTGCCTTATTGATTTACCTGGGCAGACATATATCTTAAGAGGTCAGGCCATGTCTGTCTTTCTCAGCTCTGTATTCTGTGTAACTGGAAACCTTAGGTCACAAAACAGCAGTTTTGTAAAAGTAAAATAATGGGTGAACAAGTGGACAAACAATTAAGATGAACTGAGAATTTCATAACATCGGGTGTTACATTGAATTTTTGTTGTTTGCTTATTTTAAAACAGGCTCTCATTCAGTTCAGGTTGGCCTTGAACTTCTGATGATCTTCCTGCTTCAGCCTACCAAGTGCTGAGATTGTAGGTGTCTGCCATCACACCTGGATGCTGAATTCTTTACTGTGTAGCCCCGAAAGTATGAGTATCACCATGTAGGTATTGTAGTGATGAAATTGTCACTTAGGGAGGTGAAGTAGCATGAAGAAGTCACATATCTATGCAGAAACAAAATTTGAATTTGTGATAGGATTCTAAGGCCGGACTCTCAGCCATTACTTGAGACCTCCTCTCCGAGGATGATAGGCCGTGAGAGGCAACCACCTACAGGTTCAGGGTTTGCATAAGGGGTGTATTGCATAACCCTCCAGTAAGTCAGTGTGAGCTGCTCAAACAGGTTTCTGAAAATACAAATCTCTTTCACTCTTCCATAGCTTTCCTAGACACGGTGCTCTTTGATCTTCACATGAAACTTGCTCTCTGATGAAAACCCTGGACACAGCAGGGATAAGCAATTTGCTCAGGGTCGCTCATCCAGCCACTGATGTGGAAACACAGAGACTGTGATGTTTAGAACAATCAGTGAAGCAATCACATCAGGTCAACGCGGTCACCCTCCACCTCTTCTTGTTTTGGACTGGTCCTTGGAGACAGCTATGGATGCGCTGGGAGCCATGGATAAGGCTTTGAGGGTAGGCATGCCCTGTGAACCTAAACTTGTGGCTTCTGTTTGCTGAGCTCCTCTTTCTTCATCTGAACAATGTGACATGGTGCTGAGATCGCAAGATTTCTATAAACCCCAGTGGGATATAGAGGTTTATCTGGTCAACAAATGTACCATCAAATATCCTACTAAGTCTTTTGTTTCTTTCCTTCATAGTCTGTGTGCCTCCAACAGGCTGTGGCATTAAACACTTAGGGCATGAATGAATGATGGTAAATGACTGAGACAGTGTGCAACACCTGGTCCCTACCTTTTGCTTGGTGGACACCTATGACCTTGCTGTACGCTGAGCACTTTAACTGAAATAAGTGCAAGGGGAATTGGGAGCTCTGGGAAGGTGCAGGTGCCTATGACTTGAGGTTGGATGGGAATTTAGTGACATCTATCCACCAGTACCATAGGAATGAGTGGAAAGAAGCAGGGAAATATCGGGACTGTGCAGAAGTCAGAAGGTTTGCTCTATGGACCCAGAGAAGTAAGGATAATTCATTGTAACTAAGTCAAGTCTGGAGTTTAAACTTCAGGAACACAGAAAGCAGATGTCAGAGGTGAAATAAAGACTGGGAAGACAAGAAACAAAGTGATGTTAAAAGCCTGGAGTTTTCTGACTTTTCTGTGTGAAGTTCCTTGGAAACAGGAAAACCTATTTGGATGCTGTGGAGTGGTCCAGAGAAGGTCATTGTGGTTACAATCAGTGATAGGAGCAATGGACAAAGAAATCAAATGAGTAAAAGAAACAGAATAGGATTTTGGCTTGTGGGGCTCACTTGATGGGTTCAGAGGGGCAGTATAAGAGTTAATTTTGATTGTCAACGCCACTGACTTGAGTGTGCTTAGGGTACTAGTAAATCACATCTCTCCCTCTCTTTGTGCATGGCGATGATGCTTCCATAGACAGTTAGGTCCTGAATACATTGACCTACCCATTGGGCTAGGAAAAGATGTAAAACTAGAGCAGTGGTTCTCAATTTCAGGGCTGTGATTCCCTCAGGGATTGAAGGACTCCTTCACAGGGGTCATCTAAGACCACTGGAAAACACAGATAATTGCACTGTAATTTATAAATGTAGAAAAATTAAAGTTATGAAGTAGTAATGAAAATAATTTTATGGTTGGGGTCACTACAACATGAGGAACTGTATGAAAGGGTCGTGGCATTAAGAAGGTTGAGAACCACTGAACAAGAGTAACAAGAACAGAGAAACAATTCTACACAAGTACAGCTTGGTGAGTCAGTGAGTTTACTGGAGCTGCTTACAGATGTAGGAGTGACTAGGGCAGACTCACTGGGTTTTGGTCATATCCACCGCCCTTACCCTCTTTTGTTCCCAATCACATTTCTGAGCTTTTTTCCCCAACCAGTCTCTCTATTACCACCTCTCTCCCTCTCTCTCTGGCCCACTGACTTAGACTTGTTTTTGTGAGTATGGATATGGGATGATTTATCGGAACAGAGGCAATTTAAGAGAGACGACATCCTACATCACTGAAGGAAAAGAACCCTCCTTTTGGCTGTTAATTGCAAGTAACTCTTCAGAGCCCTTTTTCTACCCATGATGGAGTTGATGGGCCTGGCTTTGTTCAGGTAATCATAGCTTCTCTCAGGTCCTGAGTGTGCTGGGCAAGTATTGTCTAGGAGACAGCCATCCCACAGCACTGCCTTATCCTTCCTCTCTTGCAGTCTTTCTACCTCTCTCCTGTGATGTTCCTGGAGCCATGAAGAGAGCTACAGACATCCAGCTGAGCATACAATAGGGACTTATTCTCAGAACACTCTCGATAACCCTTGACACGAGAGACTAGTGCCAGCCCCCTCATGTGTTCCGGCCAGCATGATGATCTGCCCAAGTGCAGGGGGCAAGCAACCATGAGCCAAATCTTCTAAAACCATAAGTCAAAACAAATCCTTTCTTCTTTAAGTTGTTTCTCTTGGGTATTTGCTACAGTAAAACAAACTAATGAATGCAGAGAGGAGATATTTGAGCTAGGAGCATAGCCATGATTCTGAGCTCCTGGTCACTCATCTGGGCTACAACTGTAGGGGAGAAGAGCACCTTGAAGAAGCATATCACGAGGCCCAATCCCCCCGCCCCCAGTTTATATGTCCAGACTTTGGTCAGCATGGTCTCCGCTTGCAACCAAAAGGCCTTCCTTACCTGTGCTCTTAGCTCAGGCTGCAGTGTGTCACTTGCCCTCACAGTATTCAAGACACAGCTCAGAATATTAGTGCTGCACTGATTAGCCTGGTAATCTTGCCTTTTTCCTTTTCTTTACCCAGAAAAAGGATGACAGATCCTTTTTATTGTTTATGAGAAAGTCTGTCTGTATCCCCCTGTTTTGTAGAGGAGGAAACCAAGGCCCACATTGCTTACAGACTTTGTTCAAGGTACTGAAGTTAAAATACATAGCAGGAGGACGGGAGCATGGCTCCATGGGTGAAGTGCTTACTGAAGGCATGAGGACCTGACTTTGGATCTTCAGTATCCATGCAAAAAGCTGGATGTGATTTCAACCATGCTGTAACTAGGGTCTCACTCACTGACCCAATGGTCTAATTGAAAGGGTGCAGCCCAGGCTTAGTGATCATCCCTGTTTCTGAGTCTAAAATGCAAAGGAAATTAAGTGGAGAAGTGACTGAAGAGGATATTTCAGTACAAACCTCTGCCCTCCACATGCACCCAAGTAGCCAAGTACAGGTGTGTGCTGTTCACAGATGTACAGCCACTCTCACCTACAAACACACATGACAAACAGAAAGGGAAGAGAGTAATTAGAACCTATCTGTGTGACCCACAGTGCAGCACCTGGTGGCATGCCCTCTTATTTACCATACGTAATATACCTACAATGTGTCAGGAACATAATGAATACTTTAAAAAAATTCCTAATTATCACAGCTACTAGTAGGATCAGGCAGACATAGATCTTGGTTGATTAAAGATCTACATTGATCTTGAATGTCTATTGAGTAAAGAATGAGCAAATGAATTTCAGGGCAGAAATGTGTTTGAGATGCACTGAGAACACAGAAGAGAGCCTGGCACTGGCCATCCATGAGGGATCCAGGAGTGCCATGTCCCATCCCTCATAAAATAAATAAAGGTTCAGGTTAAAGCATGACAGCCAAATTACAGGGGAGGCGGTGTGTGCAAAAGAGAGTAAAGCAAGGGAAGCTTCCTATTCACAAGCCTCTTTTGAGATAACTGTCTAAGGGTTTCTATTGCTGTGAAGAGACATTAAGACCATGGCAACTATTTTTTTTTTTTTTTTTGATTTTCAAGACAGGGTTTCTCCTTAGCTTTTTGGTTCCTGTCCTGGAACTAGCTCTTGTAGACCAGGCTGGCCTTGAACTCACAGAGATGCGCCTGCCTCTGCCTCCCAAGTGCTGGGATTAAAGGCGTGCGCGGACCATGGCAACTATTATAAAAACAACTTTTAAGTGGGGTGACTCGCTTACAGTTTCAGATGTCCACTTGGTTATCATCATGGTGGGAAGCATTGTGGTGTGCGGGCAGACATGGTGCTGGAGCTGAGAATGCTATATCTTTAAGGCAACAGGAAGTTGACTGACAGTCACACTGTAGGAAACTTGAGCCAAAGAGACCTCAAAGTCCACTTCCACAGTGACACACTTCCTCCAACAAGGCCTAATAGTGCCACTCCCTTTGGGGGCCATTTTATTTCAAACCATCACACCAACCCAGTCTCTTGAGAACAAGAAGTGATTTTCTGAGAAAAGTATTAGCTGCTTGTGTGTGTGCATGCGCATGTGTGTGTGTGCGCATGTGTACACATGTATGTGTGCATGTATGTGTGTGTACGTTGTGTGTGTGTGTGTGTGTGTGTACCATGGTGAGAAGCAGAAGTCAGTCTCAGAAGTTGTTCCTCAGGAGATATGCCCTTTGCTTTTTGAGATAGGTTCTCTCACTGGCATGGAGGTCGCTGAGTAGACCTGGCTGACTTACTACTGAGTTCCAAGTAACCACCTGTCTCCCAGTGCTAGGATTATAAATGATTTTACATGGGTTTAGGGAATCAGACACATTGTTGTACTTGCAAAGCAATCACTTTACTTACTCAGACATCTCCCTAGCCCTCTTCACCTCTCTTAAGGGCCTACAGTGCCTCTCGAAAACAACACTCCCAACACTACACCACTGAGGACTGTCCTAGCTTAGTTTCTCTCACTGTGGGGAAAAAATACCATGACAGAAAGCAATTTAGTGGAGAAAGGGTTCATTTTAGCTCACGATTCCGTGTTAAAGTTCATTATTTCAGGGAAGCCACAGAGGCGAGAGTTTGAGACAGCTGGCCATATCACAGTCATAGTCCATAGCAGGGGGAGACGCACGCGTGCGTGCCTGCTTCCCTGTGCTCAGTTCCATTCCTCCACTCATACAGTTCAGGGCCTCCCCTCTCTAGGGAATGGTTCCAGGCACAATGGGCTTGATCTTCCCACATCTGTCAACTTAAGACAGTCCTACAGAGACGTGTCCATGTGCCAAGCCAATGTAGACCATCCTCCATTGAGATGCACTCTACAGGTGATTCCAGCTTGTGCCAAGTTGACAATTAAAGCTATCTCTCCCAGGGACTGAGAATCAACATGAGTGTTAATGAGAATAAAGCACAGCACCCACTTTGGGGTATCTTTAGGGATCCATACTTCCTCAAAAGAGGGTATTAATGTTGTTTCTAGGAGAGCAAATAGACGCCACAGCGTATTTTTAGAAGCACACATTCTGCAAAGCGAGTTGTGCTGTGTATAGGGAGGGCAGGCAAGTGGAAAGCAGGAAGCAGTTAGCTCTTCCCATTTGCATCAGCCCTTCAGAAGAATACCCAATTCTCTCTTCAGGAGCATCTTTCATTGTTATCCTAAACCACATACACAACAGCGTCAAAGCGCAGAGAAACTTCTCTGTGGTTGACACATTTCACAGGAAGAAATGGATTTTAAAACTGTTTTCCACTAACAAATTGACAGTCTTTGCCTTCCTCACCCAGGACGCACTCCCTGGTGTGAAGTATGGGAGGGCGGATGAAGGCTGATACAATCTAATCCACTGCTTACAGAGTTTGAGAGAGAGTGTTTTCTAATCACCCACCAGAGGGTTCCCCCTCCTGACCCAATTTCCCTGTAAATCACATACCAGAGGTCAGAAGAAGGGGTGATAAGCTGTCCACCAGAAGGTGGGTTGAAAAGTCCTGATTCTATTCCATCAGAGCTCCATCAGAGTTTATACATTGTCATGTCTGTCTCTACAAAAAGGCATAAAGTCTACTGTCTTTTAGAAAAAAAAGTACACACTTTCAACTTAGATTTATCATCCTTAATATTTTTGGAGAGTGGGCGTGAGACAGTGCACGAGAGGTGCATGGCGGGGGCAGAGGCGAGCGGTGAGTAAGCGCTGACAGGTGTGAGATAAGGACTGCCCTTCTTCTGCAAAGCAGAGGCCAGGGAAGAGGAGAGGGGTCACCATAGAGGAGCAGAATCCAGGGACGGCTTCTGGACCTGCTTGTTTGGGTTTAAATGCAGACTTCACTGCCGCATGGTTTTAAGTGAGTTGCTTCATCTCTCTGAACTTCATCACCTTGGAAACGGAGATAGCGAGAGGACAGACTTTCAGGGAGTGTTTGGAGGTTGCCCAGGGTCTATTGCCACCAACGCTTCAGCACAGAGCTCTACACTTCAGCACGATGCTCCACACTTCAGCAGGGTGCTCCACACTTCAGCACTGTGCTCCACACTTCAGCAGGGTGCTCCACACTTCAGCACGGTGCTCCACACTTCAGCACGGTGCTCCACACTTCAGCACGGTGCTCCACACTTCAGCAGCATTTATTTAGCCTTGGAAACAACAAACAACAACGAGTGTATGGGCCTCATTACATAGATCATTGTTACAAAACATAAGGATTAGGGAGTCTTTAACAGACAGATTATAAGATTGGGAAGTGCCCACATTTTACCAAGTACCAAGGACACTAAATAGAAAGCTAACATCAAGTCCCTTTCCTTGTTTCCTTCCCTCCCTCCATCCTTGTTCCTCCCTCCCTCCCTCAACCCCTCTCTGTTTCTCTGTTCCTCCCCATCTCAATCATTATTTTATATCTATTTTCTCTGTTTTATTTTTATCTCCTTGAAGATAAGCCATTTCCATTTCTGTTTCATTACCACAACCTACACATCTTCCAAAGCTGCACCCGTTGCTTACTGATTAGGCAAGTTATCCTCTTTTACATCGCAAGGAACAGTGATCTCATTGAGTTGAGTGGTAGTCTACCTCGGAGCTGATCTCAGATTCCAGAGAAATAGTGAGGACTGGGGTTTGTGGATAATGATAAAGTAATACCCAGGTCTCCAGTGCTGACTCAGGGTCTTGACCCTTTAGGAGCCATGGTGCAGCTCAGACAATGGCAGATGGAGCTCACATGCTCCTAATGCAGCCTGTCAGGATTCCTGCCCCAATTCTCCTCATGCATAAGGCATACAGAAATTCCTACCTGCTTAAATGGGAGAGGAATGATAGCTACTCAGGATATATAAAAAAGCAATTCATTATTACTTGTATTTTCTTCATTTGTGTTGGACCCAGCACCCAAGAGAGGCAGGTTTGTAGACTAAGCTCCGATGCATTTTGAGCTCTTCTTGCAAAGAGATGCTACACCAGCCTCAGAAACCATCCTGCCTGTCCTCCTGGGTAGTGTTTGGATTTATGCCTGTGCTAAATCTGAGTTTCTATTGATGTGCACCCAGAGAGCTTTCCCCTCTGGGGACATGTGTGGAGTTAGGATACATCCTCAATCTGTCCTAACCACATGCAGCCAGCTCCCTAGCCCCTGTCTCCCCTGCTGTGGTGTGCATGCCAGTGGTGGGTGGCCATGGAAAATCAGGAGAGACAGAGCCCATTAGACAGAACTGCAGGAGGATAAGGTTTGCCAATTATGTTTTGTTTCTTTCTGCTTCCCCATGATTTTTTTTTTTTTTTTAGAATATACACATTCTTTCTGGCGCTCCCCTTGGTTCTGTGCCTATAAAATAAGTTTAATGGCTGAATTTTCCTTAAGATAATCAGAGGCGGTATAATTTATGCATATGAATGGTATTGTAGCCAGATGTAATTTTGCTCGAAGTTGTGGCATTACAGTTAGAAATGGCTCTGCTAGCTGTGTTTTGTAGAATTTGCAATTTATTTAACAGTTGACTGAGCACTGACCCCAGATAAAATAACCATAATCAAAGAGTAGTTTAAAAAAGATGTAAAAACAAAGGTAGGGCATGGGCTTGGGGAGGAAAGAGTGGGTCTCACAGTGGCTGGAGAAAAAAGCAGGAGGGTCCTATTTGATGTAAATGATAGAAGGGTCTCTAATGAAGAGGGTGTGCAGCCATACTTCACTTGGAAATCTCTTCCCACGCCAGATCTTTCTGCTTTTTCTATCCCCATTTGATTGAAAACAGATCATTTTTGCTAGCTTTATTCCATAGGACCCAGAAATGGAAGCCCTTCCATACACGATAATACTATGTTTGTCGAGCCCTACTGCCTCCACTCATACCCTCAAGCCTTTTAAAGCAATTGAAGGAATATTTGGTTAAATTCCAGAACATCTAGCCAACTCCAGTCCACTAGTGGAAGCTGTCAGTATCCATGCATCCAGGCAGCATCCCCTTCCACGCTATGGGTCCAGTCCATAGGGATGGCTTCCATGCCATATTATATTTCATCTTTCCTGATGGCGTGGGCGAGAGAGAGTGGGGCAAAGCACTCGTGGCGGGAGCAGCAGCCTCATGTTTTAACTTTATTATTGAGATTTTAAAAAGTAAATTACCACTTTTCCATGCATGGGTGTTTTGCCCGCATGTATTTCCGTGCATGGGTGTTTTGCCCGCATGTATTTCAGTGCATGGGTGTTTTGCCCGCATGTATTTCCGTGCATGGTGTGCATGTACTTTCAGAAGCCAGAAAAGGGCGTTGTCTTCCTGGAACTGCCACAGAGACTTACGTGTTTGTGGAGGCTTGTAAAGGTGAATATTGGAAAGGAAAAGGGAGGAAAGCTTGGAGGTTAAAAGTAAGCATGCTTACCCATTCACATTGTGCTCTCCCTGTGCAAGTCACTCCGCTGAAAGTATCATCCATCCCCCCCTATTGAGTCCATGTAGCTACATTACCATGTGACAACCGCTATCTCCTCTTTTTAGCTGGTGAGGAGCAGAGGCTCAGAAAGTAATTGCATAACAGGTTCCAGATTCAAGCCATTCAGTCTAATCCTGGAGTTCCATTATTACTCTTCTTTGTTTTTTTCAAGTTTTTTTTTATTCAGAATATAATATAGTCAGACAAGTATAATGAATAATAAATATCTATGTAGTCACTGTACCCATCAGGGTTCTCTAGAGGAACAGAACCAAGGACAATTTGTTAGGTTGGCTTCGAAACACTGTTTGGGTAGTACAACAATGGCTGTCTGCATTTAGGAGAGCCTGGGACTCTAGTAGCTGCTCAGTCCATGAAGCTAGATACTTCAGCAGTCCTACTGATAGTAAAGACTGGAGGATTCTGAAGAAACACTCTCTTTGTGCTGGAAGCCTGAAGAAGCTGGATTCTGATTTCAATGAAGAAAGATAGCAACATTGGTGACCATGGTGATGGCGACAGTAGCAGCAGCAGCAACAGCAGCAACAGCAGCAGCAGCATAGATGAACTGAAAAGCAAGCTAGATGAATATGTCAAGGAGACGGGAAGGCAAACAGACTTTAAAATCTGGACTACCACCAGAGGGTGCTGCCCACGTTTAGTGTGGGTGTTTCAACCTGATATAAGTTGACTAAGAAACTCCCTTGCATATGTGCCCAGCAGCTTGTCTCTTAGATGGTTCCGGATCCAGTCACGTTGACAACCATGATTAACAACCACAGTCACCAAACTCATTTGACAAGTGTCATCACATTTAAGAAAAGATACTTCTATGCCCTGTGATGCTTAGCCTTGATTGTCAACTCCATTTACCTGAGAAGAAAGTCTCAATGAGGGATGAAGTGGCCTATGGGCATGTCTGATAGGAGCGGTCTCATTAAATTAATACACGTGAGAGGACACAAACCACTATAGGCAGTGCCATTCCCTAGGCAGGGCACGCTGAACTGTGTGAGTGGAGAAATGGAGCTGAGTACAAGCAACCAGTCATGTGAGCTTGTGTGTATCTGTTTCTCCAATTCCCCACTGGCATGTGATATGATCAGTTGTGTCAGGCCCCGGTTGCAGCGTCCTGCCCTGCTATTATGAACTGCAACCTGAAATTGTGAGTGAAACAAACCCTTTCTTTCCAAAAATATTTTTTTTTTAAAATTATTATTATTATTTTATTTTTTTAAAAAGAAAACAAATTATCATTTTTCATTTTACATACCAATACCAGTTCCCACAGCCTCCTCTCTGTTACAAGGAGAGGGGCCCTTTGTTTGTCCTGGCCACCCAGCTAGCTTAGCCTCGAAATAACCACACAGAAAATGTATTAATTAAATCACTGCCTGGCCCATTATCTCTAGCCTCTTATTGGCTAACTCTCACATCTTGATTTAACCCATTTCTATTAATATGTACATCACCACGAAGTGGTGGCTTACCTGGAAAGATTCAGCATGTCTCACCTGGCGGCTCCATGGGAGCTTTCTCACTCTGTTTTCTTTCTCCCAGAATTCAGTTCTGTCTTCTCTGCCTACCTACGTTCTGCCCTATCAACTAGGCCAAAGCAGTTTCTTTATTCATTATCCAGTGAAAGCAACACACAAACAGAAGGAAATCCTATACCACCCCTCCTCCCATTCCCTCTACCTACCCCCTAAGACAACCCCCCATCCACTCCTCAGAGAGGGTAAGACACATTGCTTTGGGGAAGGTCCAAGGACCTTCCTACTATATCTAGGCTGAGCAAGGTATCCATCCAAAGAGAATAGGTTCCCAAAAAGCTAGTACAAGCAGTAGGGATAAATCCTGGTGCCACTGCCAATGGCCCTGCAGTCTGCCCCAGCCATACAACTGCCACCCACATTCAGAAGGACTAGTTTGGTCCTATGCTGGTTCCTTCCCAGTCCGCCTGGAGTTGGTGAGCTCCCATCAGCTCAGGTCGACTATTTCAGTGGGTGAACCAATCATGGTCTTGACCTCTTTGCTCATATCCTATTCCTCCCACTCTTCAACTGGATTTGGGAGCTCAGTCCAGACCCACACCAGCAGGGCCCTGCCTCTGTTTCCATCAGTTGCTAGATGAACAGTCTATATATGGTGATATTTAAGATATTCATCAGTCTGACTACAGGGCAAAGCCAGTTCAGGCACCCTCTCTGTTGCTAGGGTCCTAGCTGAAGTCTTCATTGTGGATTCCTGGGAATTTCTCTAGTGCTAGGTTTCTTTCTAGCCTCATAATGGCTCCCTTAATCAAATGTATCTTTCCTTGCTCTCATCTCTGTTCTTCCTCCATACTGACTATCCCATTCTCTCAAGCTCTCCTCCCCACTCTCCTTCTTCCCTCCTCTTACCCTGACAGTCTCCCTACTCGCCCCACCCCTATGTTCCCTATTTTGCCAGGCAATTTTTGTCTCTTTCCCTTTCCAGGTAGATCTATGTATGTTTTTCTTAGGGCTTGCCTTGTTACTTAGCTTCTCTAGGATCATGAACTATCGGTTCAATTTCCTTTGCTTTACAGCTAGCATCCACTTATGAGTGAGTACATACCATGCTCATCTTTCTGGGTCTGAGTTACTTCACTTAGAATGTTTTTTTTCTAGTTCCATCCATTTGCATGTGAATTCTAGGATGTCATTGCCACCCTCCCCCCCGAGTAGTACTCTAATGTGTAAATGTACCACATTTTCTTTATCCATTCTTTAGTTAAGTGGCATCTAGGTTGTTTCCAGGTTCTGGCTATTACAAATAATGCTGCTATGAACATAGTTGAACAAATGGCCTTGTAATATGATTGGGCATCCTTTGTATATAGGCCCAAGAGTGGTGTTGCTTGATCCTGAGGTAGGTTGATTGCCAATTTTCTGAGAAACCACCATACTGATTTCCAAAGTGGTTGTACAAGTTTGCATTCCCACCAGCAATGGATGAGTGTTCCCCTTACTCCACATCCTCTTCAGCATAAGCTATCATTAGTGTGTTTGATCTTAGCCATTCTGACTGGTGTAAGATGGTATCTCATAGTTGTTTTGAGTAGCATTTTGCTGATGCCTAAGGGTGTTGAACATTTCCTTAAGCGTTTTTTGGCCATTTGATATTCTTCTGTTGAAAATTTTATGTTTAGTTCTGTACCTCATTTTTAATTGGGTTTTTTTTTAATTTTGATGTCTAATTTCTTGAGTTTTTTTTATATATTTTGGAGATCAGTCCTCTGTTTGATGTGGGGTTAGTGAAGATCTTTTCCCATTCAGCAGGCTATCTTTTTGTTTTATTGATTGTGTTCTTTGCTTTACAGAAGCTTCTCAGTTTCAGGAGATCTCATTTATTTATTTATTGTTGCTCTCAGTGTCTTTGCTACTGGGGTTATATTTAGGAAGTAGTCTCCTGTGCCCAAGTGTTGAAGGCGACTTCCCACTTTCTTTTCTATCAGGTTCAGTGTGGCCGGATATATATTGAAGTCTTTAATCCATTTGAACTTGAGTTTTTTGTATGGGGATAGATATAGATCTATTTTCATTTTTCTACATGTTGACATCCAGTTATGCCAACACCATTTGTTGAAGATGCTTTCTTTTTTCCATTGTATAATTTTAGCTTCTTTGTCAGAAATCAGGTGTTCATAGATTTGTGAATTAATATCTGGGTCTTTGATTTGATTCCATTGGTCAACCTCTCTATTTTTATGCCAATATCAAGCTGTTTTCATTACTGTAGCTCTATAATAGAGTTTGATGTCAGGGATGGTGATGACTGGAAGTTCTTTTGTTGTACAGAATTGTTTTGGCTATACTGGGTTTTTTGTTTTTTCCATATGAAGTTGAGTATTGTTCTTTCCAAGTCTATGAAGAATTGTGTTGGGATTTCGATGGGTATTGCATTGAATCTATTGAATTCTTATGGTGGGATTGTCATTTTTATTATGTTGATCCTACTTATCTAAGAGCATGGGAGATCTTTCCATTTTATGATATCTTCTTCAGTTTCTTTCTTCAAAGACTTAAAGTTCTAGTCATACAGGTTTTTCACTTCTTTGGTTAGTGTTACCTCAAGATATTTTATGTTATTTGTGGCTATTGTAAAGGGTGATGTTTCTCTGATTTCTTTCTCAGCTTCTTTATCATTTGTATATAGGAACGATACTGTTTTTTTTTTTTTGAGTTTATCTTGTATCCTGCCATATTACTGACAGTATTACTGAAGGTTCCCTGGTAGAGTGTTTGGGGTCACATATGTATACTATCATATCATCTGCAAATAGCAAAAGTTTGACTTCTTCCTTTCCATTTTGAATTCATTTGCTCTTCTTTTGTTGCCTTATTGCTTTAGCCAGAACTTCAAGAACTATGTTAAATAGATATGGAGAGAATGGACTGACTTGTCTTGTTCCTGAATTTAATGGAATCACTTTGAGCCTCTTTCCATTTAATTTGATGTTGGCTTGCTGTATAATGCTTTTATTATGTTTAGATATGTTCCTTGTATCCCTGATCTCTCCAAGATGTTCATCATGAAGGGGTGTTGGATTTTGTTGAATGCTTTTCCAGGATCTAATGAGATGATCATATGTTTTTTTTTCTTTCAGTTTATTTATATAGTGGATTACATTGATAGATTTTTATATGTTGAACCATCTCTGATCTCTGGGATGAAGCTGACTTAATCATGGTGGATGATTTTTTTTTTTCTTTTGATGTCTTCTTGGATTCGGTTTGCCAGTATTTATTGAATATTTTTGCATCAATGTTCGTGAGTGAGATTGGTCTGTAATTCTTTTTCTTGGTTGAGTCTTTGTGTGGTTTTGGTATCAGGGTAACTGTTGCCTCATGAAAAGAGTTTGGCAATGTTTCTTCTGTTTTTATTATGTGGAACACTTTGAGTAGTATAGGTATTAGCTCTTTTTTGAAGTTCTGGTAGAATTAATTCTTCACTGAAACCATCCAACCCTGAGCTTTTCTTTTCTTTTTTTTTCTTTCATTCTTTCTTTTTCTATTTTTTTATTTTTGGTTTGGAGGCTTTTGATGGCAGCATCTATTTCTTTGCAGGTTATAGGTCTATTTTAATTGTCTACCTGGTCTTGATTTAATTTTGGTATGTGGTACCTATCCAGAAAATTGTCCATTTCTTTTATATTTTACAATTTTGTGGAGTGCAGGTTTTTGTAGTATGACCTAATGAATCTCTGAATTTCCCCAGTGTCTGTTTTAATGTCCCCCTTTTCATTTCTGATTTTTTTTTAATTTGGATGTTCTCTCTCTGCCTTTTAATTAGTTTGGATAAGGGTTTGCCTATCTTGTTGATTTTCTCAAAGAACCAACTCTTTGTTTCATTGATTCTTTGTATTATTTTCTTTCTGTTTTTATTAATTTTAGCCCTCAATTGATTATTTTCTGCCTTCTATTCCTCCTGGGTGAGTCTGCTTCTTTTTGTTCTAGAGCTTTCAGGTGTGCTGTTAAGTCACAAGTGTGAGATTTCTCAACTTTATTTTATGTAGGCACTTAGTGCTATGAACTTTCCTCTTAGCAGCACTTTCATAGTGTCCCATAGGTTTGGGTATGTTGTGCCTTCATTTTTATTGAATTCTAGGGAGTCTTTAATTTCTTTCTTTATTTCTTCCTTGACACAGTGGTCTTCAATAGAGCACTGTTTAATTTTCATGTGTTTGTGGGCTTTTTGAAATTAGTGTTGCTGTTGAATTATAATTTTAAACCATATGATCTGAGAAGATACAGGTCTTTTTTTCATTTTTTTGTATCTGTTGAGGTTTGCTTTGTTGCCAAGTATGTGGTCAATTTTAGAGAAGGTGCCATGAGGTACTGAGAAGAAGGTATATTCTATTATGCGTGGGTAGAATGTTCTGTAGATGTCTATTAATTCCATTTGAGTCTTTCTGTTAGTTTCTTATTTCTCTGTTAGGTTTCTGTTTGGTTGACCTGTCCAGTGGGGAGAGTGGAGTGTTGCATTCTCCTACTATTAATGTATGGTGTTTGATGTGCAATTTAAGCTTTAGTAATGTATCTTTTACATATGTGGGTGCTCTTGTATTTGGGGCATAGATGTTTAGATTAAAACTTCATCTTGATGGATTGTTCTTGTTATGAGTATAAAGTGTCCTTCTCCATCTCTTTTGATTGATTTTAGTTTGAAGTCTATTTTGTTAGATATTAAGATAGCTACACCCACTTGTTTCTTGAGTCCATTTGATTGAAAATTATTTTTCCAACCAACAAAGGTATTTATTTTGAGTTGCTTACACACATGGAATCATTATGTATACATTCCTTTTGAGCTCATTTATGTCATATATTTCATATTTATTTTTACTTATGTGCACTTATCTGCATCTTTGAGTGTTTAACACTTACATGCAGATGCCCAGAGAAGCCAGGAGAGGACTCCAGATCACCTAGAGTGGATTGCAGGTGGTTGTGAGTTGCTTGGTGTGGATGCTGGAAACTGAATCTGGTTCCTTTCTAAGAACAATGAACACTCTTCTTAGCCCCCCAAATTTCCTCAAGTTATCCTTAAGTCCTTTCAGGAGTTTGGAAAAGTGTGGAGATAATTATCTTAATTTAAGTTATATGAGAAATGGGGTAGGTATTGGGAATAGAACCCCAGTCTTTGTCTATGCTAGGCAAGTGATCTATCACTAAGCTCTGTTCCCAGTCCATTCATGTTACTTTAAATTATTAAAGTAACTTATTGTTTTGAATTTGCAGGGAAGTTGAAAAGATAACTCCTGGAGGCTTCACCTGGATTCCACAGGTTAAGACCCTAATTAATGTGATGAATTGCTAAAATGAATTAAAAATACAAACAAAACCAACTTTAGAATTGTATTAGTTACTTTTCTCATAGCTTTGGCCAAATACATGAAAAGAAGCAGTGTCTGGAAATAAGCATTTATTTTGACTCACATCTTGTGGGGTACAGTCCTTCTTTGAGAGGAAGGCATGGCAGCAGGCAGGCCTATCATGTTTGCATGGGTAACTGTGCCTCCTCACTTCCTTATACCATAGTAGAACAGGAAGCAAAGTAGGAAGAAAGTGAGGCCAAAATATAATCCTTAAGACCCCCTCATTAACCCCTTCCCTCTAGAGAGGCTCTATATGCTGAATCAGTGAGCACCAGGATCAGTGAGATTCCTGTTTCAAACCCTGACTAGTAAGGCTCTTTGACACTCACCTTGACCTTCTCATGAACATGCATGCATAGGCAGGGATACCCAATGTATACCATATACACACGTATATACACACAAATATACACCTGTGTACCATATACATACAAACACATAGGCACATCAGAAATGAATATCTTCAAATATTTTAGGAATCACCATAGTGATATCTAAAGATGTAGTGATTTTTGTTCCCACAATCTTCAGTTTGGATCCCCACCTGCTCTTTCTAGATACTCCTTTGCTCACTCTGATGGCTGCAATGTTATGACTTCAACCTGCATTTTTCTGCTTACCAAGCAGGCCCTGTGTCTTTCCACAAATTCACAGGTCACTCTGGCCCTCCTCTGTGAGTTGCCACCCTCACCCTGGGCTGTGCCTCTTTTCTTATTGATCTGTAAGATTCCTTTATATTCTGAGGACGAAGTCACTCTTTGTTTTATCTTGCAAATTTCTTCTCCCAGCTGTGGCTTGCCTTTTGCCTTTTCTCTGGTATTTTATTATTTTTTTGTCATACAAAATATTTTAAAGATTTTTCTTTTCCACAGAAAGGCCTTTAATCCATTCAGAATAAAATTTTTATACGGTGGGAATTAGGGATCTAATTTTATTTGCCTTTCACATCACTTTTACTATATGTCATTGATTCTAAATTGTACTTTATGCCCCCACATTTCTCCCATCTCTGAAACTAGAATGCAGGTTAGTGGCCATGCGCTATCATGATTTTTTTTTCTTGCTATGGTCTGTAAAATAGCATATGTCTTGTAATTAGTAGAATCCTAAATTTAAGAAATAATAGAAGTAGTCTGGGCTAATCTTAATTCGTTTTTTCCTTCTTGTTTTCCATATGTGTTTATGCATTTCCATGAGTATGGAACTCTGTGTGCGTGTGCACATGCACGTGTGTGCATACATGTGCACATGCACACGTGCATGTTGATCTAGACGTTGAAGTCAAATGCCATCCTGGATTGCTCAGCACTTTATTCATTGGAGCAGTGTCTGTTGCTGGCCCTAAACCTTGCTGTTTGCGTAGTCCAGCTGCCCAGCTTGTTCTGGATCCTGACTCTGCATTACAGGTAAGCCACCACACCCACTGACTTTTCCTTGCATTCTAGTAATCTGAACTCTAGTCCCCTTACTTGTGCAACAAGCACATACTTGTGCAATCAACAAGCAACAAGATGAGCACTTCCCACTCATTGGTACCCAGTGCAATGGACTCATGCTGCTAAGCATCCCCTAACCCCTTCTAATCCTAGGTATTATTACCAACTTGGATGGACTCCTGCTACTCTTATCCTGATGATTTTTTTAGTGCGCTCCAGACTAGTTTCTCTGTCAAATATTAAGATGTGAGTGACTCTCTTTTTCCTTTTTCAAAGAATTTATTTTACAGTTCTTAAAAATAGTGTATGGGAGGCACCTGTGTGTCACTGTGTGCATGTGGAGGTCAGAGGACAACTTGTGAGAGTCAGTTCTCTCTTACCACTCTGTGGGTCCCAGGAACTGAACTCAGGTAGTCAGCTCCAACAGCAAGTTCCATTTCCTATGGAACCACTGAAAACTTGTTGGCTTGTTATTTAATTTTCTGTTACTAGCAATGGAATCCTTGGCTTTGCACAAACTAGCTCTATCTCTTTGTGTCACAGTCAGGATAGTATTGACTAGCCAGGTGTGATTGCACACTCATGTGAGGCCAGCAATCTGGAAGCTGAGGTAAGATTTTAATTTTGAGGCCAGTTTGGGCTATGCAGTGAGGTTCAGATGATATTGAAGCTGAAGAGTGAGACCTTGTCTCACACTAACTAACTAACTAACTAACTAACTAACTAACTAACAGCATAGATATTATGGAATAGTTATTTGGAGAAGTGAATCATGGTTAGAAAGTATGATTAAGCCTAAGTTGGTGCCATAATTGGGGTCCCTCATTTTAAAGAATGGGTTATGCAGGAGTGTAAGCAGTTACAGTCTGAGGGTCCTCCTTCCTCTCTCTGTCTCCTCTTTCCCCATGGTATACTCTAGTTGCTCGTGAAAGCAATATTGAAGATTGATCCCCCATCCCTTGAGGTGGTCATACTGTGGCCCAGTGGTACCTTGAAGTGGAAATGAATCCACGTCTTTACTCCAATGCCCAGGCATTGACTGGGCAGTGTGAGGCAGGATGCTGAGATGTTTTGAAGGACATATTCTTGCCCTACTGGAGCCTGTCCAGAGTGAGGAGGGAAAGAATAGAAGGTCCTTTCTGTCTCTACTCACTTTCCATGGTTCCTGGGGATTCCTATGTGAGTTGTCTAAGTTCTCATCAGCTTGCTCTCTTCCTCTCTTCTCCTACCCATTTCCCATTTCTAAACAGTGGAGGAGAAGAGAAAAGAACAAATTGAAAGTAGGCACCGTTGGGTCAATCTCTACATTGCCTGTGCCTGTAAGTAATGCCCACTATTTACATGTTGCCTACTGTGCTTCTTCTGGCTGTAAACAAGGGTTAAGAGGTATCAGAGATATTATGTGACTCATAGAGTCTAAAAGACTCACTGTTTGGCTCTTGTGGAAAAAGTATATGTTACCAAATCCTCTGTTTCAAAGGTACAAGGTAACAATGAGACAACCTAGTGTAGTGGGTAAATGTCTTGCTGAAACTTCTGAGCACCTGACTTTGATCCCCGAGACCCCATAATGGAAGGAGAGATCTGACCCTGAAAGTTGACCTCTGTTCTCCACATACACAAATGTCATATAGGCATGCACATGTGCATACACCACACACACACACACACACACACACACACACACACGTAAATATAACACAACAAATAGAGAAAAGACGACTTTTGGAACAAAACCTGTTTGCTCACTCACTCCAACACCTAGACATGCCCTCTGGTTTGATTTTGTTCATGCTATGCTATAGGGATTATTGTTATTGCTGAAGAGGCAGATGGCTTTGCACAGATGTGTGATAAGAGAGAGTGAGTGCATAACCACAAGGGGAAGCAGACCCCAGCAAATGCTATTACCTTCTCCTAAGCTGAGGCTGTCCTGGAGAAATTACCTGTGGAAGAGCCCATTTTAAGTGGGCGTGCTGGCAGAGCTGATCTCACTGCAGAGGGGAGGGCAGCGAGAGCAATAGTGACCTTCTAGTGGGAACTCTGCAGCCAGGTGAAGTTGGACCCCTTATATAATTTGGGACCAAATTACCGGGTTTTGACAAGAATTCTCTCTTGGATGTGTGATGGCTGTTCCCCTTTCTTGATTGTTCTTTTTCCCTTAATCTATTTTGTTTCCATTTCTTCACAAGAGCTTTGTTAAATGCCACTGACTCCTATAAGACTAAGTCAGAATGTGGAGGGTTCTGGGCTGTAGATGGTTCCTTCCATTGTGAATATTAACAGCTGATATGGGCAGTCCTCAGCAGAGTGTGCAAGGAGAGCTTCTAGAGTGGGTGGTATTCCAAAAATATTCTAAGAAATAATAGATAAGTAAAAAGAAAATCTAACAGTCTAAGACTTTCAGAAAAGAATCCTTGAATATTTGATATAGATTTCATGAGTAACACTACTTGGGTAAAGTCAATGACTGAATAGGTGTAGCAACTAGGTCAGTAAGATGGCTCAGTGGGTAATGATATTTGCTATCAAGAATGTCAACCTGAATTGGATCCCTGAGATCCACATGATGAGAGGATAGACCCTGCAAGTTGTCCTGGGACCTCCACAGTTGCATCATGGAATGCCATCCCCCTCATATACACATAAGTATAACAGTGAGATGAGTTGGATTATTGTATCTTATTTAAGGAAGGCAGGAGGGTCAGAGTAAGAAGGATGGAGACATGGTAAAAAGGCGTGTGTGTGTGTGTGTGTGTGTGTGTGTGTGTGTGTGTAAGAGAGAGAGAGAGAGAGACAGAGACAGAGACAGAGAGATAGAGACAGAGAAAATATGTGTGTTGAAATGCTATGCTCCTGTGTCATTGTTTTGAAGATGGAGAGAAATGAGGACATGAACCAAGGAATTCAGGTGGCCCCTGTAAAAAACAAATGAATGGAGTCTCCCTGAAGCCTTGGTGAGGAGCACAGCCCTGATGGAGAAGCTTTAATATAGCCAATTGGAATCACTGCACACTCCTGAATCCCATATCTGTCAGCTGGTGAACCTGTGCTGTTTTAAACCACCAAACTTGCTTCCTATTGCTTGCTACAGCAGCAATAGGAAACTCATACAACAGGCAACGAAACACCAAGCACTTCGCTTCTTTCCCCAGCTGTGCAAAATTCTGCACCTGCAACACCTGATTTCCACACAGTCACCTGATGAGGATTGGGTCATGAATACTCTTTATGTATGAAGGACATCAAGACTCGCAGAGTACTGGGAATACACTTGGGTCAGTTTGACTCCAGAGTTTATATTCTTGTGTGTGAGTGTGCACCTGAGCATGTGCATGTCTCTGTGTGTTGTGTGCATGTATATGTGTGTTCACACCTGTCCATGGAGACCAGAGTACAGCATCCGCTGTCATTCTTAAGTAACACCCACCATTCTTTGGAAAGAGAGGACTCTTATTAGCCTCGATTCACCACATAGTCCAGGCTGTCATGGCATGGTAGCGACCCCTAGAATATGCCTGCCTTTTCCTCCCTAGGATTGAGATTACAACTACATGCCACCTTGCCTGGTTTTTGTACATGGTTCTGGGAATTTGAAACTGTACTTGTAATATAAATATGTTTCCAACTAAGCTCCTCCCCAGCTTTAACAAGACTGCATTGTAATAGCAATGCCTCAGTCCTGACTAGTTTGCTCAAGATTTATCCAGGGGATTCTCCTAGTATCTCCTTAGTTAGCCACCAACGTGGGGCATAGAAGGATGACTCAGGTGTAGATAGGTGGATATTGTGCTCAACCAAGTGACTTTTCTCTAGTTCTTTACAGCCGTGGCTCTAGCCACTTTCTCTGCCTGAGCAGAGGAGGCAGGAAAAGTGATGTTCATTTACCCAGGCACCTTTAGTAGACATTCCTATGGGATTTCTAGTGGCCACAGCCATGTACTGGGCAGAAGACCACATCTCCACCTGTAAGCCTTGTGTATTACACATAGTACTTTCATTGGAAATATGTTTTAAAAGTTTTAACAAGGCAGATAATCATAACTGGTCAAAGTGCTGAAATTAAATGACAGTCATGTGCTGAGTCTTAAATGGGCCATTTATATTAACACCCTTCCAAGGTCAGGGAACATTGTGGAAGAGATGATAGAAAGAATACAGCAGCCAGAGGATGGGAGGAAAGCTGTAAAATTCTGTCTTCTGGACATGACCTGGCCATTGTACTCATGAGCTTACTAAAGCTATGGTCATCTACCCAAGACCACACAGGATCAAGCCAGTGAGGCTGGCCAGCATTCTGGCAGGGAGTGCTAATTGAACTTCATGGGGTGCACACACACACACACACACACACACACACACACACACACACAATAAAGAAGGGAGCAGGCATGGTAAATGGTAAAGAGGGTGCCTGGGGGACCTGTGTGAAAGGTGGGAGCTGGGGCGGATATGATGAAGATACACTGTATATATGTATGAAATTGTCAAGGAATAAATAAAAATTATTCTAAAAAATTTTAGCTACAAGGTAAAGCATGGCCAGAAACCTTCACAAATAAACTCATGACTCTGAAAACTTGGTATCTCACAGAAATATATTTATCTTGTTAGTGTTGTGGAAGAGCATTTGCATAGCAGAAAAGAGAACATTTAACTGGGTTTCCTTATCTGGCCTTCTGACTGCAGAGAGAAAAAAAAATTCCCCTGAAGGTGTATCTCTCCACTGAATCTGGTGCTTAAAGGAAATGTCATCAGGGCTGTGATGAAAATTGAATTTTTCCAATGCCCGAGGATGACTTTCTTTAACTAACTTAGCACACTGCCGGCCCTTAAATGGATGCAGACATTCTGGCCTGCTTTGAATCTCCTGTTCTCACTGAGCTTTCTTCCTGTTTGACAAGCTTCTCCCCACCCTTTCCTCCGCTGTCCCCCACCTTTCACTGTTCAGGACTCCTGACTTTCCTCTGTGCTCTTTCCCACTCTGCTTTTGTTGTGAATTGAAAAGTCCCCAATCTCTTCCCTTCTCTGGCTGCTCAGGGGCAGAAGTCTCAGTCCCCTGGGATCCAGGAGCCCCTTTCTCTCACTGATGGTGTGGGACAGCAGCTAGGTCTGTGGATTTTCCAGAGTTGTAGGGAGGATGCCATCTGCTTAAAGTCAGATGGAAGGACGGAACACTTGGCATTTTGATTTAACTCTCAAATGACCTCAGCATCCACTGAAACTCATTTCTATGCCCACGTCCACAGTCAGCTCTGATGATAACCTGGGATGTCAACTCTTCCTAGCAATAAATATTTGATGACATTTTAGACCTTCACTCCCAATGTGGAACCCTGACGCTCTTCCATGCTCAGCCCAGAGCTCTGGGTTCACTTGGCTCTGAGTAGAATCTTCTTAGCTTTTGAGATTAGGATATGCAAATGGGACAGGGGTTGGTTATACCACCTGATGTTTAGAGGAGGTAATAAAAATCTTATGTACAAGTTTTTTGCCAATCAGTAGGTCTCACCTGTAGGTGAGACATTGCAAAGTCAAGGGATGTCTTTTGGTAAATTGGAACTGAAGTCCCTGTGTAGAGACCCTGGAAGCTCTTTATAGTGCAGAGATTATAAAGGAGGCTAAAGAAATGGGCAAGAAACACACGTCTGCCAAGGTTTCTGATTAAAAAGAGTCCCCATTAAATAAAGCCATGGCATGATCTATAATCATCCAAACCATGACACATTGTGTCTGTGCATGCGTTTGTGAGTATGCATGTGTGTGTCTTCCTCAATTGCTCTCTTATTTTTGAGACAGGTCAGTGAAACTAGAGCTCACTGATTAGCTAAGCTACTTGGCTAATCCTGTTGTCTCTGCCTCCCCAGAACTGGTATTACAAGTGTGTGCTGCCATTCCTGAATTGTTCTTTGGGTCCTGGACATTTAGACTCAGATTCTTGTGCTCATGTGGCAAGCACTTTGCTGACATAGATATTATAATTTTTATTAGGGAAAATTTCTGTAGGCCAAAGCAGAGATTTCAACTGTATATCTTGATACATCTTTGTGCATGTGGCCACTGATGTAACTTCCATTAAGATCAATACAGAAACAATTCTAAATCACCTATGTAAGTCCTGCCACACTCTTTCTGGTCACTATCCACATTCCTTGTCCCCACAAAGGGAAACACTTTTCTAATTTCCCTCATCCTACATGAGTGCTGCCTACTCATGACTTTCTCCTAAACGAAGTCTTGCAATGTGTGCTTTTGGCTGCCAATTCCAGAACAGCAAGACATGAGCTACTTGCAACAATATCCAAGGATCTGAGATAAAACATAATTGGCAAAACAAACTGGAGTCCATTTGAGAACAAAGGGCACAGAATTGACAACTGTGGGCACAGCTGGTATAAAAGGGGAATGCTCGAGAATCAGGAGGAATGTCCATATTACCTTTGCAGAATTAAAACTTCAGCCATGAGCTAGGGAGATGGCAAAGCTGATGAAGCAGTCAGCTTGGAAGCATGGCCTAAGGTTAAATCCCCAAGTAAAAGGCGAGCGTGGTGGCATGCCTTTGTAATCCCAGCTCTGTTGAGATGAAAGGCAGAGACAGACAGGCAAATACCAGAACTTACTTGACAGTAGATGACCTCCTCCGTGAAGTTCTGGGCCAACAACAGAAGGCAGAAAGTTACATCAGTGGTCACGTGCACAAAAATGTGTCAAGATGTGCAATTCAAATCTCAACTTTGGCTCCGTAGAACTTTTGTTTTAATAGTATTCTGGCTGGGAGTGGCTCTATCACCAAAGTGCTTGCCACATGAGCATGAAGATCTGAGTTTCAACACCCAGGACCCATATAACAACTGAAGTTGTCTTCTTATCTGCACGCATGTACATACATGTGCACACATGTATACGTACGCATGTGTGCACACGTACACATACACAAACCTCAACAATACAGGTGTACAAGGTGCAGGGAACCATTTTATGAAGCTGGATTTTGTTCTTTAACAGACGGTTTGAGCTGTCTGTCTGTCCATTGAAGGTCACCTGCCTTTTCAGAAATTCTGCCTTCCTGGAGATTCATCTGTTCACCAGGGAGCAGCAGAGACCAGAGCAGGCATGAAAAAGAGACCCTTCCTAGGCCTTTGAAATATCTCAGGGGGCCACTCCTTCCCATTCAGGCTGCCTCCTCTCCTTCAAACGCCCACAGAATTAATCCAGTTCAAGAAGCACTCTTAGCCCAGGCGCATCTTCCCCAAGCCATCACTCCCCACCTGCTTCCACGCCCCTAGCAGACTTCAGGAATCATTAGCGTTTGATGATCTTGTGTTTCCAGGTCTCAGTCTCTTGTACTTTGAAATTGAAATTCCTGAGCCTGCAAGAGACCCTAGGCTGACAGCTGACGTATTGAACTTTCTCCGGTTTTCACAGCTCAGAAAGTCAATCTCTCCACTCTGCTTCACCCAGCACACGGGCTGCTGAAAAGCTCGGATCCGGTTGATGCTTGTGAAACTGAGAGCTGTGTCCGTTTCCCATCTTTTCCCCGTGTCAGGGAATAAGATGGCATTAACTTACGCACTAATTAACAAGTAGCAGGCTTGTGAAATGCCATGCAGGACAGCACATGCCTGCTCTCTGCTTCTAAGGGTGGTGGCAGAGGGATAATTCACCCTTCTCCAACACCGTTTCCAAATTGCAGGTGCTCATAGCTCTCCAGAATAATGTCCTGCACACAGGAACTGCTCTCCCCGCCTTCTTCCTTACAGGATATGTATTTGTTGTCTTTACATCTGGCTTTTCAATCTGTAAAGAGGTCCTAAGTACTTAAGTTTGAGCTGAGCATTGAAGAAAATAATTCAGGGCCTCAGGATAGTGCCTGCTACTTTGTAACATTGGAATGAACACTAGCAGCTGCCACTGGGAAACCTGAGAAGTCAGGATCCTTTCCAGTCTACCAACAGATGTCATCCCCTCTCTTCCCTGTCCTGTTCTGTCAGTGTACCTTGTGTGTGTGTGTGTGTGCGCGTGCATGGGTGCCAGAGTCAGACTCAGGTTATGTTATCCAGGTACTTTTAATATTATTATTATTATTATTATTATTATTATTATTATTATTATTGTTACTCTTAGACAGGATCTCTCCCTGGCTTGAACCCCATCAAGTAGGCTAGGCTGGCTGGTCATTGAGCTCCCAGGGACATGACTGTCCTGGCTTCCAGTCACTGGGATTAAGCATGAACCAGTACACTTGGCCTTTTAATGTAGGTGTTGATGATTAAATCCAGGTTTGCATGTGTGCAGTGCAAGCACCCAAATGTGCTGTCTTGAAACTTTGCTTCCAAGTGATCCAAATGTTATTTCAATTTTTTAAATCTGGCCAGTCCCTATTTTTATCATGAGAGTCCTTCAGTAGAAAGATCCAGGTTATAGACATCAACCTGTGTTACAAACAAGTCTAAATACAATAACAATGCAATTGGGTCTCATTTTGTGTGTGTGTGTGTGTGTGTGTGTTCCACACTTGATGAGTAAAAGGAAACCTAATTGTGAGCACAAATAGAAAAAAAAATTGACTAAGTGTATATTGCAGCATTTGGTTTCTCTTGTTGATGTTTTCTTGTGATAAGATTGTGAAAAATCATACAGGATTTTACTGAATGCTGTATTAGTTACTTTTCTATTGTTGTGATCAAAATACTATGATCAGACAACTTAGAGAAGAAAGATTTTATTTGAGCTTATGTTGCCAGAGGCTTAGGTTCCCCTAATGACACGGACAGCATAACAACAGATGGCAGACACAGTGGCTGGAACTGGAAGCTAAGAGATGGGAGCTCACATCTCAGCCACAAGCAGGAATCAAGGAAACTTAACTGGGAATGATTTTGACTTTTAAAACAAAAACGGCCATGCAGGGACACACTTCTTCCAGCAGGGCTAGATGTAAATGTACTCAAACAACCTCACCAAATACGGTGGTATTCAAATGCTTGAGATTATGTGGGACATCTCATATGAACCACCACAGATAAATCAAAACAAAAACAAACAAACAAAAAACAAGAAAGACTCAATTTTTTTTTTAAAGTGGAAGTTGGGTAGCCCATCTTCAAGATGACAATTTTGTGTGTGTCTGCTTCCATCTTTGCTATGATGAGTTTCTCTCTGTCTTGTGATTTTCTGGTGGACAAAGATAGCTAGAGATATCTAGTTTGCTGGGGAAAGCAGCAATGGAGCCTTTACTACACAATTAGTCTCTGCGGTTTCTCCTGAATGTAGACAGAGTTGCCTAACACAGCTATTGAACCCATTCCTAGAATCGAGTCAATGTTCCTGATATTTGATTGGAGAGCCACATGATCCCACCCTGTTGATGAACAGTTCCATCATTTCCAGCTGCTACCTTGGCCTTGGCTTTCAACATAAAATTCATGATGGGTTAATACTGTGCATTTTTGCTCCATCTTCAAAATGTGATGAAAAGCCATTCAAACATTTTCATCTGGTACCAGGAATAACAACAACAAAAACAAAAACAAAAAGAAGTCCCCAAAAGAGCAGCCAACTGCTGTGTCCATGGTCTGGTTTCTAGGTCTGCATATGCCGCTCGTCCTCATCATTTCTCCTCTCCAGTCTTACGCTGACTCTCTTTCCTCCTATCACTCTTGACCTCTCCCCTTTGCCTGCTCCCTCTCTCTTTTTCTCCCTGATTTGTGTCATGATGCTGTGTAGTTCAGTTTAGCTTGAACTCCAGGTCCCAGGCCTCATCATCTAAAGCACTGAGGGTGCAGGCACACAGCACCATGCCCGGTTCATAGATTTCTCTCACCCAATTTACAGTTCCTTTTTACTAACGCTCACTTTGGTGGTTTCCCCAATAAGGATGCATAGAAGGCTTTTTGTGATTTTTTTTTCTGTTGTTAAATCTTACATGCCTGAATTTAAAAAAAAAAAAAGAAAAGAAAAGTCTTTTTACTTGATTGACTGACTAGAGATAGAAAGCCAAGTTTAAAGTCATTTTTGATTAAAACATGGATCTACAGTTTCCTCCCACTTGGACCAAGATGTCTGATGCTAATGGAGCACTATTCCCTCATGTGCCACACGCTGTTCCGGGGCCACTTTCTGCCCTTCCTCATGAGCTTTCCCAGCTGCCCTGGACTTCCACTGTGACATCACCCGGGCAGAACCCCACCTTTCCCCCTCTTCGCCCCCACCCACTTCCTTCTCCCCTTTCCTTCTTTCGTTCCATAGCTTAAGATGGGCAATCCATACCAAATAGTTCTTTCAGTTATAGATGATTGGTTTTGGATAATTTCTTCTCATTTTTCTTTTCTTTTTCTTATTTTTTACACATATTACATTGATACTTATCTTTTAAAAATATAATTAACTTAAACTTCTAATTTATCTGTCATTTTGCTTTATATTTTGAGAATTTATTTAAATTTGTTTTTAAGATGCTCTTGATTTCTATAAAATTTTTACATAGTAAGGTATCTTTGTTTTGTTTCCTTCAATTTTACCTCTCTATTTTTCTTTTTATTTCTCTCTATTTTTTCTATTCAACTCTTAGAAATGATTAGTTTGTAATTTGATTTCTCTCTCTCTCTCTCTCTCTCTCTCTCTGACCTTTTAAGGTTTCATTCCTTCATATTAAAATTTTCCTTCTAATGTCTTGTGATCCTCAAGGGCCGCTTCTGTATTTAATTGAAGATATCTGTTTTTCAGCAGCGTGGATGCAGCGCTGTGAATGGACATTCATTCCATTCCAAAGAACATAACCTGGAGTGTGTGGAGGAATGGTCTGAGATGCTGGCTCCTGGGCATGACATGGCTGTTTCACTCAAGGCCTTGCAGCAGCTATGGCTCCCTGCATAAGATCTGGTTAGAAAGATCTCTGCATAGATGGGGTAGATATCTCCGAGACTTGCCCCTTACCTGGGAGCTAGTGGCAATGGATAGGCTCAGGAGGGACAGCCATTCCTCATTGACCATGTGGCCACTAGTAGGTTTCCTTCGCTCCAGTGGATGGCCCCACTCCCATGCCCACATGGCAGGACTAAGCAGACTTAGTGAGTTACCAATGAAAAGAAATGCCACTGGGAGGAGGCACAGGTTGGGATCTGTAAGGGGAATATGGAGGTGTATGTGATCATATTTTATTATATACATGCATGAGATTATCAAAAATAAAAACAATTTAAGATATGAACCCTATCTCCCAGATTCTTCTTCAGTTGAGACATAGAAGATATTCTTTGCATTTAATAAAAGGACTCAGCCTTGTTGTAACTTTGGTATGGTCATCAAGCCCCTATTTGTTGAGCGACTTTCTGAGAACACCATAAAGGCAGAATAAATCTCCCCGTTTATGGTGCATTGGTGAGATTTATCTCTATTCACGGATATCACGGGACATACACGGCAGAGAAGGTAGTAAGGAACATGCCTCTAAATCCATTGTGACTGAGCACAGTGTCTATCTCAGCCATCCAGAGTGTGACCAGAGTAGAAATTTCTGCTTGCTTAAAAAAAAAAATCCTGCTGTGGGAACTGCAGCAGTTGGAGGGGGGAGTGTGAATGGATGGGGCTGCTGTGGGGAGAGCCGGCTTCCAACGCTTCTTACAGCCAGGGCCATCCTGCTGAATTAAAAAATCTGGTGCAGCTCTGGTGACTTATTGTCACACGTTTTCATGTGTCTTTGTATTTGTTCCACAACTAATCTTGGAGAACCTTGAGGTCGGAGGCTGCATCCCTTTCTGCCATATCTTAGCATTCAACATGAGGCTGTGGTTCACCTTCGATTCTTCAATGAAAACACCTCATTCATCAATGTTCTCCATTCTCTGCTCTCGTCAGAATTCCAGAACCACTGAGTTAAAATGAAACTCACATTTTCTAGGCTTGAATCCAAATCTATTAAACCAGGCTTTCTAGTTCTGAGACTGAGATCTGCAGACAAGCTTTCTGGTGGTTGTGTGTGTGTGTGTGTGTGTGTGTGTGTGTGTGTGTGCATCCTGTGCTGATTTGTGCTCCAGGAGGCAGAAGCATCATTTACAGCATCCCTTTCCCAGTGCTGTGCGAATGCTAACTGTGGCATGACCCTATGGAAAGGCCCTATCTTCTAACCATCCCACTGGGTGCCCCTGTCAAGGACTGTGGGAAATAGGTGTCTGTGACCTTTTGTCATGGAATGCCAGCAGGGATATGTTCTCTTCTCTTTTAGAAATCCAGACCACGGGCAGGAAACTGTCTGGGTGTGCTTCGGTATTCTTCGCAGAAAGTCACATTCTTTGTGAGATATTTACAATGGCAGAGATAATGGGTTATTGATGAACAAATCAGTGGGGATGGCCCCTGGTGAATTAGCTGCTGGCCACTGGCCTGCCTGGGATAAGGAACAATTGCTAACTCAGCAGCAGCTGGAGAAGGTCTAAATCACACCCATCACTTCCTATCAAAGCCAGTAATCTCTGTTAAAGGCAACACCACCACCAATTCCTCATCTGGGGAAGCAACTTATTTAATTTATAGTTAATTGAAGGCTCGAGCCCTGGCATCAGATGGATGAGGTTCTCACCTCTAGCTCCTCCTCTCTTTCTTCACTGTGTTGTAAAACCCAATTTAACATCACGGTCCAGCTTTCCAGTTTATGAAATAATAATCCCGCTAACCAACATTGCAGAATTTCCCTAAAAATGATGATTTTCAACATTTCGCAGTTTAGAAAACACTTTCCTGTTCCTCTTCACTGAATTCTCACAATGACCCAATCATGTATAAATGTAGCATCATATATATTCATAGACAAAATACGTTTATTTTTGTACGCACGGTACTAGATATGAAGAGCTCATTTCTTTGTGGGAATGCGTGAGTGTTTTGTGTGTGGACGTGTGTGTACATGCTGAGGCCAGAGGTTGTCTTCCTCAGTTACTTCCTACCTTGTTTTTTAAGTCTCTTACTGAAACTGAAGCTCATCAGTTTGGCTAGACTGGGACCAGCAAGTCCCAGGAATCCTCCTGTCTCTGCTTCCACAATACTAGGATTTCAGGCTTGTATTACCACATCTTGCTTTCTAAAGATTCAAACTTAGGTCTCATTCTTGTGTGTTGATGTGTTGATCACTTTATGCATGGAGACTTCTCCTTAGGCCAAGGACTTAATTTCTCCAAAACAAACAAACAAACAAACAAACAAAACAAAAACCTCTCGCCAGATGAAGGTTTTATGGTGATATGCAAGATATTCATCAGTATGGCTATAGGATAGGGTCATTTCAGGTTGGCGATGGATGGAGATAGAGACAGAGACCCACACTGGAGCACTGGACTGAGCTCCCAATCTCCCAATGAGGAGCAGAAGGAGGGAAAATATGAGCAAAGAAGTCAGGACCACAAGGGGTCCACCCACCGACGGAGAGAGACAGTGGGGCTGATCTATTGGGAGCTCACCAAGGCCAGCTGGACTCTAACTGAAAAAGCATGGGATAAAACCGGACTCTCTGAATATGGCAGACAATGAGGCTGCTGAGAAGTCAAGGACAATGGCACTGGGTTTTGATCCTACTTCATGTTCTGGCTTTGTGGGAGCCTAGCCAGTTTGGATGTTCACCTTCCTAGACCAGGATGGAGGGGGGAAGACTTTGGACTTTCCACAGGGCAGGGAACCCTGACTGCTCTTCAGCCTGGAGAGGGAGGGGGAGAGGAGTGGGAGGAGGGGGAGGGAAAAGGGAGACGGGGAGGGAAATGGGAGGCAGGGAGGAGGCAGAAATTTTTTTTTCAATAAAAAAAAATTATAAAAAAACCAACTCTCTTTCTCTTTCTTTCTCTCTCTCTCATCTCTAACACATATATACTGCATACATGAGAATACATAAATCCAAGGCTATCTGGTCTATAGAAGACCAGCTTAATGGCATTCTATGGCACAATAAAATCTAAGCTACATGGATCAGTCCAGAAGGACTTAGTTGATCTGATTCTATCTACATGTTATTTTACTCTTGAAAAGTTTCATGCATAGCTCAGGTTACAATTCCTGCTTGGTATCTAGATCTTTGGTTTGTGAATATACAGTATGTTCCCATGAATGTTTAGTTCAGTGTGTTACTTGCTTTGACTGACATGGAATTGTATTTTCATGCCGAAATCGCATGGAACATTGCATGTTTTGTGCCTTTAGTATTGCTCTGAGTGCATGAGTGGATTAGTTTGCTGCCAGTAGGTGAGAGGGACTCAACCAAGATTGGATTCCAAGCTGACCACACACATGGACAGAAAACAGCATCATTTGCCATTCTGTGCCTTGCTTGTTATACAGCAACATAGTGCCAAATGAAACACTAACTTCATCTTGCAGCACTTCTCCCTCACTCAGTGTATTATGTCCATATCTATCTTTTTTTTTTTTTTACTTTAAACATTACTTTATTGCAGGGGCATTTCACCCTTTGTTTCTTTATTTTTTTATTTTTATTTTATTTTTTTCAATACACCTAAACTTTATTTTTATTTTTTTTACTATAAATTTTTTTTATTGAGAATAAGAAAAAAAAAGTTTCCGCCTCCTCCCCGCCTCCCATCTCCC
>NW_026067891.1:9713449-9804844 GCF_014885135.2 Alexandromys fortis | reverse complement strand
GCCCCACTGTCTCAGTGGGTGGGTGCACCCCCCGTGGTCCTGACATCCTTGCTCGTGTTCTCCCTCCATCTGCTCCTCATTGGGACCTTGGGAGCTCAGTCCAGTGCTCCAGTGTGGGTCTCTGTCTCTATCTCCATCCATCACCAGATGAAGGTTCTATGGTGATATGAAAGATATTTGGCTCAGCCGTTAAAGGCTAGGCTCACAACCATAAATATAAAGTGTCCATACCTATCTTAATTTATTGTTTAAAAAGCCAAGCTATTTCTCTCTTTAGAAAATTTCTTTGCCTGTAATGTTCCCTTCTCACTTCATGGGTCTTAATTTCTTATCTTTATTTCATCTTGGGACAAGGTCACATGTAGCCCAGGTTAGTCTTGAATATGTTATATAGCCAAGGATAACCTGGAATTTCCTGATACCCATACTTTTACCCTCTAGTCCCTGAAATCTCAGGCAAATGTCATCATTCCTGGTTTATGTATTGCAGATCAAACTCAAGGCCCCATGCATGCTAAGCAAGCACTCTGCCAGCTAAAGTGTGTCCCCAGCCCCATTTCTCATTTTTGAAGTCTCAACTTAAATGTTCCTCAGAGGCAATGTCCTGACCCTCCTGTCTGCACTAGGACAGTCTTCATATTCTCAATTATACTGTCCTGTTCCTTTTCTTAAATCATAGCTTTATTATAATTTATAACCACACGTAATTCCTTAGCTCAATAATTTCCACCTTTCAGGATTATTGGCTGCATGTTTTATTCACTGCTCTGTCCACCCAGCACAGAGCCTGGTGCTGCAGGCACTCAGTTCGTATTTGGTTAGCAAGTGCACACAGGAAGGAATAAATTGGCAGAACCACTATTTCACCTCTCAGCTCTTCCCTGTCTTTCTTCTATGCCACAATTATGGCTTTATTTGGAGGTTTAAGGCTTATCAGTCTTAGAGTACCCTATCTAAAGCACACAATTCACTGATAATGTTTCGTCTGTTTAGCTGGCATCTTTTTTTTTTTTTTTAATCAGTTTACACTCAAGTGAGCAGCTTAACACTTTCAGGGATTAGTCACTGACAGTCGCCAGAGAAAAGACATGAGGAAGTAGCTGAGGTTAACTGAGAATGCAGGGAGATGAAAGCTTTGGGTGAAATTAAAGAGAATCCAAGGCCTTGGCAGAGACATTTCCTGGGTCAGCTATGGCTCAGCTTCACATGGGGTTAGTTTTGGCTCTCAACAGCTGTTGTCGCAGTGGCTGACATGCTTACAAATCTAGGACTATAGAGAGTGTGACACATATCTAGACCAGGGAGTGAATGATCCCCGTATTCAAGCAGAAATTATTCACCCCAACTCATGGATGGTGGATGCTGCTATCCAAGGTGCTGAACCGGAGTATTGCTTCTGCATTGACGTCCAGCAAGAGCAAAGTCTTGGGGACTCAGCAATCTAAAATTTCATTGCATGACACAGAAACAGAGACAAGGAAGGCAAGCATCCCATATGGTTAATGCATAATCCACAGAAAACTTCTCAATTAGCTCCAAGAGTCTTGGTACGGTATGAGGCAGGACGCTGAAGTGGAGAGTGGCAGAAAGACCATAGACAAAAATAATCCAAAACTCAAAGTAAAAAATTGAATTTCTACAGTAGACCTTGGGCAACGTACAGCAAGATTAGGCTAAGTGGGGCTTTTGCATATTAGATGGTTTACTCAGGGCTGAAAGTAGCAGAGAAGGGGACTAAGACAAAGCACAGAGTAAAAGCCACTTATGATTCCAGTTGTGAAATATTGTCCCAGATGAGCAAAATTTCTGGGGAAAAACTTCTGAGAGGTCTGTGAGAATTTCACAGAGATTGTCTCTAACATATATGTCCCCCAAAGCAGTTTTGTGTTGAATAAACTTCTGAAAACATTCCATGCATTCTCCCTCTTTACAGAATCATGCATGTGTGTATACTGAAAGAACTAAAAAGCCTTTTAATGGGATGTGTGTTTTAAACAATTTGTTCCTGTGTACTAACTGCTGTCTATTATGAGAAGAAAACAGCAGAGAGATTAGCCTCAATGTGACACTATACCACGTCTTCTCCTCACAAGGCTCAGGGAACAAAGTAGAAGCTGTATAAAAGAAGAGTAAGAGCTAGATGTCAGGGAGAACCTCGGTGAAAACAGGGTCTTCTGCACTTGGCAGGGCCATTCATCTCCTGAACAGACATCAGCTGTGGTTGCCTGCATAAGATCAAAATCCCAGCAAGGAGTGGAGCAGGTACTCCTGAGAACCCACCCTGAGGTTGATAGCTGCTGGGAAAGGAAGAGTCAGTGTCGCTCAAGGGTCTGCCTCTGCTCTGGTTGATGACCTTATATTCATGTGCATACATGCAGAACTAATTTGACTCATTGAGTTATAAAACAAAAACAAAAGAGAGGAAGTTAAGTTGAGAGAAGGAGGTAGTATAGGAGGAGTCAAGGAAGAGTCAGGAGGGAAATGGGGATGGATATAATCAAAATACATAGTATATATGTTTAAACAATAAATGTTTCTACTAAATTGGTATCTCCTCCTAAATATTTCATTATAAAGATCCCTCCTTTCTTTCTCTCCATCTTGTTAAATGTCACTTGATATCTTTCTATAAGCCCAGAAATATTGAGACATTGACCTGAAAAATTTTTTAATGTGTCTTTTTTTAAAAGTGTAAACAGATGCAGCAGAAGGATCACTCATTGAGCACCCTGCTGGGTGTCATTCCTTGACTAAACACTTTACATACATGAACTCATGTTATTCTCAAAACCATTGCAATGTTAGGGAAGGTTACAGCTTTTTGTTCATATAGAGAGCCTGGGGCCTAACCAGTTTGAGTTATTTGTCCAGGGATCTAGGGACACACCAGTGGTAAGCTTTATGTCCAAGTTCAAACTCAGCCCACTCTCAAGTTTATTCTTTAAGCATCTCACTATTGCATTCTGGGAAATGGAATATCTGTGAATAAACTTTATTTTCTCCTTTGAAAATATTATCAGTGATTTTCACTTTGTTTCAGCTGAGATATGTTGATCAAGTGATGTTAACATTTCTAGGTATTACACAAGAGCAGCAAAAATGAGAGGTGGGCCCTAGAATGGTATCTCAGTGGTTAGAGACATTTGCATATGTACCTGACTAGGTGCAATCCCTAGGTCCCATGAAGTGGTAGAATCAACCCCTGAGAGTTGTCCTTTGACCTCCATACATGCACAATAAACTTTAGAGAAAGAGGGGGATAACCTTGGAGATGATTCAACCAATAAGGCATTTGCCTTGCAATTATAAGGACCTCAGTTTACACCCCAGAAATCATGAAAAATTCAGGCATGGTTGACACTCTCTTGCAATTCCTGTGCTGATAGAGCAGAGAGAGGCAGATTTTACACACACACACACACACACACACACACACACTCACGAGGAATTGAACTCTCATCCTCCCATGATTTCTGTGGTGGGGGAATGAATGTGGCCAGTAATTATACCCCATAGTTATGTAGGATGTATAGTTATATCCTCTTGTCATCTAGTTTTATTTTCCAAGGAGTTGTGCACATCCTGCTGAGACTTTTGTAAGGCATAAACACGACTGTCTTTGAAGGCATTGTGGATAAACTTTACATCTTCCTCATGGCTTCCCATACAAGAGACTTGGCTCTCACTCTGGTTTTAAGTCTTGTGAACCATTTATTCGCCTCCATCTTGTTCATGGTAGAAATCCCCCCTGGCTCCTTTTCCCTCATGTCTGCTCTAACTTTTCTTCCCTCTCCTGTTTATATACTACAATGGAGTAAAAAAACATCTCAAAGATTTGGGGCTAGACAGAACTGATTTGTAGGAACAGTTTTTCTTTGCATGTATTTACCTTACATGGTTCCATAAAGGCCTTTAAATAGAAATATATAATGTATTTTGACCTTCTTCACTCTGCACTCTCTCTTTCCTCCTCCCTTTCCACAAATCTCCTTTGTTTCCTCAGATATTTTGGTTCTACTTTTATGTACATAATTTTATAGATCTATATAATATCTAGGTTCTACAAGTGGGGAAAATATATTTGTCTTTGTGAGTTTTGTTCAATTCACTTAGAACATAATTTTGTTCTTTATGACGGAATACAATTCCAATGTGTGCATGTGCCACATATTCTTTAATTTTTTTTCCTCTGGGGACAGACGTCTATGCTGGTTCCATAATTTAGCACTGTAAACAGTACTGTGACCTCTTATACTCATGGTATGAGAGAATTAATATTTCAGAAATGGTTATAATACCAAGAGTAGCCACAGTACATGAAATGCACATTAAAATTCCAATTGTATTCTTCACAGAAGTATAAAATCATCTTATATTCACAATGAGACACAAACCAGTCACCATTGCTAGGTCAAAAACCTGTGGCAAGACATAATTTAGGCCCTAGGAGAGAACTTACTGCTCTTATTCTACCAAATGGATATAGTATCAAACCAACTTGTAATGGTTGACTGTTGTACTCATCTATTAATGCATCAGAGAAACTTCTGTCTGCAGTAGATGGTGATAAATACAAAGGCTCACAACTGGCCAAGGTGGAGAGAATAAGAGATTGTGATGTGCTCAGCTCTAAACAGCACATCTATATTGCAGTGTTTTCTCCAAAGGCTCAGGGATCACTATGAAAGAGGAGATAGAGAGACTGTAAGGGTCAGACATGGTGAATGAACACAAGAAGAACACCCATCCATGAATATATGACCAACACAAATTGGACTTTATGTGTAAGAAAATGTAAAAGAGAAGACAAAGTTGGGTGTGTAGTAAAGGGACTTATACCTGAGAGAAGATGGGGCAGGAGTGAATGTGGCCAAAACTCATTACATGAAATTCTCAAAGAAATAATAAAACAAAAAGACTCATACAGAAGCACAAAAGATGAAGTCAGAGCAATCCTGAACAAAGTAACAATGCCCGGGATATGCCACTACCTGAATTCCAATGGTCAGATTCTCCAGAGCCACAGTAACAAAAAGAAGCATCCTATTTCCCTAAAGACAGATCTACAGATCAACGGAGAAGAACAGAAAATATAGACCTATTTTTGATGTGTTTGTTTTTCTTTCTTTCTTTCTTTCTTTCTTTCTTTCTTTCTTTCTTTCTTTCTTTCTTTCTTATTTTGCATTAATTCATCCTGATTCCCAATATCATGGCACCTGCATAGCAGATTCTGCCATAGCACCCAATTTTAAATAAGAAAGGATCAGTTTTAATGCATCAACAAAAACTTGATGGCACAGGTCAGCCTCATTGGATCAACTACTCCACATTTTTTTTCAATTTTTGGTAACAGAGTATCTTGATATGTAGCAACTTGAACAGTACCTTTCATCATCTTATCTAATAGTTTTAATTGTACTAAAGATTGAAAATCAAGAATTGGCTGAATCTGCAGTCTTGTCAGAGTACAGATAATCTACTCCGATCTAATTAACAAAGTTACTGGGATTGGTTCCTTTTGGATGTTGTACTAAGATCCAAGGTCCTCAAGAGTGCTGGCCAGAGATCTCTCCCTGTTTCTTGCCATGTGGCTGCCCCATAGATAGTCAGGTAACATGGTGGCTGCCTTTACTTAGGTAATCAAGGAAAAAGATAGGAGAGAGAACTCAGGCGAAATAATATCAGTCTTTAATGACTTAAATATGGAGATGGCATCTTAACACCTGTCATACTCTACATAGCTATTCACTTTCTTCTATAGTTAAGAGGAAGAGATTGCACAAGGTAGTTGTGTATGTCACTTTGTTGTCATTCTATGGTATCTAAGGAAACTGTTCTCATTTGTTTTTGTTGCTGTGATAAACACCTTGATCAAAAGCAACTTGAAGAGTTGCAGTTTACCATTAAAGAAAATCAGGTCAGGAACTCATGTTGGGAACCTAGAGGCAAGAATTGAAGCAGAGGTCATGGAGGAATGTTGTTTACTGGCTTGCTTTTCTTCATGGATTGCTCAACCTATTTTCTTATAGGCATGGCAATGCTGAAAAGTGGGGTGGGTCCTCCCACATCAAATACTAAGCAAGGAAATGTCCCACATATATGCTCATAGATCAATCTGATGTAGGCAATTTCTCATTTGAAGTTCCCTCCTCTTGTGACTCTAGCTTGTGTCAGTTTGGCACAAACTAATCAGCAATGTATCAAATTAAAGTGACAAAGGATTATTAAGATTGGAAGTGGCCCAAGGGCTCTGTTCTAATGGGAGTAGTAGATGGTAACCTTCCATGGCAGGAACATGGAGAGGAACAAACTGATATATCTGGATGCAGAACATGGGGTGGAACAAATTGTGATTTTCATAACAACCCTTTCACCCAAACTGCCAAGCAGTCCCAGCAACATTACCTTTGGAGGCCTCACATCTTCCTTAGCTTCTGCATCCTCCTTCTGTGCTGGAGGACCAAGTCTTTACATACGTATGTTTGTGCATCACTCACCATCTACACCATAGCTACAACTGTGAATGCAGGGAGGTGGGAATCATGGGAGAACACATAGAAAGTTAATGGTTGTATGTAGTTAAGAGTCTGAATTCTGGGGTTTGGAGAGATGGCTCACAGGTTAAGAACATTGACTGTTCTTCCAGAGGCCCTGAGTTTAGTTCCCAGCAGCCCCATGGTGGCTCATAGTTTTTTTTTAAATATTTATTTATGTATTATGTGTACAATGTTCTGTCTAGGTATATGCCTGAAGGCCAGAAGAGGGCACCAGACCTCATTACAGATGGTTGTGAGCCACCATGTGGTTGCTGGGAATTGAACTCAGGACCTTTGGAAGAACAGACAATGCTCTTAACCACTGAGCCATCTCTCCAGCCCTAGTTATCTATAATGGGATCTGATGCTTTCTTCTGGCATGCAGGTGCACTCCCAGGAAGAGCACCATATACATAAAATAAGTAAATCTTTAAAAATTATTAGGGGCTGGAAGGAAGGCTAAGAGTTTAAGAGCACTGGTTGTTCTTCCAGAGGTCTTGAGTTAAATTCTCAGCAACCACATGGTGGTTCACAACCATCTATAATGAGATCTGGTGCCCTCTTCTGGCATGCAGGCAGAACACTGTATACATAATAAATAAATAAATCTTAAAAAAATAACAAGAGTCTGAGTTTCAAAGTGTTTTGCTGCTTCTCCACTTAGTCCCTTTGTAATCCCAGGAAAGCTATGCAAAGTCTTATGTGAAAAACCTTTTTTTTCTCTAATTTGTTATAGTACAGCCCCAGAAAGTTGTGTTAATATTAAACACATGAAGAGATGTTGGGCATCTGTCAGTTGTGCTGGCTTTCTTGTCTGAACCTCTGCAGATTCATATGAGCATCACATGGAGCCTCTGGAGAGACACTGAGCAGATGAAACCCAGAATACTGCATACCAGAGTTCTAACTTCCCGAGTTTTGTATGATTTTCTACCTTTTCCATTTCTCCTCTGGAATTACATTTATTGAACTATAAAATTATAAAGTTAAATAAAGAACAAAAAGGTTTTAAGTTTTGGTGCCCATTCTTCTGGTTGGTTGCGGATCTCTGGACTACTGATGGAAGATTATTTGTGGTGTGGGCAGGCAGTTTTTAGGTGTTTCTGACAGTCTGAGAGCTAGTATGATTCAGCTTCCTCACTCTGAATTCAGTGACGCCACATGGTAACTCGCTGTCAGTCATGATGGGACATTTGTACTGTGGGTATCTGTGGAGATTAAAACACAGTACTTCCCTTTGTATCTACTAATGAGAGGACTGACATACATTTTCTGTGGCACAAATTAATGCAGATCCCCAAAGGAAAGGAAGAGGAGATCACTCCCATGTCTACTGAAGTACCAGAATGGGAGACATGGGAATGAGTGATGATTCAGAGTCACTTTTCCTGTTTAGGTGATACCCATCTTCTCTGCACTGATATTCAGAGTTTCCAAACTTTAGAGAACATCTTGCTTGAGTCGGTCTCTTAGTTATTGGTCTACTGCTGTGAAGAGACACCATGACCATGACAAGTATTATGAAAGAGAGCATTTAATTGGGAGCTTTCTCATAGGTTTAATTATTTATCATCATGGCAGGGAGCATGGTAGCATGCATGACACTGTAGCAGTACCTGCAAGCTTATGTCCTGATGCAGAGAAAGAGAGAGAGAGAGAGAGAGAGAGAGAGAGAGAGAGAGAGAGAGAGAGAGTAGCATGGGCTTTGAATCCCCCAAAAGGGCCACACCCCCAATCCTTCTCAAATAGTACCACTCCCTGATGACTAAGCATTCAAATATATGTGCCAGTGGGAGCCAAATGTTGCCATCATACCTGTATTTCTCGAGTAAAAAAATTTCAGGCCTAGTTTATCATCTTTTGGTCATGGTTCCTTTTCTGTTTCTTATAAGTATCTGAGAATTTAAGAATTTTATAATGTCCAGATATGCTAATTGTAAAGTTTAGGCTCTCATTCCTTTCAACATAGCTACTTTAAATGCTATTAATGCTGTGGCAGTATTAATGCACACAAAAGCATTCTTAGATCCCAGTAATGGCATTCTCCCAATTCTTTCAATCATTCTACCTCAAGATCTGATGGCCAGACACCTCTACTGAGACAGTTTACCAATGGCTACATGGTAAAACACCCAGGTCTTTTTCCTGAAAAGTCTATTTTTTTAACATATGCTGGAAGGGGAAAAGGTGTGGTGTGATGGGGAAAAGTAGAGAAGTCGATTGGGAAGTACTTAGATATTCTTTTTTCTTGCTGTGCAGTTCTGATGGTCTCCAAAGCAGAGAAATATGGTCACAATCATAAGTGCTACCCAGAAAGAGCTAATGACATAATCATGGACTTTATACTGCCAATTATTACAATTTCCAAAAGCCACTCTCTTGTCATATTTAATCCAGCAAAAATTGCAGGTGAGAGGCAACTGGCATTGAGTGGCCTAGGTCCAGGGTTGCCACACTCATTGGAGCAAGCATCTAAAAGAAGAATGCCAACCCCAATAAATGATGCCTGCAGGAGTCATTAGGCAAGGTGACATGTTCACTTAGGGTGATGTATACTGATCATGTAAAACATGCACACTGTATAATGTGATTATACAAATGCAGCCAGCTTTAAGAGAGGTAGCAAAACCAAGGGTGGAGCCTAGCTCTGCAGAAAAAGCTGGTTTGTCTCTGTGTGTGACCTCCAGGTTTTAGGCAGGAAGGCTAGCATGTTTCTGTAATTTATTGCTTCATTGTGCATTTGTAATTAAATTGTTTGTTTATTAATTCAACAGTTGTTCATTTAGTTCTATGTAAGAAAAACTGGTAAGTATCTGAGATATAATGGTGGTTAAAATTTAGCCTGGTTTTTCCTCACATGAAACTTATTATAGTCTAACAGAGGCACATGAGGATTTGCAAGTGGTCAACACTGACTACATGTACAAATAAATGCTCCCCAAAAAAGGTCCTGGGAACAATGGGAGTAGATGATGAAAGAGTATGCCTAGGCATGTAACGATTATGCTGTTATTCATTGTACACTTACTGTGTAAGTATTTGCTAGTATCCTCAACAATTTATGCACACCTCAGAATGTAATCTTAATTGGAAATAAGGTCCCTCCAGATGTAGCTACTTAAAGATCTTAAGAGGCACTAAGTTTATGGTGGGTTCAAAATCAAGCAACTGCAGCAGATGGTCTTCTTAGAAGAGACTGTAGACATGCATGAAAAGATAAATGGAGGAAAGCCATGGGAAGACTGACTGACATGATGAACCCATAGCTAAAGAATGTGAAGAGCCATGCTATTCTGGGAGAGGAAAGGAAGAGTCTCCGAAATGGATTAATAAAAATGTTGTGAATCTCAGGTGGCTGCAGTGAGCCCCAGAGCAGTCAGTCCCAGGAAAGGAAGGCACACAAGACCACATCACAGGTCTCTGAAGGTGGCTGGTCCTGGGCAGTGAGCCACGTGGCAGCAGCAGGCAATAGACAAATGGATAGGCATGACATGCAGAGTGAGGTTGAATATTTATTAAGTGGGTTATGTAGGGAAAAAGAAAAGGGGAGAAGAGGAGAGAGAGAGAGAGAGAGAGAGAGAGAGAGAGAGAGAGAGAGAGAGGAGAAAGAGAAGGGAGAGACAGAAGCTGCCTCATTGAAAGGGAGACAGAAAAGATGGAGACTCAGGCTGCAAGCAGGAAGGAAGATATGCCTGCCTCGGTGGGCAGGGAAGGGAGTGGGCATGGCTTGTGTCTTAAAGAGACAGAACATATCATTATATTCCCATCTCTTTTTTATAATAAAAAGGTGGGAGGTTGGCACAACAGGTTAATGAAATTGGGGTGGTGGATTCTCAAGACTGCTTCCTACTTATTTGTGGGCATTGTCTTAGGAGGGACCTGAAAATGTTGGGTGCTGGTCACATCCTGGTGTAGCTGGTCTACTTCTTCCTGTCCGGTTTTTGTGGTATGGAAAAGTCTGGTGTCTCTTATACCTGTTTAAGGTATTGGCAGAATAGAGGACAAAGTTAAATTAAGGGGAAAAATTTAGGATCATGGAATTGAGGGGAGTGTATCTGACCTGCTTAAGGTGGATCCCCAATTTGGCTCTATGAAGGTGAAGGCATAAGTCACAAACAATTCCACAAAGAGAGAGAGGAGAGGGAAGTGGCCGCTTTTTTAAAAAGAGAGACCACGTCCCAATGGGCTGGTATCTCAGCGGCTATTGGCTGAGGGAGCGGAAGGACCTCCCGCAACAGCTCCCTGGAACTCACAGGAATTCTGAGTTTTGGAAAACAGAAATTTTAGACATATACATTGTATAAACAGTAGCATATTTATGTCAGAATGACTGTGACAGATATTTTGGCACAATGGAAAGTATTTTTAAGACTATGGAAGGCAGCATGAGAGAGAAATTTGATAACATGTATTTGTCCTCACACCTTTATAACTTGCAGGTCCTGTATTTGTATTTTACTAAAATTTGTTTGGTTAGGTTGTCCTTTTAATCTGACAAAACTTCTCAGCTGTCAAACATCTTTGAGAAGGGTGAAATTTTACTTGAGTTATTGATTTAAAAACGACAGAAAAGTTACTTGGTTGGCACCTACAGCTACTCCTCAGTGTCCTTCATAATCACTGAAGGTTGTATTTGCCTTTTGCTGTTTAGTATAGGGTCTCCCAGGCTCCAGAAGATCCTATGGGCTAGGAAATCTGTAGGAAGACAAGCCTACCTTGACTTGAACAGCTAGGCTGTTGATTCCAGCAATTCTGTCTACTGTCTGGAGATCTTCAGTTTAGATGAAAGGCAGTTTTTCCCAGTGGTCAGTGCTTGGCGGTTGAAGCGATTTGCGGATGGATATTGTTCTGCGCCCATTTGTCTTCTGTTTCCTTTGGAGGAAATAGAGTGCTGCTGCTAGGAGCCAAACTATCTCTTTTTGTTATGAAAAGTTTTTTAATAATTAAGTATTTAAATGCCATATTCCTCAGATCTCTGAACAATTGAGGGCTATTTATCTGTATAACTACAGTATAGAATCTGCCTGGAGAGCTGGGTCTGAGCTTGACTGTACTGGCTGTTAACAGGTAAGATTTACACTCATAAAAAGACAGAAAGAAGAAAAAACTGCTTGCAATAGAAGGCTAATGGCAGAACTGACAATAGTAGAAAACATCTTAATATATTTTAAGTGAGGGTTGAATTAAATATAAAGATTTTTGTAAGAGACTTAAAAGTACGTACCAGTTTAAAACATGAGACTTATTGTTTTTGTAGTCTGAAACGAGATGCTATGAACAACAATTTTAACATTTAACAGCAAACATAGGTGCATTTAAGTTACATGTATGAACATACACACAGAGGGAAGAGGAATTGGGTGAATCCTCTTGGTGGGCCCTACCAAAGGCATGCCACTGCACAAGACACACATGTAACAGAGTCAGCAAGACAAATTTAGAGACAAAAACATAAGTAAACTGGGGGACAAGGCAGGGTATCCTTCAGTAAAGACTGCAGGGCTTGGTTACCTGACCTGGCTCTCAGTTAAGATGCAACAGAGTTAACACTGGGGAACCAGGCAGGGAAAAACTCAGTAAAAGATGGCAGAACTTGGTCACCTGACCTCAGTCAAAATGACAGCAGTCACACGGTGTATGGTAAAGCCACTCAGTGGCTGTGGTGAAGTCACCTGACTTCAGTTTAAGATGGTGGTAAGGTCACATGACCTTAGTCAAAATGGCAGGAGTCACATGCTGTATGGAAAAGCCAAAATTTTTGAGCTTCAGGGATTTTAGGCTTCATAAGAGAGACCTGGAGGCATGATCCGTCCTGTCGCTGAGCCGCCAGGCCATAAGCCATGGTGGGGAGCAAAAGGCTGGAACTGAGAACAGCTGCCTCATGGATCTGACCAATCTTACTGACAGCAGTAGTGGTAGCAGAGACAGTTTGAGGAAACTCTTGTAAAAGTGGGGCCAGTGGGACACCGGCAGAGTGAGGGTATGAGTTGAAGAAGTAAGGCATTAAGGCCTGTGGCTTTAGGGCCATTAAAAGGCATCCATCCCAGGGGGAAGAAACAGACATAGATGACTTGTTACCCAAAGCTGAAACTGTGAAAACCCAGCAAAATGGCGACACCACAAGGCCTCCGAATAGCCTTTACCAAAACAAACACAAAACAAGCAACACAGAGGGGAAAAAGAAAAGAAAAGGAAAAAAAGAGAAAGAAAAACTGAGGGACTCTGGGCCCCTAATCAAGTGCACCACACAGATTGTGCAGTGCTAGTGCAAAGGACTGACCCCGGGTCAATCAGGTCACAATTTTAGCTAAGGGAAGCAATCCAGAGATGCATATCAGTGAAGGGCTCAACCATAGCAGAAAGGGGGAAACTCACCAATCAAAGATGGTGTTGTGCTGAGGAATCACACTCAGGCATATGGAACATATGGTTGTTGTAGAAAAAATATCTGGTTCTGGATCCTGACTCTGGGAGAGGGGCTTGGGGCAGAGGAGCCATTCGAGTTATGGCACCAATGTAATGGATTAATTAAAAATGCTGCAGATCCCCAAGAAGTTACAATGGCAGAAACACTGCAGGTCCCCAGGCAGTGGCAGGAAGTGGGCCATGTGGTGATAGGAAGATAGGACTGAGAGCAGTCGGTCCCAGGCAGGGATGGCCACAAGACCACATTGCAGGTCTTGGAAGGCAGATGGTCTGGGTGGTGAGCCACGTGGCAGCAGCAGGCTGGCGGCAGGCGAGAGACAGACAGATAGGCATGCCATGCAGAGTGAGGTTGAATATTTATTTAGTAGGTTATGGAGGATGAAGGAAGAAGAGGAAAAGAGGAGAGAGAGAGAGAGAGAGAGAGAGAGAGAGAGAGAGAGAGAGAGAGAGAGGAGAGAGGAGAGAAAGAGAAGGGAGAGACAGAAGCTGCCTCTCTGCAAGGGAGACAGAAAAATAAGATACTCAGGCTGCAAACAGGAAGGAAGATCTGCCTGCCTCAGTGGGCAGGAGATGGAGTGGGTGTGGCTTTTCTCTTAAAGAGACAGAACAGATCAGTACAGTCTCCCCTCATCGTTTTGAAAGAACATGGCCCCACGGAAGCCTTTATTTCAAACACTTGGCCTCTAGATCAGGGAAATAATAACTTTCCATGTGTTAAGCTTTCCAATAAACACAATTTGTTATAGCATCCACAAGACGTGAACATATCCACTAAGTGATTAAATGTTCAGAGTTGTGCTGTGACTATCTGATGTGGAGAGACACGAGGTACAGCTCCCATTTTTGAGTTACTCTGAGAAAGTCAGATTGATACTGAAAATCCTCTACTAAGAGCTATGTACAGGATAAGCTTTAGGGCTATGGGGATGCAGGAGAGTGTTATGACATTTCCATCGATGCCTAGAGCCAAATATCTGTGATCACCTCACATGACAAGCCACCTAAGGCATGGCTGCCCCCACCCTCTTCGTTATATAACACCTCATTCTAAAGGACTGGTATCCTAGTTAGCTTTGTGTAATACCTGAGGCAATTCACTCACAAAGAGAAAAGTGTTGCTTGGCTCACAGTTCAGGAGGTTGCTGTCCAAAATTCAGCAGCTCCATTCTTTGAGGCTTTACTGAGCTCAGTATAGGGATGGGGGTGGGGGGCTGTTACACTGAGCAAGGAAGTATTTTGAGCTAGGTAACTTTCCCATTCACGAACACTCCCCAGGATCTTAAACCTATACACCAGGCCTTTGCAATTACTCATCATGAAACCGGAGCAGATTAAGGTTTGGAGAGACTAAGGAGAGAAGGAAATAGGTGCTAAGGTGGTTTGAATTAGAATGGGCTCTCATGGACTCATATGCTTGGTCCTTAGTTAAGGGAACTGTTTGGGACTGACTAGGAGGTGTGGCCTTGTTGAGGGGGTATTGTCACTGGAGTGGACTTGGCGGTTTAAGAAGCCCATGTCAGACCTGGTGTATAGGTCCCTCTACCTGTTGCCTTCGGACCAGGGCATAACTTTCTTTTTTTTTTTTTTTTTTATAAATAGGATAACACTGCTAATCTGATTGTGATGGAACAAGGAGCCAGTAATGAACAAAATGAGAAATCAATCAACTAAAATCCATGAGAACCATACATTGTTTCTACACATGATAGTTTTAACCGAATACGCATACAAACAAAAGAAAACTTGAATTTTTCTAAATCTCACACTTGAATTATTTTCTACCATTATTTATATTCTTATATTTATCTGGACTGTGCCTTCCCGCTGTCATGGACCCCACCAGAATGGTCATGAAATCACCACTCTGGAATTTTAAATAAGGCGCAATTAAGTGAGTTTTCTCTTATAAGTTGTCTTAGTAATGGTGTTGCCTCTCAGCTGTAGGGTGGTAACTAAAACAGAAGTTAGTACCAAGGATTGGGATATTGCTATGGCAGATCTGACTGTGCTACTGCTTAGAGGAATGTGTGCCTTGGATTAGGAATTAATTATTAGGATTCATGTTCATCCTAGTAGAAGCATGAGAGACAGTAGTGCTAGGGAGCCTTTGAACTATAGAGGTTAGGCTCAAGGGTTTCAGAGAGGGAGCTGCATAAAGTCCATTTTCGTGATATTTTGGCAAACAATAGAGCTACTTTCTGCCCTTGTCCTAAATATCTTCCTGAGACTACACCGAAGAGTCAGATCAATGGCATTGGCAGAGGGGCTTTTAAGATGGCCTAGAGCTGACTGTGTTGTGTGGTTATTACTAATCACTCTTATGCAGATCTATACTGAAAATGAGCAAGCTGGACAAAGGCAAAATGTAGAGTTTGAGGAGAAAAGGAGCACCTGGAAGAGTAATGGGGCTAAGTCCAGTGCTCCTGGAGACAGAAAGTTAAAAGAATAGGAAGACTCAGATGGAAGGGAGGGAGTGGTGACCTCAGGGCAAAGCGCCACCTAGCTAAGCTCCCTGGACCTGTGAAAAGGAACTAAAGAAAAGCTTAAACAATAAAGGAAACTCTCAACAGCAGAAAACAGACACAAATGTAATTAAAGGAGAAAAGAAATTTAAAATGTGAAGTGTGAGAAGAAAGGAGCACCAGGAAATACTGTTGGAGTCAAGTCCCATGCTCATGGGGGTGAAAAATGTGAATGAAATAAACATAGTGGTGACCTCAGGGCAAGATCCTTCAGAGCTAATCCTGTCTTCTGTGAAAGGGTAGGCCTGAGGGATCCCTTAGGCCTCAACAATAATGCAAAATTTATGCAAATATAATTTAAAGAGGGACTAGATTTCATCCATCCCTAGTCAGTAAAAGGACTGGCAACTTTGGCCATGTGGTTCTGGGAATAGTCAAGAAGGACTCTGGAATCTTCCTCAACTATTAAAAAAAACCCACCAAGGTGAGACATGTGTCAAAAAACTCCTGCTTGGAGGCCCAGAGAGGCCATTGTTTCAGGCTCTAGAAGTAAAGCCTAGATTGCTTTGGAGACCCCAAGATGCTGAAGATGCCAGATCCCTGGGATAGGCAGACAGGGCAAGAAATCAGAAAGAGTGAGGGTGGGGGCTTCAGTCAGCAAAGCTAGAAGAGAAGAGCCATTTAATCCATTGCCATTGGATGTAGAGATACAGGATTTGGAGTTTGACATGACTTTTGCTCTTGCTTTGGTTCAGTATTTATTAACTATGATCCATTCCTTCCTTTTAGAAATGGTAATGTACTCTCCATACTATTGTATTTTGGAAGAATATGATGTGATTTTTTTTTTTAATTTTGATTTTATAGGAAGCTACACTAAGAGACTGCTCATGAGTCTCAAAAGAGACTTTGGACTTTTAAACAAAATTGAGACTGTGAAAGTATGGTGACTTCTGAAGTTGGACTGAATTAATTTTGTGTTATGATATGGCTATAATCCCATGGAGCTAGGAAGCAGAATGTAGTGATTTGATTAAGAATGGCCCCCATAGGCTTAAATGTTTGAATGTCTGGTTCCCAGTTAGCAGAATTGTTTTGGAAAGGGTTAGGAGCTTTGTTGGAGGTGTCACTGGGGTGGTCTTTGAGGTTTCAAAAACCCATGCCAGACCCGGTGTCTTTCTCTCTTTCTACCTGCTGTTTTTGGGTCAGGATGTAAGAAAGTCCACAAGTTAATTACTTTTCTCTTATAAACTGCCTTGGTCATGGTGCTTTCTCATAGCATAAAGCAGAAACTGAGGCAGAGATTATCCAGGTCTTTATTATAGGATTCAAAATAGATGGAATGAGCCTTTGTGGAAGAAAGAGGACAGAAAGTTGAAGTGACAGGCAGATATATGGTATGTGACAAGTTTGATTTATCTGGGTGATATTCATGCGAGAATAGCTCATAAGCCAATGAATGATAAACTAGAGTGAAGGGAGCAATTTTACCAATTGTTAGTTCTATTCTGCTTGTTTTAGGTGAGTTACCTCTTATTAAAATCCAAATGAGCAGTGTGGGGTGGTGGATACCTGTAGTTCCAGAATTCCAGAGGTGGAGGCAGGCAGATCTCTGAGTTTGAGGCTGGTGTAGTTTACATAGCAAGTTCCAGGACATCCAATGCTACATAGTGAAACATTGTCACAAAACAAAGAAACACCACCAAAAGACCTAAAAACAAAAAGTCCACTTGTTCTTTCTGCCATCACATGACATTACTCAGGCCTCAGGGATTTCCTCACACTGTAGACTACAAGATGACAGACAAAGAAGAGGGTCTCCATAGAGGCTAAGCAACAGGGCGGGCTTTGCTGGGGAGGAATAGAACTGCATGGAAAGGGAAACAGAATAGATTTTGAGGGTGGATTGGGATCAGGTGCGAATGAAATAGGAGGGATCAGGTTTAGGGGGGCAGGGAAATAAAGGGAGAGACAACTGGAATTGGAGGGTATTTAGGGGCCGATGAGAAAACCCAGTGCAGTGGAAACTTCCTGGAATCTATGAGCGTGACCCTAGTGAGGATGTCTAGTAATGGATGATGTGGAGCCTGACCCATCCATCTTCCATAACTAGGTAAGGCTCCCAGTGGTGTAACACCAACTTAGCTACAAAACCTTTGACCTACAAATGCCCTGCAGGGCGGTGTAGTACTCATGGGCATGGTCAACCAATGACATATAATTTGAGGCCTATGCCACAAGAGGGAGCCCATGCCTGACAGTGCCTGGATGACCAGGAACTAGAAGCTGGATAGGTCAGAGACCTAGGATAGAACCAATCATGACTGGCAAAAATAAGTAAATAAATAAATAAATGAAATGATTCCTAATGATGTTCTGTTATACTCATACATTTGTGCTTATCCCAGTAGCCATCAGAGTCTAGGCTGCCTCCTGCCTCTGGCAGCTGTAGGGAACAGGTTCTGAGACCCACAGTCAAGCTGTAAGTGGAGAAAAGAGCCCATTTGGAGGTCTCCATCTTGCTCTCCCCTTGGAGCTCAGAGCTTGAGGAACACCATGGAAGAGTGGGAAGGTGAATTGTGGGAGCCAGAGGGATGGAAGAGGCCAGGAGAGCATAGCCACAGAATATACAAAGCAGGGCTCAGGGGGCTCACAGAGGCTGAAGTGGCGGTCACAGAACCTGCATAGGTCTGTGCTATATCCTCTGATACTTACAATGGTTTATGGCCCAGTGTTTTGGAGGATACTCCTGACAGTGGGAGTAGTGCTGCCTCTGACTCTTTTGAATGCTCTTGGGACCCTTTCGCTCCTACTCTGTTGCCTCACTCAGCCTTGATCTGAGTGTTGATGGCCCTATGAGGCCTGCTCTTTTCAGGGGGGTGTACCTCAGGGAGAGGGTAGGTGGAATGGAGCTTGGAGGAGTGGAGGGAGGGGAAGTTGTGGTCAAGATGAATTGTTTTAGAGAAGAATAAATAAAACTGTAAAAACAAGGGGGGTCTTGCTGAGCCCTATGTGTCTCTATTGAACTCCAAGTAGAAACTATTGGAGTGAATGTAGTCAGGAGATTAACATACTTAATGGTAAGCCAAGGCTTTCTCCTTGACCTCTATGAGAAGTAGCAGACTATTTAGCTTTTCTAGGTGTAAAAGCCTAAAAACACCTTCTGGATCTTGGATACTACTTGTAAGTTGTGGTACGGGATTGCTACTTTTCTAAAGATATTAAATGTCTCCTTCAAGGAAACATTTTTCTTGATCTTCCTAATGCAAACTTGAAGCACGATTAATAAAATCTCAGGGTGAGAAATTGGGGTTCAACCTGAAGATCCGAAAAGCAAAACAGCCAGCCACTGGCTCTAACCTTGACCTCAGTCTGAAATGACGATCCTGCCTCTTGGAATCTCAGAATGAGACTGTCTGTTGAGAGCTGTTTCCCCTCATTTTATAATCCTCTCTAGGGCTGGGATTAAAGGCATGCACCACCATCATTAAAGGCATGTGCTGCCGGGTTTCCATGGCAACTAGTATGGCTACTGTGATTAAAGGTGTGTGTCATTATGGCTACTGAGATTAAAGTTGTATGTCATTGTGGCTACTGGAATTAAAGGTGTGTGTTACCACTATCTTGTCTGTAAGGCTGACCAGTGGGACTGTTTTACTCTCAGATCTTCAGGCAGTCTTTATTTATTATAATGACAGTGCATAAACTTAGTACAGAATTTGCAGAATTGCTACCATTAAACAAAAAAGAAAGTATATACATAGTCATAGATTGTAGAGCCTGTATTTGGAAGGGAAGAGGTAGAGAGGAACTCTCATCTCATCGAAAAGATGGCAAATAGGCCAAACAGAGGAAGAAAGTACACAAATGTAGACTCAGGCAAAATGTCACCAATGAGTCTTCTCTTTACATGTCAGTGGGCAGAGAACAGTCTATCTATCGCCTAGGCTCAAGTTTCAACCATGCCGTACCTCCGTTTCCTCATTTATCAAATGAGAATAACAGTAAGATGCTACCCAGGAGGGTTCCAAACTCTCTCCTGCCCAGGTAGACAGATAATGCTCAATAAATGACAATTCTATTTAGAAAATCACAGAGGACCATAGATTGACTGGGGTTCTAGCCTAGATATTGTGATGGGGCCTTCCTGTACTATGGGCAGACTAAATAATCATGGTTATCATAATCATAGTGGCAAGTATGGTGGAGCACCTACTGTTTCTCAGGGAGCACTCAACTACATGGTCTGTGTAGGTGGCTTCATTCAGTCCTGATGCTTGCCCAGTAAAATTGCTACTTTTGTCACAATTTCTAGAAAAAAAAAAAAGATCAGGGGAGAAAGCAGCAGCGAGAGAGTAGTCCCAGCATTATCCACTTTGCCCTGTGCCTCAGCACCAAGAGCACTGCGGAGACCCGGGAAGGTTGTTGACTTGATAGCTGAATGAATATATGGACAGAATGGCTGGCTGGTGGTAAAGAAATAGCTTTTGGGTTCCTAAGATCCAGTTTGGTTTCAGTCTCTACTCTTGTGGACTTTTATTTTTCAACCAACAGAGTTCTAGACATTTCTAGAACATTCTCTGGGTTTGTTTCTCCCCTTCTGAGAGTTGAACTAGGAGTCACTGCACTTCATTCCTTCTCTGAGGCTCCAATTACCTGCTAATTGGCATGCAAGGACCTCCGCACCCCGGATCCTGAGAGGGAGCGGAAACTGAGAACCATGCCTATTAAGTCATTTTATGATCGTCGCTATGCAATAAAGAGCATCTGGAGCCTGAGAAATTACTGTGAGCTTTTATTTTGTTTTAAGTGTAACTATCTCCTCACACCCTTCTTTCTCTGAGTGATAGCAACCACAACTATAATTAGTCTCCCATCCTCAGGCAAGAGCTTGGGGTGGAGGGCTTCCCTTCCCTTTCAATTTCAACAGGAATCAAATCTTGTCCCAGTCTTGTCCTTGAGCCCACCATGTACCATGTACCTACAGGAGCTGACATATATCAAATTCATATGGGAGGAATGGCTCTTACAAATGTCTATTACCCTTTTATGAGTTGGTTTAGAGATCACGGTGTGGGCTATCTATAAGGGACGAGGTAAGGACTTAGTTCAACAAGTGGGCTAAGCTCAAGAGACATTCCAGGCATCACAGCCTGTTATTAAGCACAAACCTCTTCTTGCTTCATGGATCCATGGCAGACATTCATGTCTAGTCTTACCCCAGGTCAGGATATCCTGACCAATACAATGAGGGTGAAAGTGATGTAGCTACCCTTCTTTCCTTCCAGCCTTATATGTTCCTATCTTCTTTTTCTACTTGAAAATCTAATGGAGGAAACTCTAGTGGCCTAAAGGACTGTGGGATAGAAACCGAGGGTGCCCGAGAGCCTGAGTCACTACACGGAGCAGGGCTGCCGGTCAGAAACATTTGGGCTGCTATGCGGAGAAGCATTAAACTTTAATTGTGTTAAGCCACTGACATTTTAGGATTGTATTGTAACAGTAGTTAGCCAAGCTTGACTAATTCAGCTACCAATTATTGATGTAGCATAAGTCTGGATACTTTGCAACATCTGGGGTTTCAATGCTCACAACCTGCCCGTTTTTCTCAGATTTAGAGGAAAATTCAAAGATGTTTTTTCAGTTTGTCCAAGGACTCATAGTCTGTAAATGGAAATGCTAAGATTTGAATTTGATATTCTAATAGAACAAATAAATAAAATCTAAGTCATTTGCATAGTACTGAGCAAGGACTATTTGTTTTCATTGCTGAAGGCACCAAAAGCTGTCAGAGTAGGAAGAACAAAGGCTAAGGAATGGGCTAAGACCGAAACTGAATGGGCAGAGTAGATAGGGATTGTGTCTGTTTCTTCTGCGGGGGTACAACTGGAAATAAGGAATAAGACTCTCCTCATTTTCTGGTTTCTTCTTTCTCTTCTTTCCCCCTTTCCCTCTTCACTCACTATAATAGAAGAAGGATTTCCAAAGAATGAGATCATATATCTTGAAAAGGGGAGTCCCAAATCTGTTGTAGATTGTGTTTGGGAAAGAAATCCATCAAGTGTCTTTTTCCCTTCTTGACAGGAACAGTAAAGGTACAATTTAAGTCTAGTGTTTCTTTCTGTAAACAATCCAAAAGCAAGTCCCCGTCCCCCCAAATCTCAAGTGCATCATTGCCAGTCTAATTGGGTCAGACGGCCTTCTGAATCTTTTTGAGATGTTGGAACACAAGAGCTTTGCTTGCATCCTGATCTCTTCTCACACGCCTGCAAATCTGGGTCTATATTCAAGAACAACTGAAACAGGACCAGAAGGCCCTGTGATTTCTCTCTTTAATTTCCTAGGTGGTCTCTATATTAGAACACTCATGGAAAGAAACAAGTCCCAAATGTACCACATTCAGGGAGGGGCCAGGGTAGTGAATCGATGGACCATCTATCAGGGCAGCCTATAAAAAGGGATATAGTGTTTGGAGATACTGGAAGAGCATCCAAAACACTCCAAGCACATAAGCCCTGGACTGTAAATCATCTGCTCCTCACTCCTCACATTTCCTATTAAAATACACAGGCAGAGAAGGTCACAGCAGAAGGTTCTAAAAAACCAGAGGCTGTCGTTGGCCAGATTCATGCTGGAACAGGAAGCCAACGGGACTCGACTTGGTAAAAAGATGCTCAACAGATAGCCACAACTGCGCCTTCCTTAGCATGTACCGGGCCAGCCACTGCCCTGTGAGTACTCACTTGTTATATAGCAAGATGATATTCTAGTCCATTTTGCATATTTCCTATTTATTTTCACTTATCTTGCTGAAAGCAAGTTCTTTAGACCTTAGAAGAAACTGGCCCAGGTCATCATGTCACAGAAGATGCTTGCTCACTACCGTGAATGTAGGTATTGTTTCTGTTTTGTAAGGGTAATCGTTTGGGGTTCTACTATAGAAAGATGTTTTCCAGTTTGGAAGATGACAAAAGAGGGGGAAGGAGTTTTCAAGATCCCACCCTAGCATAAGCTCTTAAGACCTTAACCTCTGCTGTTGTCATTTGATAGCTGCTAAGGGAGGAAGAATCGTTCTTTTATGAGGATGCAGCCACTGGTAGGTTTCCCATGCCACACGCCCCACACCAGTGCACATATAGCAAGCTTTGGACTCAGTGGTGGGTTATTTTGTTTAAAAGGAAAGGACATAAAATTGGGAGGGAACATGCTGAAGAGACCCAGGGAGTTTTGGAGGGGAAATGGAGAATGTATGTGGCCATGTTTTATTGGATATAAGCATAAAATTCTCAAAGAATGACTTTTTAAAAATAATAAGATCAAACATCACTTTTATTCACTTTAGTAGGAGGCAAGAAGTTTGCCTCTTCCTCAGCAACGAAGAACTAGAGACTTAATCCACTCTAGAAAGTGTGGTTTCTAAGCAGAGCATCCGTGATCGCAGGGCTTACAGGTTTGCCCTTCACTTCAGAGATTTGCCAGGCAGCTTCTTTATGTGCAAAGAGACTGCTTATCTTTCTGGGTAGCAACACAGTGTTTTAGTCTTTTTTCTGTTAGGACAATAGATCTTTTAAAGTGGCTAATCCTATTTTCAATACAAGTCTAAAAAATACATGGGTGATACCACGTGACTTCATATCCTTTTAAATGTCTCATGCTTTCCATAACCATGTTAGGGAGACTAAGTTTTGGGAACTCATAAAACTGGTTCAAATTTGAGATTTTCTATTTTTATAAAAATATTTTTATTTTTTTGAGATTATAATATAATTACATTATTTCTCTTGTCCCTTTCTTCCCGCCAAAGACTCTTTGTTCTTTTTTAAATTCATAGCCCTTTACTCCCATTAACTGTTGTTACATATGCACACACGTCTATACACTTCAGTCAGTATAATGTTGCTGATACATATGCTCTCAATACTGACCATTTACTTTCAGATAATCAGTTGGTGTGCCCTTCCCTGGGGAAGATGATTTCTCCCCCTCTCTGCATGCTTAGTAGCCTCTAGCTCTTTGTGTAAGATTGTGACCTCATGGGTTTTCTACGTCCATGCCTATTGCTGTTGTCCTGTTCAACTCACATTTAGGCAGTGGTCTTGGACTTTATGAGCGTGGCTTCTGACATTTCTAGGAAACACAATCTCACAGCAAACTCCTGTTTCTCTGGTTCTTAGAAGACCCATTCAACAAGAGGAAAATCATGCCTGTACTTGAAACCCAACCAACTGCCTAGGGCAAGTGCAGTCATGGCTCTAGGAGAAGAACCTGTAGCCTACATTTTAATAAACTGCAACAATCATTAAATTGAATTTATGGGTTGTATTTTAAATATTTGTCCTTATACCCACAAATAAGCATAGTCCTCACCTGCATTAAGGAAGCTTTTCATTGCTACAGATAGAGATCATTATAGAAATCCACGACCAATCATAACACAGAGTTGTGGTGCCAGGTTCCAGTGTTGCTCTTAAAGGCATGAGTCAGATAGCTTGTTTAGATTATTTATTTTGCTATACTTTCATTTGTATAAGGAACAACAATCATTCCTTGGCTTGTTGGAAGGCATTGGGGTCAATAAGTGCTTGTTTTTATGGTTTTTATTAATTCCATGTATGTAGTTCCTCAGGGATACACAGATAATTTATTTTTCCTACCATTGTTTTTTTTCTTCATCTTGAATGTGTTGATCATCTGTACCAGAAACACTTGAGGACACTCCTATGCATGGAGTTGGAGAGACCCTGCAGTGCCAGTTTCTGCCAGAGAGGGGCAGTGTGCACTCTGGCGAGAGCACTGGAGGCAGCTCAGGAGTCCAGGCAGCATACTTTGCCCTCAAAAGAGCTAGTTAAGGCATGTCTTGGGTATATTCCCAAGAGTGGTATTGCTGGGTCCAGGGGTAGGTTGATCCCGAAGAGAGAGAGCATGAGCAAAGAACTCCAGGACCGCGAGGGATGCACCCACACACTGAGACAATGGGGATGTTCTTTCGGGAACTTACCAAGGCCAGCTGGACTGGGTCTGAAAAAGCATGGGATAAAACCGGACTTGCTGAACATAGTGGACAATGAGGACTACTGAGAACTCAAGAACAATGGCACTGGGTTTTGGTCCTACTGCATGTACTGGCTTTGTGGGAGCCTAGGCTGTTTGGATGCTCACCTTACTAGGCCTGGATGGAGGTGGGTGGTCCTTGGACTCCCCACAGGGCAGGGAACCCTGATTGCTCTTAGGGCTGATGAGAGAGGGGGAGTTGACTGGGGGAGGGGGAGGGATGTGGGAGGCGGTGGCGGGGAAATCTGTAATAAAAAAATAAATAATAATAATAAAAAAGAGCTAGTTAAGGAATCACAGAAATGGAGTTGTAGGAAACGGATGCCAAGATAGAAAAACAGAACTGAGGCAGAAGCAAATGGCCAGGAAATGAATCTGAAATGTTTGAGGTGTTTTGGATTTGTTCCACCAAGATGCCTGCCCTTTCATCTCCTTCATGTGTGTATACTGCTGCACTCATTCAATCCAGCATTCACGGTCCAAGTCAAGAACAGAGTAACCATCTTCTAGGACGATGAATCTGAGGAAACTCCACAGAGCAATGGCCTTTGACGTCAAATCGAGTTCAATGTCATGGATGTGATATCAGATGACCTGTAGCTCACAATGGTCGTGTTGTAGCAGAATAGGAATGGAGTTCTCTTGATGGAGTAATTGGGGAGCCACCTCGCCTGTCCCACTAAAAGTCACTCAGGGTGGCCCTAAGACAACCTGTTTTTGCTTAGACTCCTTAAATACAGTTTAGCACCAAGAGTGACCTCCGTTTTTTGGTGGTGCAGAGTTGGGTGGTTATTTACGTGACGTTCCAGGTGTTGATGGTAAATAGACTTAAGGATGGAGGCACCATTTTGGATTTTGCAGCAAGGCCACAGGACCTCCTGAGGACCCTGTCAAAGCTTAGTGCAGGATCCTACAAAAAGCAGCCAGACTTGGAGAGGAAGGGGAACCTGCCTTCGTGAGCCCTGATGCATCCTCCTAAGGAATCTGAGGATCATGGTTACTTGTCAAACAAGGCCTGAGTGAGCCAAATGAGGACCCTATTCTTAGCAACTCTCATAGTTAGTTTTAAATGTCAATTTAGAACAACCTGGAATTTATCTGAGATGGCTGGCCTGTGGGATATTTTCTTGATTGTTAGTTGATGTAGGAAAGACATAGTCCACTGTGGGTGGCACTATTCCCTAGGACCCAACCTAGGACCCAACCTAGGACCCAACCTAGGACCCAACCTAGGACCCAACCTAGGGAATAGTGCCACCCACTATAAGCATGGAGAAAGCTGACAGAGATGTGTTTATTTACTTTTTGTTCTTGACAGAGGGTGTGGTATGGCTAGCTCCCTGAGCTTTAATCTTAATTTCCCCAAAATGATGGACCACACTTTGGAATTATAAAACAAACAGACAAACTCCTTCCTTCTCCGAGTTGCTTTGGCCAGGGTATTTTGTCACAACAATAAAATGAGGTCAGTGAATTAAGTGCTTTCAGTACAAGAATGAAGACCTAAATCAAAGTCTCTAGGACTGACATAAAGCTGGGCATGGCAATATACATTTATAATCACAACATTAGGAGAATCCCTGCAGTCTAGTAGGCCTGCTATCCTGGCTATCCTATCTCATAGGCCAGATATACACACGGGGGGGGGGGAGAGGGAGGGAAGGACAGAAAGATAACAATCAAAACAAAACAACTAAGACTTTTTATGTAATATAATTTTTTAATCTTCAAAGGGAGTTTTTGATAGCTCTTGCCTTGACATCATGTTTGGTGGGATAAGAGCAGCAGACAATGCTGGGGTTGAAAAGTGTTGGAAGTGGAAAGAGAAAAGAATATTTTCAAAAAAATATCCAATGTCATATGACTTTTGTTGTTTTTATTTATTATTGTAAGTTATGCTTTTAAAAAGTTGAATAAGTCGTTGTTGCTGTTATTCATGTTATTATTTTGTCACTAATTGCTTTGTTATAATAAGACATTGCTGCAATATTGTATCCCTGAAATAAAGTTAGTCAAATGTTCTGATAGTTTGACAGATTTGTACACTGCCGACAAAAGCACACTGTTGCAGCATAAATAACTGACAGGGAAGACGGAATTATCTCAGTGAGGAATGGTTCACAACAGCACAAACTTGAGTATCTGGGACTATCAGGACATATCCGTCTCTCACATAAATATGTATATAGCATTAATTACTTTCAGAAGTCCAAGGTTCATGTGGCTATAGCCCATTTATCTTCTTGTAGAGGATATGTGCAATTTATTTTTACTTGTGTTCATTTTGATGGTGTTGGAAATATTTCCCATCTTCCTCCCTTCCAAGAGCATCATATGATGAAATTTGCTTCCCTACCATGTTAGGTGTGTCCTCAGGTCTTACGGTGAAGTCCAGCTGAAAAGAAGCATGGATAGTTTCTAAATAGAAGCTTTTTAACTGTCAGTGTGAAGTTAGCAAATTTTGTTCCTTTATTGTACATTTTCCTATACAACTTGGAAAAAGGTGTTGGAAGGAGCCCATCCTCTGACCCTCTCAACCACAGTCGTATGTGCAGTATGGTGAGAATAGACCTGTATGCTTTCTAGTCACTTGACTTCTGAGGTTAATTGCTATAACACATAACCCATTATTAATATATGTTTTATATTCTCCATCAATAGAACAGCAATTCTCTATTCCCCATGTGGTTGAGTAAACAGCAAGTTATGCTGTTTTTTTTTTTTTAATTCATTTCAAAAGTGATTCCCTGACTGCACGTTGACCAAACAAACTATCGCATATTCTCATCTTTTCTTCCTACTTCAAAAATCAGCAAAAGCCAGGGAAAGAGAACTGGTACCCACTAAAGAAACAAGTCCTTTCTTGAGATACTATGTAAGTAGGTAGCATATAAATCTCAAAGTACTGGTGGCCATTTTTATCTAGATGTGGTGGTATCCATTTTTATCTCTGCTTGGAAACATCCCCTCAGGGATAAAGCTACCATGGAAACAAGGGAAGGCATTTGGGGAGTGTTTTAATTTCATTTCCATTGCTTTGATAAAATATTCCAATGACAAAAAATCTACAGGTGAAAGGTGGCTTTATTTGGTTTAAGACTTCACGTTGTGGTCCATCATTGTGGGGAGTCAAAGGAGGAATGTGAAGCTGGTGATACTACATACATGGTAAAGAGAAGAAAGGAACAAATTCATGCCTGCTTGCTTGCTCTCAGCTTGTTTTCTCCTTTCTTATTATGTTCAGGACCCCCATGCCTAGGGAATGGTGCTGCCTACAATGGGCTGGGTCTCTCTACAATGAACAACCAAGACAATCAACCAGACACAGTCACAGTCACAGTCTAACTTGATATAAACAACCCTCTTCCCAGGTGACTATCAGTTATGTCTAGTTGACAGTTAGAATGAATCAGACAGAGCGTAGGGATCAATATTTTATGATTTAGAATATACTTGCTTCTGTTGATACCAACAAATAACAGCATTTATTCCTCCTCCTGCTAGACCGCCACCTCTTCCTCTCCTCTTCCTGCTCGCTTCCTATGTTCATCTTCTTCCTCGTCTGTCTTTACCTCTTCCTCATCCTCATTATTTGAAACAGAGTCAGCTGAAGTAATACTCCTCCTGTACACAGTCAGCTCTTCATGTGTGTCCACCTACAGGGTAAGCTGAGATCTGTCAGCAGGACCCTTAGTGTCTCTTCTCTTGGGTTTTATTCAGTATGCATTTTCCACTTTATACTGGAGTCACTTCCTCTGCTTCTTGTCTGCAGTCCATCAATACCTTCATTTGCAGGCTCCTCCTTCTTAAACCACTCCTATGTTTGGTCTTTATAGTCTTGTGGTCACATGTTCATTGTACATAGCAATTGGTTCCACAAAGACACTTTCACACAATGTATTACCCTTTGCATCGTCACCCTCTGCATCCTCCCCTCTCTCAATCCAAATACCTTCCTTCAGTTCCTCTGTTCATTTCCACCTTCGCGATAAAATGACTCATGACACACTCTTCATTTATTTATTTATTTATTTATTTATTTATTTATTTATTTATTTATTTATTAAAGATGTCTGTCTCTTCCCCACCGCCACCTCCCCTTTCCCTCCCCCTCCCCCAATCAAGTCCCCCTCCCTCGTCAGCCCAAAGAGCAATCAGGGTTCCCTGCCCTGTGGGAAGTCCAAGGACCACCCACCTTCATCCAGGTCTAGTAAGGTGAGCATCCGCGAAACTGCCTAGGCTCCCACGAAACCAATAGATTTCTAGCCATAAATAAAGTACATTGAGCCTATAATTCGGGTTCTTAGAGAAGCTAAATAAGAAGGAGAACCCAAAGAAAATCATATAGGCTTCCTCCTGAATATTAACCTTCATCAGGCGATGAAAGGAGACAGAGACAGAGACCCACAATGGAGCACCGGACACACTCTTCTGTAAGGACAACTTGGATCTTTCCTCAGCCACAGGCACACTGCCTGGGACTCTGATGAAGCATTGCATTCTTGCATCAGTCTCCTGCAGTGACTGGAATTTAGCATCCCAGTTCACTTTCACCTTCCTCAGAGCGCCAAACGCTGATTCCTAGACAGTGTGCACAAAGGAAACAATTATAGAACCAGGCAAATCCACCTTCTGAGAAGTGTTCATTACGTATACACCGCACATGCTCAGACCCCTGGTTTAAAACAATTCCCTCACATTTGACAGAACTTCTTGAAAGCCAATTTTGTCTCTGTATCTCTTATCATATTCTAGTGAAAACTTGTTTTTCTGTTTAGTTTGGAGCTTAAAAATACTGTTTTCCTATAGCCCGGGCTGGTGGAAGAGATCCACAGGCTTGCCTGGGGCCTCATGGCCTGGGCTGACTGAAAACATACCATAATGATCTTAGTGGCCTGTGCTACCTCAGGGGCCATGGTGGTGTCTGGGGCCGGGCTGCTGCTGAGGGCAGTATCTGAGTTGATGTCCATGGCCCATGTTGCCATCAAAGGCCACATGGATGCCTGGGGTCTGGGCCATCACCCGTGGTCATGTTGGTGTCTGAGGGCCATGCTGCTACCAGGGCCATGCTGGGCTGGATGGCCTGGTTGCCACTGGGGCCATGGTGACATCTGGACTTGAGCTGCTGCCTAGACTCATGTCTGGGTCCCTGGTCCTGCTGTAGCTGGGATCTGTGTTGATCTCCACGTTACCACAGGGGCATATAGGAACCATGCTTGTTGAAGTCCAAGGGTCATGCTGAACTGGTCCTGGGAGATCTGACCCTGTCCCTTGCTGGCCGCTGCAGCAGAAAAGCTGACCCCACCCCTCACAATGGGTGTGGGAGAGTTGGTCCCACCCATTTCTTGAGGATGGCAGTGCCAGTGGCCCAGACTGACCAATCAGCTACCACCCAGACCCACATCCAGGGCTTTGGGTTGGTTCAGTTTGACATCTACCCCATCTATGACCTGCCAGAGTCTGTGGAGAGATTTGGAACCACAGCGGCAGGATCTCCATGATGTGGGGCAACAGCAGGATGTGAGAGAGGAGTTTTGGTGAGAGTCCAGTATTGAAGGTGTACCAGAAGCCAGAGGCCTCGAACCAGTCCAACAACTCAATGCAATGAACATTTGTAAGTAAAGTTTACTGGACAAAAGAGTACAAAACATGACATACCGCGGAACAATGTCACTAAGATGAATGAAGACATGTTGGAGAGGCAGAAAATAAAGTGGAGAAAAGACGTGTTTTTTTCTGGTTTCTTTTTAACTAATATTTTTATTTGGTTGGGCATGACAGGGGTAAGGAGTGGATACGGAGGGACTAGAAAATGAGCAGGATTGGGGTGTGGGGTGTAAAATTCCCAAAGAATCAATTAAAAATATATGTTAAAAATGACTGGTTTCCTTTCTAGGAGACAAAATGTTTTTGAATAATTAAAATTTGATGAGCTTTACACAGGAGCTGAAGAGATAGCTCAGCTGGTAAAGTGCATGTCAGCCAAATGCCAGGACCTGAGTTTAATCCCCTAAAGCCCACATAAAACAATCACGGTGTGGTAATGCACATCTATGTTCACATCTTTGGGAAAATGTTGACAGGCAGATCACTGGAACTTCCTGGCTAGTCAATCTAGCCAGACTATTGTGTCCCAGCTTCGCTGAAATGCCTATGTTAAAAATAAGGTGGAGAAGTGTTGTCTGAGTTTCTGTCTGTCCAGTTCCTGTATTCCTTAGGTTCCAAAGAAATCACACAGAGGTCTATATTAATGATAAACCAGCCCATTAGCTCAGGCTTCATATTAGTTCTTATAACGTATATTAGCCCATTATTCTTATATATGTTAGCCACATGGCTCAGTACCTTTTTTGGCAGGGCAGGTCACATATTGCTTCTTCGGTGTCTGGACAGGACTGGACATGAGTGGGCTTTCTCCTTCCCAGAATTCTGTTCTCATTGACCTGCCTCTACTTTCTGTCTGGTTGTTCCGCCTATACTTCCTGCCTGGTTACTAATCTGTCCCAGCTACAGAAGAAGGAAGATGTGATTGCCCCACTGAAAAGGGTACCAAACCATGTGGTTAACATACATTAAAACAATTGACTAATATAAGCTATAAGAGTTAATAAGAAGCCTGAGCTAATGGGCCAATCAGTTTATCATTACTATAGACCTTTGTGTGACTTCTTTGGGGGCTAAACAACTGTGGGACCTGGTGGGAGGACAGAAACCAGGCAGGACCGAAAACCTCAGACAGCAGAGAAGGACTGAGAAAGACACCTGATGTTGACCTCTAGCTTCCACATGTGTGCAACACATACACAGATACACAGTCTTGCACATGCATATGTACACACATAATACAAACACACACATGCTCTAAGAGATACTAGACTATATCCTGGGCTGTCTAGAATGTACACTGAACACTGGCTGCAGTCACAGGATCTTTGCTTCATTGTCCAAACACAAAATAAAACCCAGAGTAGTTTCCGTGAATATAGCCCAGTGGGGGTCAGATACAAACTCAGGCCATTTGATTCTGGAACTCCTGCTGCCTTTATCTCACATGTCTTCAACATGAAGGAACTGATGTTTCTCTGAGTAATAAAACCCAAAAAACAGAGATTGTTTTCACAGTCTTCCGAAATATTTTTGATTCATCTTGATCAAAAGTGAAGCTTGACATGCTAAGGCAAGAGGTGACATGATGAGATCCAGGAGGAGCTATCTTTCTGCAGAAACAAGCCTCAAATTGTGTCTTTGTCCCTTTCGAGTGATGTGACCTTTGTCAAGTCTCAGGAGCATGCACAGTGCCGGCTTGGTCATTTGCAATATGGGGATAGGAACCACTGCATGGAGTTGTGAGGAATAGGAATGAGGATGAGGAGAAAGCGTCCCATGCACTGCCAGGAGCAACCTGCCATGTAAACAGGAGTGATGGGTAATGATGGATGCACTTGTAGTCTTAGGGATGCTTGCATACACCATCAGTCATAGCTGGTGTGCATTAAGGACCCCATCTCATCTTTTTTAATGCTCGTGTAGTAAGTTGCCTGGTATATGCTCATTATTTATTTTTAAAATAGAGTCTCATGTATAACAAGCTGGTCTTAAAAATTCATGGTGTATCTGAGGATGACCTTGAACTTTTGATCAGCCTGTTTTTCACCTCCTGAGTTCTGGGATGATAGACAATCACCACCACACCCATTCTAGGCTGTGCTGCCAATTACACCCACAGCTTTGTGTGCACAGGGCAGGGCAAGTACTTTGCCTGAATTATACCCCACTCCCATGTTCAGTAATCAATAGAAAAAAAATTTAGCTTCTTAAACTCAGTATTCCTTATTTCCAAAGTGGGTTGACTTTGGGGGTTCTTGGAAAGAAATGAAGGTGTATGTGCACACTGTCAAGTGTAAGTGCTCACACATGGCGAATAAATTTTAACAAACTAGATTGAGGTGATGACCAATAGCACAGTCTCAGAGAAGAGTTCCAAATGCTCCTCACCTGCTGACTTCCTCACTCTGAAACTTATGCTTTTTAATCCATCAAACGTGAAGCTGGAGTATTCCTACTCCACTCTGTGGGAACAGTGGTGACAAGACAGTGTCATTCACATACCTGTGCCATCCACAGGGGTAGTGATGGGCATTGAGGAGGGATGCCGCAGGGCTAAGGAATCATCCTTCCTATTAAATGCTGTCTTCCGTTCAGGGAAATGATGGCGAGGGCTTTTAATTTCTTGGTTCCTCACCAAAGATGAGCTGCAGGTTGTCACCATTTGTAACATATGCACAGAAACTCTGGCCATAAAGAGGCTGTTTTATGGGGACATATGTTGCTCGCCTGGAAGCACAGCCTGGCCTGAATGCTATTCCTTGGCGACGTCATGATAATATCTCCATTGAGTCCAGGGAAACCTCTCAGACCTGCAAGGCTGCAATTTTGAAATGGATTTCACAGCTGCAAACTGTAAGATGACCCAATTTGTCTTTCACGTTCCTGCCTCCTCTCCTATAACTATGGAAATCTGCATCCGCACTGCAGTGATGGGTTGCATAAAATATGCAACGGACTTAGAGCTCCGATTTGAGAGCTGCAAAATTTAAGGACAGCTGCTGAAGTGATCACAGGGAGGTGTGAGATGGAGGCCAAACCGCCAAGGAGCGTGTGTGGATTCTTGCTCTTCAGACACAAAGACTGTCTGTTTGTCTGTTTGTGAAAATCTAGTCCTAAAGAGTGTGTTTGTGTGTGTGTGTGTGTATGTGTGTGTGTGTATATATATATATATATATATTGTGTATATATACACTATATATATATTTATATTTGTATATCCCTTTGCCTTTTCTAAGGGTCCTGGGGCTACTCATCCTCCAAAGAATATCCCAGATGGTAAACGGAACTGAAGTTTGCACATAAATTCTCCCGAGGGAATTGGTGGTTGGTGATAGCAGGCCTAATGAAATTTTTTATTGTGGTTATTACATACAATTTGTACAGTATATCATGCACGGAAATTTCTTCTATTCCTATAAATCTGGAATTGCCAGTGTAAATGCCCAGGCTTACGAACTGCTGCAGAACACAATTACCTCTAGACACAAACTCTCTTTAGGACATAAAACTCGTTGCTACTGAGAAAGCCTGAATTGCACCAGCAATTTTGTAAATATCTGAGTGATATATTTCCTTCTGGATAAGTTTTCATGGCCTTGGAAAGCTGTCTCGTTTCTTAATGCTTTTGTTGTTGAATTTTTTTCTCCTGGATATCACTTGTGGCCTGATTGTTGTTTTCAATCATGCTTAGTAAATCGCAGTATTGGACAAATGTCATTTGTAAATGGCTCAGAACTGTACAGACTTCTACTGGCATTAAGAGGGCTGTCTTCATAGAGGCTTCTTGAAGATATGAGAAGAAAGAAAAACCAGACAAGATTCAGGCATATGCTGTACTTTCACCCCCTGTATGGTTAGTTTTTCAAGTTGGAAGCTGCAGACAAGCCTTCCATTTTTAATGAGGGCAGATACGTACACTTTCTCCTTTATCTGTCTGGATCAATGGGGGAATCGCTTCTCATTCTGGCCAGTTGCGCTGGTAGTGGAAAGTCTCTGCACATTTTCTGGTTAGGTGTTATTATCGAGTATGATGGTGAAGGATGTTATACCCTTGTATTGATTTTCTACAAGTTCTAATATTGGAGATAAGGAGAATTCTTCCATCCGCTTCTAGCAAACAGAGAGCCGAACTGTTAAAAACTCTTCATAACAACTTCCAAAGGAAGACAACAGTGATGGATTATAGACTGTCTTGGATGGGAGGAAGGAGCAGAGTGAAGAAGCAGTGTGGAAGTACCATCCTTTCTTCTTTGTTTGTTTCTCAAGTTTTGTTCTCTTTTATCTTCTTCCCTCCCCTACCTTCCCCTCTTCCTCCCTCTCCTATCTTCTTCCCTCCCTTCCCCTTTCCCAATTCTTTCCCTTTCTCTTTCTTTTTCCTTTTTTCCCTCCCTCCTTTTCTTTCCTTCCCCCCTTTCCTCTCTAGCCTTCCCCCTTTCCTATCTTATCTCAGTTAATCCCCACAATTGTTCTTCACATTCAGATAAAGATAATAGATGCTAGGTTAACTTTAGATTCTTAGCTTGTGAGTGTGTAGCTGGAATCTGATGCCCAGCATGATACCCACCTGGATGCAGCTAGCCTGCTCTTCCCAAACTTCTTTTATCTGTCTTCATTCTAAGAGATCAACAGTCGTAAGCTTACAAGACATCATCTAAGGGGTGTCTCCAGGTGCTCCATCACCAAGAAAAGGACAGCATATTAAAAAAAAAAGGGCAGCTTTCCCATAACATACGAGGAATCACATGTCTTCATTCCATGCCTGCTGAGAAAAGGGGTACAGAGAGTTTTTTTATTAGAGGCCAATAAAGACATCAGAAAAGGCTTGGAGATCAAAAACAAAGTTGCTTGGTCACTGTAGGACAAATTTGCAAAGAATTGAAACAAATCAAGAATCTGAGTTAGCATTTACCAAAGAAGTTGATATCCAGAGCAGATACTAATAAAAAGAGAGAAAAGTCGACTTCCTCTAGCACTTGGGGAAATGTAGAATAAAACAACAGGGCTGTAAATTTCACTGATCAAAGCAACAAGCATTTTTCTGGGCACAATGCCTGATGTATATAGAGAGGGGTGAGTTGAGCATGATGAGAGTTAAAGGGCTGGGAGATAAACAGAGTCTGATGGAGGAGTGGGCATTGTTTAAACCTGGGGCTCATCTCTTCATGCTTTCAGAGAGATCTGAGTGCTGACCTAGCCCACTGTTGCATACTGGAATCCATAAAAATAAAGAGGTCTAATTATCACCTTTATGTAGTGGAGAAGAGAAACATTAACGAAATAATTTTACCAGGGAAGGCAGAAGGGTAAACAAAGATAAGACTTGTGATGAACCAAAAGCCTGTGTTAAGGATGAATATAACCAGACACCTGTACTAGACTGGGTTAAATAAGATTCTCAAGCACGTAAACACCAAAGCAAAGTAAATATGAAATACACACATACATACCACAAATACATACACACAAATACATAATGCACACACATGCATACAGACATATATACACATGCTCACACATACATGTATACACATACACACACAAACTCACACATAGCAACTCCCTTGATAAAGTAGTACTATGTAAAAGACTATTAAAAACAAAACAAAACAAGACAAAAACACCTTCAGCTTGCCAGTTGACTTGGTAAAGTGCTTGCTGTGTAAATATGTGGATCTGAGTTTAGGTTCTCAATACTTATGTAAAAGCCAGGCAAGATAGTGTGCACTTTTAATCCTAGCATGGGAGAATGGACAGAGAGGAGGGAGGTAGGTTCCTGGACCGCACTGGTCACCAAGTCTAGCCAAAATACTGAACTCCAAGTTCAATGAGAGAACCTGTCTCAAAAAATTAAGCAGAGAGTAGATGAAGACATACAATATCAATGACTAGCCTTCATATTTATGTGCACACACGTGAATATACACATATCACATACAAACCTTGATAAGCAATTCCATTCGGATCAAATTTGTGTTGACCTGTATAAATCTTTATGCTAAACAACCATTGTGTTGCTAGTAGGAGGCTTTTGATGAAAATATTCATCTGTGAGAACATATCTGCTGTGTGGTATCAGCACACAATGAAGCCCCAAACAATGCATAGGAACCAAGTTCGGGAAGCTCTTTGAAAGCACAGAGTTTCATGCTGATAAAATGCTCAGCAGATTATTCCAGGCTACAAAATGACACGTGGAATATGGTTTTCATTTCATGAACAAGAGAAAGGAAGTACAATGGCAAAGCAAGAGTGTCTGAGGCACACTTCCCTTCAAGCTGGTCTGTGTCGCCCCAAACATCTGCAATGAACCTTTAAGAGGACCTTATAAATAGGATTATTACTTTTAAATGGATGACACCTTCAATTCTTGAGTCAGCGCTGAGTGGTTGGTGGTGGGTGCGTATCTAGGTGTAAAAACAAACAGAGCCCTCTCTCTGGTTGAATTTTCTTGTAGCAAACCTCTAGACACACCCATGTTACCTTTGTTCTCTGACTGTGAGTTCTTACACAGGAGGGAAACTGAGGCTGGCAGCCAGCACTGCACTGTTACATATTTAGTGAACTTAATTAATAATAACTAATATTGCCTGCCAGTGTGTTCCAAGAGCTCAACTTATGATGTTAAGTTATTTATATGTCATTGGCAGTCATCAAGAAAAAAATAGCATATATGCTGGTGAGGATGTGGATCAAACACAATCCTTCTATCTCACTGGCGGGAATATAAACTAGTCCAGCCTCTATGGAAATTGGAACTGCACATCCTCAAAAAGATACAAGAAGACCCATCATGTTGCCTACTCTTACTGAGTCTCAGTATTTACACGACAGATACCACACAACAGAGGCGCTTATGCATCCATGTTCACCACAGCACTGTTCACAACAGCTAAGCTCTAGCTATCCAAAAACAGAGGCATGGACAAAGGAGCTGTGGTTTGTAGACACAATGGAAGTTTTTTTAGCCATAAGGAAGAATCACGTTATATTGTTTGCAGGAAAAATGAGCTCAACGAGAGATCAACGTACTGAGCACGCATCACCACACAGGGCTTGTGATCTACTGAGGATGGAGTTGGGGGCTTCAATCAGAGGCAAGCACTCTGTGTATTGCGCTGTGTCCCCGACCCTGTGGTATTTTCTTGCAGACATGGTTCTACTCCCTTTTTTTCTTCCGTGTGTGATTTCCCTGGATGGCAGAGAATGAGTGCTGGTATTTGACTCATTTCTCTTGCCTCCTGCTGAAGGTTTCTGTGCTCTCATTTTTATTGAGATGGGCTTTAAAAACACACTCATTTATGAAAATAAGAGGAAGGAAACACAGTATAGAGCTGAAGAAATCATCCATGTTCTAAAATTAAAAAAAAAAAACCTGCATGATCTAGGAGAATAAGCAATCCAGGGGCAAGAGGCCTGACAGTTCCTTTGGGTTCTTAAGATTTATCACCTACACATGCAGGAGGCTATGGAAAGGAGATATGGGGATCAGAGCCATAGCTCACCGGCTGGCCACTGAGCCTGTGAGATGCTGATAGCCACTGCACTGTGTGGCCCCACATCATCCCCGGTTCGACCTGGGCAGGGCCTCACTTCTAACAACATTTCCTCTGCTCTCGTGGTCCAGGGACCTGGCAAGGGTGCTATTCCGCTGCACACCTTGTGAGGCACAGGCAGATGAGTCCTCTCAAGGTAGTAATTGGAGTGGGGAGGAAAGAAGCAGAACAAAAACCAACCAGACCTGTCAGCCCCATGTCTGAGTAAATGTTTCAGTCTGCTTTGAAAGGAAAAATAAGCCTTACACCACCTCAGAGTTTTAAGGCTAGAATATCCATAAAAAGTTAGCACTGTCTTGGAAAACAATTGTGTTTTAAAAAGAACTTTAAAAGCTTTTTGTCTGAGCTTGTGAGAAGGCTCACTAGGAGAAAAGAGCTCCCTGCAAGCCTGATCTCAGAATTCCATTTCCAGGACCCACATGGATGAAGGAGAGAGCTGTCTCTTACCATTGTCCTCTGATGCATGCCACTCCAAGTAAATAAATAAAAAAGTATTTTTTAAAGCTCTTGATCAAAGCTATCCAAATTATGAATGGATCACAGAGTACCAAACGGATACAATTATTTGGCTTTTAGAGGTAGAAAGAAATGTACCTTGTTCCAGTACCAGTATAATTGGGTTAGCATAAGCCAAAGGATTTTGTTATCTATGCAGCTGGAAACAATTAGAATGTGGGTCTGGCAATAGAGTGCAGTGGTAGAGCACTTGATTAGCTTGCACAAGGCCTAGGGTCTGATCTCTAGTACTGGGGAAAAGAATTCAAGACACAGATAATGAAATGAGTGCTTTTCTCCTTCCTCTCTCCCCTCATTGGAAGTGTGAGGCTTGCTCCTTGCACTTGCCTCTTATACAACAACACATGGGGCTCTTCAGTTCCAACCTGTGTTTTATGGCTACCATGTTCTACATTCCTTCATTGTAATTTTTCTTATTTTGTAGTGACATTTTTCAAAAGGTTTATTTTGTATGCACATGTATGTATGTGTGTATACTAAGGCTGTGGTTTGTGTGGGGAGGCCAGAAGACAACCCTTGGGGTTTGATTTTGTACCTTCATGTCAGGTCGGTCCTAAGGATTGAATTCAGATCATCAGACTTTGTATAGAGTACCTTTACCCACTATGGCTTCTCACAGAGGGTCTCACTGAGTGTTTCTTCCTTCCTTCCTTCCTTCCTTCCTTCCTTCCTTCCTTCCTTCCTTCCTTCCTTCCTTCCTTCCTTCCTTCTTTCTTTCTTTCTTTCTTTCTTTCTTTCTTTCCTTCTTTTTTTGTGGCAAGGTCTTTCTTTGTAGCCCTGACTTTTCCTGTCCATTCTTGGCTTCTCTGCCCACATATATTATCCATAGTGATCAATGTCTGAAATCCAGAAATGGAACGGGTTTCTTTGGGATTTACATTGCCTTTCTTTGTCAGGTTCTTCATTGAATGGAAAATAAAGATACAAAAACTATTAATTTTGTTGTCATTGATTAAGCCAAGAGGAGAAACTGAACAACTTGACCCAAGTAGGTCAAGCCTGAATTCTGGTTCTCTTACTTAGCAAGTTCCTAATGTTGGATCTTTATGACCTGAAACTTAGTGGTCCTGCAATGCCTGCCTCATTAGGTATCTGTGGGCTAGGAACAGTTCATGTATCTTTGGACTTAAAGAAGTACCATGGAACAGGTAAAAGAAGGGAGGGGTTGTGGACATCCTAGCCTTACCTTGAAAGCAGGATGATCCTGAAAAGCAACCATGCTGTACCCAAATTCAGACTTGTGCTAAAGCAAACTTGCACAGGTTCACCAGGACTGATAATAAATGTTTTTTGTCTATTTTTAAATTGTTGGCAGCTTAAAGTTGACTGTACTGTATATATTGACATGAGAGAAATCAGGAAACATTCTAAAACAAGAATTCACCCTACCCCCCCCCCCAGTGCCCTTCAAGGTTTTATCAGAACACTCCTGTTCTTTCTAAGTCTCTTTCAAGAGTCATAATCAGATAATTTATGCAATCTCTAGGCATACAGCCTGGTATGGAGGAAGTCCTTTTTAAAAGAAGAGGGGCTTCTATGGTGTTACTCCTGTGCCTGCCAACGATAACTAAATAAGAAGAACATTATTAGAAGCCTCAGAACATGGTACTTGCATGGATGAAAAAGCGAGAATTATAAGCAGAAAGGTTATCCTCATTTCTCAAGTCTCATTTTAGAGGACTTTTTATTTTAAAATTTATGTGTGTGTTTGGAGGTGGTGGAGGGTATGTGCATGTGAGTGTAGCTGCTCTGGGAGACCAGAAGATGGCACCAGATTCCCTGTAGTTGGAGTTACAGGTGGTTGTAATCCACCCAGCCTGGGCTTTGAGAGTCTAACTCAGGTCCTCTGGAAGAACTGCAGGTGCTCTAAGCTGTTGGATAATCTCTCCAGCCACTCATGTCTTATGGTTGATCCTTAAACAAAGCGGAAAGTTGTTGCTTTTCTCATCGACAGAGCTGAGGGTAAAGCTTAGAGCACACATACATTACACGGCAGTAGGCAAATGTATGGAGTCTGTTCTCCATAGATGTCGCAACGCCTGGGTGACTGGGGCTCTCTTCTCACCCTCCTGATGCTGTCAGTACCCGTGGTGGGCCCTGCAAAGGATAAAGGACAATTAATCCACAGAGCAGTGGCAGCAGCATCATTGGTTATGAAATGATAGTTGCATCAGGTAGCAGCAAGTTCCAGCATTAGCACAACAAAAGCTCCAAGCCAGACCATCTGTTGCCACGTGGACAATCTGGTGGGCTTGCCAAAGCCATTTATCTGTGTCGAGTACATATCCAGCTCGGCCAGTCCTCATGCTGAGCAGAAAGGAAATTTAAAGAAAGACCCATCATTTATCACTGTAGACAGCTGGGCTGGAGTGTGGGCAGAGAATACTTTTCCCCTTCTTCCTTGAGAAAAACAAAGACCCTGAAGATGGTTAATGCTTGCTCAGCTCCAAGATTCTTGCTAGCTGCAGCCTCCCCAGCTTACAATTTTCTTTCTGCTTCCCTATGCTGTAGAAGATAATCTGTGGGTACTTGGTTCTTTGCCCCAAGATTTCACATGCAGGTGGTACCTGCAGCTCTTTGGTTTGGAACTGTAGAGCATGCTTATTTATGCCCCACAAAGCAGATCTAGAGAAAAAAAAAACTGGTTTCTGCAGTGTCCTTTGTCTTTGGGGTTGGTCAAATCTTTATGTTCACACAGACTGTCTGGTACATTCTTCAGTGACTGCGATGTGTAGACTCACCTCTCTGAACCTCAACTTAGCGTTCTGCAACATGGAAACCAACAGCTTCACTGCTCACCACATCCAACTTCCACAATACCTCCTCCATATAAAAAAATAAATACCAAATTCTGTTTGTCAAAGACAAGGTATTATTGGTATTGTATATTAAGATATTTTCTTTTATCTAGACTTCATTTATTTTATCTATCTATCTATCTATCTATCTATCTATCTATCTATCTATCTATCTCCCTTCCTTTCTCTGTCTTTCTTGACAGTGTCATTCTATAGCCCATACTGGGCAAGAACTTTCTGTTCTCAGTAGTCCTTTTGCTTCAGCCTCCTAAATGCTATTATTACAGATATGAAACACCATGAATGGCCATTTCTTTTGCTTTTTTTAAACAAGTGAAATCATCTTCATGGGTCTTGAAAACTGACATGAGTCCTAGGCCCTGTGCCTATTGTACCCGGCAGACAGGTCCTGTGAACATATACACACATATAGATGCTGATCTTTTGTCAATAGATATTTTCTTTAACCTAAGGTTTATTATTATGTTTTTACAATAAATTAAAACATTTTCATAGATCCTAAATGGTTTTTGTGAGTCCTAGGTAATGTACATACTAGAACAGATAGATAAGTTGTGTGTGTGTGTAACATGTATATAATATATCTTTCTCCATATAGATGCATATAAAATTCTATATATCTGGGATATAGGGAATGGCTATGATACTGCTATCTAGATGTCTAGATGGGTACTTGGTTGACAGAGTTATATGAATTAATTAATGTAAGCTTTAAAGACAGTTGCTTGAAACCTATTAAGTTTTTCTTTGTTAAATGTCAACCCCTCCTGAGCTCACGTTGCTTGTCTTCAGTATATAATGATAAACACATTGATAAACAGTAGGTGCAAGCTCAAAGCAGAATTCTTGGATCCAGAAGAATTCCATGAATAGGAATGAAACATGAAGAAACAATGAGCTCTCCACCAACCAATTCTGCTTGGCAGCAACTTTCCCCCTGAACTTCCCTTTAGATGACTGCTGTTGCTCATACACAGAATAGGCTAGATGGTTAATGATGCGTGAGCACATTTTATAGGAATCCACTTGACCTGCAAGGGATCAATTCCATGATTTGATTAAAGGCTTAACCTTTCAGAGTTCCGTGTTGACCCCATGTTCACAGATAAATCTCCAACTCTGATGGATCCCAGCATTTAAGAGTTGGGCTCAAGCAGAAATAGTATTCTAGTTTCCATTGTTCCTAATATCAGCAAAGAGGACACTGTGGGTAGCTCTCGGATGCTCATCATCCTCATTCCCCGTTGGAATGACAATCAAGCTAAAGGAGTATGTTTATACTGTAGCTGATGTGGAATTCTCTGTATGCTGTGAATACCATTGCCCAAAGAACATGCTTTGGGCAAATTGCAGAATAGAGCAAGGCAGGAATTCCAAGCAGATAGAGGAGGAGAGGGTAGGCAAAATCAAAGAGACACCATGTATCCAGCCACCAGAGGAGACAGATGCCAGAAACGTGTTGGTAAACCACAAGCTTTTTGGTAAAATATAAAATAATAGAAATTGGTTAACTTAAGACATAGGAGATAGCTAGAAATATGCTTAAGCTTGAACAAGAAGTGTTAGTGCTTAAAAATCAAGGTTGTGAAACATCGGTCTCTTTGACTGTCACACCTGAGACCAATTGTGATATCTGAAAGAAGTGGTCCAAATGTTAAATAAAATGGAATAGGAGTACATACATGATTGCAGTCTAAACCACGCAAAGAAAATTATCTAAGGATAGCCTGAGGGGATGTGCTTAGTAAAACAGAAATGAAGATAGTTTAGGTGTTTTGTTTGGGAAAAAGACTAAGAATTAATTCAGGTCACGATGCTATCATGAGATAACACACCAAAGCAATGGAGCTAGGCACCACGATGGTAAGTATTTCAAGGATAAATTAAGGGAAAGGACTTCCAGGAGCAGAGTTGAGGTGGATTTCCCTCTTTCACTCTTGATGGTGTTTGAACCATGCTCTATGTACTCTGGTGTTCCAGGACTGTGCCACAGTAATGGTGTTTCATGGTCTTTAATTGGGAGCTCCACAAATTTCCACATTCTTCCCATTCAAAAACCTTGACTTAAAGCTCCTTAGCATACTGTAAACCAACAGGCACATTTCACAATCATGACGAACATTTACTTACAGGGCTTGAAGAGCTGTTCTGTGTGCATGGATGATCTTGTTTAATACTATTTATGTTTTGTTATCTCTTTATCAGATTTCTTCTTCTTCTCTTCTTTTCTTCATCTTTTTCCTTTCCTTCTTCTACCTTCCCCTGCTCTTCATTCACTGTCTCCTCCTCTTCCTCTTGCTTATCCTCCTCCAAGATAGGGTCTCTTGTCAGGTTGGTATTCACTCTCTATGCACTCAGATCTGGCCCTGAACCTATCTTTGTTATACTCCCAGCCCCTAAGTACTGGGTTCCCAGGCATGCACTACCACATATGAATTATGTGGTGCTATATTTTGAAACCAAGGTTTCATGCAATTCAGGCAACGATTGAACTGCATTTGTGGCCTTGTCAAGTATCTTCCCCCAGAGAGGGGAAAAACTTAGTAAGGGTTTCTACTGCTGTGAAGAGATACCATGACCATGAAAACTCTTGAAGGAAAACATCCATGACTAAAATTTTCATTAAAATGCTACAGGGGAGCTATGGTAGAGTTTCTAATTTTAGCTTATAGCCTAAGTAAGTTCAAGGTCTCAATCTCTTTCTTTAAAAATGAATTCGAGTTGATGGATCTTCTGATATCTGCTCAGTCATGTTAAGAGGAGTTTAAACAACCATCTTTGGGTTTATGCAAGAAAAGAGGAAGCATCTTCAATACTGAGTGAACACTGTACCAACAATGAAACAGTAACTGCTGTAGGAATAACATTGAACTTGACAAAGAGCTAGTGGACCCCAAACACCACCAAACAGTGTCTGCATCCTGAACTAGCAGAACTTTTTCTTCTCTTCCAAATAAATTAAAACATAGGTGACTGAGAAGCAAATCACTGGTGTGGAAACTTCCACAATTATCTCTAGCTGCTCTAGTCCTAAATCCACTCTAAGTGGAGTGTTGTACACCCTAAGCCTATGAGACCAGAATAGCAGATGTTATAACTTGACCAGTAAGCAATTGCCTTCCCAGGTCTGAGATACTGTGGTAGAAATGAGAAATGAGTCAAGTTGAAGTGCTCAGAAGCAGAAAAGTGGCCACTGAGGACAGATTTGGGATTCTGTCTCTGGGAGAAACAAATAGAGATACAAGAAGATACTTGATCTGTCCAGATGTAGCTCAGTTTGTAGAGTGCATTGCTTGACATGCATCAAACCCTGGGTTCATGCCCCAGTACTATGTAAACCAGTAAGGTAGAACATGCTATACAGGCTAGTGTAGTTACAACTCGGCTGCTTGTGTAGACTTTATGGTGGGCAATTTAGGCAAGGATTCTGTAGGCTAGTTTGACATAGTCTGTGCAGTTACATTGTTATTATTATAAAGTTTTACAATGAACTCAGGAAATAAAAGCAAAAATGTATACTCTTCTAATAAACGATTTTGTATTTATTGAACCAAATAATAATAAAAATAGTTGGAATAAATTGAATTTGTGTGTTTGATATTTAATTTCATTTTATAGCAAATTACTTTTAATAATAAACATCTTGGTCGATGGGTGCAAACAAATCTAAAAACAACTAACTTAATTGTCATCATAGAACCTTCATCCAGTAACTGATGGAAGCAGATGCAGAGATCCACAGCTAAGCACTGGGCCAAGCTCCGCAATTCCAGTCGAAGAGAGGGAGGAACAATAATATGAGCAAAGGGTTCAAGACCATGACAGGAAAACCCACAGTAAGAGCTGAACCAAGCTAGTGGGAGCTCATTGACTCCAGACTGACTGCTACAGAACTGAAATAGACCTTTTGAATGTGGGTGACAGTCGTTTAGCTTGGGAAGTTTGTGGGGCCACTGACAGAGGAATCAGGATTTATCCCTAGTGCATGAATTGGCTTTTTGAAGCCCATTCCCTATGTAGGGATACCTTGCTCAGCCTAAATACAGGGGGGAGAGGCTTGGTCCTGCCTCAATGTGATGTACCTGGCTTACTTGACTCCCTAATGGAGGCTTTACCCTCTCTGAGGAAGAGATATGGGTTGGGGAGGGGAGAATGGGGGGGGGGATCAGGTGGAGGGGAGGGAGAGGGTACTGGGATTGTTATGTAAAATAAAAAAGATTGTTTTAGAAAATAAAAATTCAAATAAAAAAGCAAGTCCATTGCTATTTATACTTTGGAAAAGTATTTGGACAGGAAGAGTTGCTTGTACCTCAATCAAAGGCCCTATTATGATTGAGCTAGGCATATATGAGTGAATCAGATTGCCTAGCACAGTTCCAGATACATAGTAAATGTTCAATATATTTTCCTTATAATATCAGAAAATGAAAAATAATTTTAAAATCTTTGTTACCTAAGTCTTACTTAGGGTTTCTATTGCTGTGAAGAGATACTATGGCCGTGACCACAGCAACTCTTATAAAGGAAAACATTTAATGGCAGGGTTTACAGTTTCAGAGGTTTAGTCCATTATCATCATGGTGAAGTGTGGCAGTGTACAGACAGACATGGTGATGGAGCTGAGGGTCCTATATCTTGATTGACAGGCAGAGCAGGAAGCGAATGAAGACATTGTGTGTGGCTTGAGTATATGAGATCTCAAAGTCCACCCCCAAAGTGGTACACTTCCTCCAACAAGATCACACCAACTCTAACAAAGCCACACCTTCTAGGAGTGCCACTCCCTATGAGCTTATGGGGGATCAATTATGTTGAAGCTACCACACCATAATTGCATGATTATTGCAATACATGCACAGTAGTTAGCTATTAGTGCGTAGAAGTTTGAAGAGCATATTTGTATAGTAGAATAGTTGGAAAGTTAGATCAAATTGCAAATCTTTGCCTCTGTGATATTTGCTTCCTATCCACAAAAGTCTGCATGTGCACATGCATGCATGTTTGTATTTTCTTTGCAGCAAGGACCTCCGCAAGCAACATTTTTCTTTCCTTTCCTAGCACAGCTTTTGCTTTTTATTGGTATAGCATAAATTCTAGGGGACAAAGTTGATTGTCTCTGATAGATACACTAGGACATATATTAAATGTATTAACATATTTATATTGTAATTATATATTTAAGTCTTTCCATTTGAATCATTTTTTTAAGCGGACACTGACCCTGAAGGCTTGTTATTATAATGGTTCCTGAATGACGTTTACATATCGACCTCTGGTTCTGGCTACATACAACCTAAAGAGAGTGCGACTAGTTGTTTATCTGGCCAGTAGGTGGCGAAACAAACTCTCCCAGCGTTTACTGCAAGACACTATTTCAGCACACTAACCAGGATTATAAAGTACACACAAAAAGTGGTCAACAAGAAATTAGGTGTAGACTCAAGCATTTGGGGTGAGTTATTTTGACTCTGTCTGACCAAGGACCCCTTAGGGAGAGCAAGGAATGATGCTTGAACTACATTCATTCTAGTTTTGTTTTTCATTGCTCTGGGTGGGTTTATTATTGTTCACTAAACTTGTTTCCCCTTTTAATTTATTTTGGCACAAATTACTAAATTAAGGACTCTCTCCAGATAATACATCTGTGTGCTGCACTGATGGATTTAGTCACTCATCAAGTGGCCACCATGGAAGGATCGGGTAGGTGTCAAGCTACCTTCTAGAGCACTGGCTTTAATGAACAAATATTCTCTTCTTCTCGGGTGTGTGGGGTATTGAATATGCAGCCAACGGCGCAGACACACCTAAAATCAAAATGAATGTGTGTCGTGCTTGGACAGATGAGCCCCCAACTTGCCAGGATGCTGGAGAGTGATGGTTTTTACATTTGAAGGGAGCCGTCCCCCGCCATAAAGTTGGAAGGCAGCCGGCAGCCTATCCACTTTTGGCAGGTTTGAGGAGTCCAGATGTCCATCATGAAATGGGTTATTTAATGTATCTGTGGGCTGTTTGCAAAACGGGAATGCCTCCATTTTTCCAAACGTCAAGTGGGCAAATGCCAAATGTCTCTGCCATCCACCCTAACTTGGACATGGGTATTAAGTGCACATAAAGGTTCCTTTCTGTTACATCCAATGCAAATCAAACATTTGCATTGCAATTCGTATCAACTTAATTCTATTTCTTACACAGAAGGAGCTCCATTAGGCCATTCTGCCAAATAGCCCCTGTCTGGTAAACCACTTCCCTATGGGGCAATTATCAAACTGATCGGTTGCTGTAAAACTTGGATATAGCATGATACTAACCCGTACTCACCTTCATCATAATTCATTATCAGATCCAACAAACGCCCAAAGAACTAAAAAAAAAAAAGAAGAAGAAGCAGCCAAACTCTGATTCAAATAAGGTGCCTTTAAGACATGGCACTGAAGGAGCTAGTTCATTTGGACAGGGATTACATATAGGCTTTGTCTGGCTGTGTTCATGACTTTACTTTGTATGAGTGTGTATAGTGGATAGCTGTTAATGTGTGTGACTTATATCATCAAAAATATCTTTTAGGGATGGGGAGATAGAATAGTTGTCAAAATATGTGTTGTACAAATGTGGGAACCTAAGATGGATCCCAAGAACCTGTGTAATAATGTCAGGTCTTTTTAAAATGGTGCATGTTTGTAATCCCACCTTTGAGGAGGCAGCTAGAAGTAGATTTCCAGAGCTCACTGGGCAGCAGCCTAGCTGAATCTCAGTTCCAAATTCAGTGAGAGACCCTGTCTCACAAATAAGGTAGAGAGACACAGAAGAAGACAGTTGGATGCTAACATCTGGTCTTCTCACATATACACACCTGACCCCCCCACATGAGCACCCACTCACAAAAGCTTGTACATCCAACACATGGACAAATAAAAATTTAAATCAATGTATTCATTTCCCAAGGGAAAAATCATGTATGTATATGAATGTCAAATATTGTGAGGTGTTGTAAGGTCCTGGATTTCTGGGTGTCTGTGGATCAAAAGCTGTTCCTACATAGTTTTTGTCTTAGGGTTTCTATTGTTGTAAAGAGACACTATGACCATGGCAATTCATAAAGGAAAAACATTTAGTTAGGATGGCTTACATTTTCAGAGATTTGGTCCATTATCATCATGGTGAAACATGGTAGTGTGCAAGCAGACATGGTGCTGGAGAAGGAGCTGAGCGAGAATCCTATATCATTACTTTCAGGCAACAGGAAGTGGTCTGTGTCACTGGGTGTTGTTTGAGCACAGGAGACTTCAATGCCCACCCTCACTCACAGTGGCATACTGCTTCCAATAAGGCCACCGCTGAATAGTGCCTTTGGGGGCCATTTTCTTTCAAACCACCACAGTCTTCAAAGGGCTCACACCTCATGGAAAACTCTGTTAAGATTTGAACAGTGATGGTCATCTGAATGTCCACTCCCTATTTTTATTCAGACTGGACTGTGTTAAGCATTTATGTAAGTTACCACAAATGTTTATGAAAGACACCCCATTTGGATGTCCCAGTGAAAGGAAAAGACAAAATGCAAGTATTAAGGAATTAAGTTATAACAGGATGATATTATGAAGAAATGTGGGGATTTGGCACATGACCTTTTTATGGTGTCTTCTATATCCTGATCAGTACTAGGGAGTTGATACTCAAAGGTCTCAGGAGGTCTGTCTGGGAAAGGTGGTATAAAGGTGTCTAATGTTACTGTGTGTGTGTGAGTCTTACAGATTTGCCACTTACCAGATGGATTTACCTTTGTGTCCACAATCCAGTACTTTTGGAGCAGACTGTTCAACTGCTCACTGGCTGACAATGTTCTTATCTTTTCCTTTGGTGCTGCCTCTTTTTGGTGAACCATTTGAGAAGGAGTCCTCGGGTGATGGGATCATCCATGCATGTGTAAAACTGCAAAACACTTAGATCCAATACAGAAGACCTCAGATGCCAGAGTGAATAAGAATCACCTATGGTTATCCCACAAGAACAGGTGCCTGCTATTACCCTCACAGGTTCAGATTCAGTGCTTGTTAGGGAGCATGCTATCATTGGAAATCACTATGGCAAAAAAGCACATCACATTCAAGAAGAAAATGCTCACAATTTTGAAGGACTCAGCCCATGGAACTGGTTTCTTGGTTTATAGAAAGGTGGAAAGATTCCCTGCAGGGAATAGTGTTGAGACGCTGCTCACCTGATAAAAACTAGTTATATAAGAGTGTGAGAGAGAGGAAGAGGCAGGCAGCAAGACTTGACCTTCAAGGGCACAACCCGGGAAACTCAGGTCCCTGAACTAGATCCCACCTTCTAACAGCCCACTCAACTTTTAAGTCATCAGGGATTAAGTTAGGGCCCTCATGAGTTGATTACCTCTCAATAGCACTTCCTGCTGGAGACCAAGTCTCCAAACACATGAGTCTCCTAAGCAAACCTTTCACACTGAAATGCTAACATTGAATATTGTAGTCTGTGTGCTTGACAAATTGTCCCAGATAATCCTGACATCCACGGTCAAGCAGTTCACAAGCTCATGTCTACCACTCACTATAGAATAGTGATTGCTTCATCTCGACAGATGATGGCTCAGAGAGCCCTCCCCATAGGAGCGCCATACAAGTAGGTACGTGCAAAATCCTTCATGCATTCTGGCATGGCACAGATTTAGAGAGCGGATACACACTGGTGGGAGAAGCTGCCTCAACCACAAAAGTGTACTAATAGTTTGAGTTTAGCCCTTAGGACTGTTGTGGAATCTAGTCTCTGAGTTAGAAACTTGTGCGTATTTTGTGGGTGGGCTTTAGGAACTCAGAGATAATATAATTGAGTAGCTACCGAGACGGGGATAAAGAGAGAGAGAGAGAGAGAGAGAGAGAGAGAGAGAGAGAGAGAGAGAATAGTAAGCCTCAATAAGTGGCAATTAGGTTTCTATTATTATCATTAATATCCCTTTAAATGCCAATGATCGGACTTAGTAAAATTGAATCAGAAAAGGGATATATTCTGGACTCCTTCCCCACCCCCTCCACGTTCTGCATCTCCCTCCTGGTTTTTAGCTTCTCTTTAAGTGGTAATGCTGGTTTCAGATGAGAAGTTCTTCTCCTTATATTTTAAATACTGTAGGAAGTCAGGTTTTTGACAGCTCTCATCTGCACGAATGTGATGTCAAGGGAAGGAGTGGAGGTGGCGAGAGCAGACATGCGCTCTGCCTGCACGGAGGTGTGCAAAGCGGCTGATTAGCCGGGTATTTTTAAAGTTTCATGGGGGTGAGGCAGCCTGCGCTAATGAGAGTTTTAGGGGATTTCTCAAATCTAAAGTGAAGGGTGCCAAGAGTGGAACATGACCTTGGGGCTTTCCTGTACATGTTAACTAATATTATAAAGAACTCCCAGAAAACCCTTGAAGTAAACTTCAGCAGGAGGACATGGGGAGGAACAGGTGAGGCAGCCAGACTTGGACTGGAGGACTAATGATGCCTGCTATAAATAGATGTGTTTGAAGGAATCGGGCAGAATACCATAGGTAGTCTGTTAAGAGCAAGCCATAGAAAGTTCTGGAACCAGAAATCAGGGCCAAGGGTACACACTGCAGTGTTTTATTTGGAAGAAAAATGAAATGTAATTGTGCCTCTGGTCAACAAAGCACAAGACTGATAGGTTTCCCCTGTGCTGACACTTTCAGGAAGGAAAATTTGTCATACGTTGGGATGTCTGGGCTCCAATGGAGTGGGCTTAGGAGAACTAAGGCAGGTAGCAAACCCCTTGTGTTCTAACCCACCCACTTAACTGTTTGCTCAAGGTACTGTGCTCTCCCTTCAAAGGCGCCTGTTCCCATTCTGCAGGGAGTGCAGCTGATACCTACAAGAGGCTGAGGAAATCCCCAAGTTCATGCAGATGCAGCTGGCACCCAGGATTGGCGTTTCAAACTCTCTGTTCTCTAGTAGGTGCCCGCTGAAGGTCTAGTGGTACCTGAGAGGGGTAGTACTGTGTTTGCTACACTTCACGTTGACACAATCAAAAAATTGTCAAGAAACAACGTAAGGGAGGAGTTTACTTTGGCTGACAGTTTGGGGAGGTAGAACTGTATCCCAGTGGGATTATTTCTTATTGGTGGACAGTTTGGGAGATACTCCCAGTGGGAAAGCCAGGGCAGCGGAAGACTGGGGCAGCTGCTCACACCACCCCCGCAGACAGGAAGCATGGAGAGCCAAATGCTGGTGCTCAGGTTTTGTTTCCCCCATTTTATCCAGGTGCAGAACCTCAGCCCATTTAGAGTGTTTCTTCTCAATTCACTTTTGCCAGTCTAGAAACCTCCCCAAGCCTTGTTCCCCAGTTAATTCCAGATGCTGTCAGGTTGACAATCACTATCAACCACCACAGTGACTGTTACGAAGACAGTAATGTCACCAGAATCAAGAGTTTTAAAAGGACAACTGCAGCCTTCACCAGAGTACAGAGAATCCAGATACAAACAGACCCGCTGTGCATTGTGATCAAAGACCTAGGCAGCAAGGGTGGCATGAGGCTCCCTGGATTTGTGTTGTACACTGTGTTTCTTTAGTCAAGGGGTCATGCTGGAGGAAAGCAACTGGTCATGGCAGAGTTCAGGTCCAGTGGCAGAGACTGATTTCCTGTGGGGAAACTGAGGCAGGAGGTGAGATGTGTGTGAAACTGGAATTATGCTCACGCTGCCCATCACAGAAGTCAATATGTAGAGAAGGATCTTTGCTGTGTGCCTTATCCAGTGCTGACAAAATGGGAAGACAGCCGACCAACATCCTGGGGAATCTGTCTTCATTCTCATTTGCAGCAAGCAAATTTTTATAGGGATAAGTGCGGTGGGGACCAAAGCAGCCAGTGTTCTGGGCTCAGACTTGTCTTTTGGTCAGGCAGTCACCCACATTTGTAAGACCTGTGATGTCCGTGCCTCTCTCCTTTTCCTCCTCAAGCAGTTCTCTTGTTCAGCTGGTGTCTAGGCCCATGTAATCCTTCAAACACCCTATTTGATTTGTTTCTGCTACCATCAACCATGGACTTCTCCAGGGGAATCTGGGCTGGGAGGGAGCCAGCTCAGAACAAACAGACCATGAACAGTGTGTGCTCACTAAGCTGTTGATAAAAATGTATGCTCAGATCCCTTTTTATTAAGCAAAGCACAGCTGTATCTTCATATTGCCACGTGGACTGGTGTTGAGGAAGGCGGTGCTGAGAGTTGTGACTGGGTTATGGGTAATGAGGGGATGCAGTTGGCTCTGTGACTGACATTTTTCTGGAGACAAGGCATTTTGACAATGAAGGATTTTATGCCTTTCTGAGGTGTGGGAAGTTTTTTTGTATGTGTTGCCTTTATTGCTTAATGAATAAAGAAACTGCTATTGGCCGATGGCTTAACAAAACATAGCCAGACATATGTATGTATACGTATATGTATATGTACGTATATATGTACACACACATATATGTATATATGTATATATATATATATATATATATATATATATATATATATATATAGAGAGAGAGAGAGAGAGAGAGAGAGAGAGAGAGAGAGAAGGCAGAGTCAGAAGAAGCCACGGAGCCACTGCTGGAAACAGATTCACGGGAATCTTACCAGTAGGACACGAGCCTTGTGGTAAAATATAAAATAATAGAAATGGGTTAACCAAAGATAAAAGAATGAGCTAGCAATACATTAAGTGATTGGTCAAGCAGTGATTTAAATAATACAGTTTCTGTGTGATTATTTTGGGAGTCTGGGCAGCCAGGAAACAAACGAGTGGCCTCCTCCTACCACATTTCTGCACCCTGGCTAATCACCCTTCCATCTGCTCACGTTTCATTTGTTTCTCAGCTGCATGACGAGTCTCCTCACCCACGGAACTGTGAGAGACCTGGAGGCTAAAATTCTGGGTTTCAAGACAACTTCAGTGGTGTAGAGTCAACCGTGTGCAAGCCCATACATATTCCTGCAGAATTTTGTCATCTGCAAAATTCCTAAAAAAATGTCATTCCTTAAGGGCTTTGCAGGGGACTGTGGGAAAAGACACAACCAATCCTCCTGTCACAGCCATCTGGAACACAGCCCAAAGTAGTGACTCTCGGACTTGAAATATTTTTGAAGTTGCAAACTTAATCTTAAAAAAATTACATGCATGTTGTATCCTGCTCTATTATATATTCAGGTTGACTTTAGTACGAAATAATGCTGCCCTCCCCAAACTGAAAGATTCGTCCCCCATATATTCATATGCCTCCTGGTACACTCTGCGCCCTAGTTTAAAAGTCCTTTGAAAAGAATAAAGTAAAAAGAAAAGAAAGCTATAAAACACTGAACAAGTGCAAGGCATTCACAGAGCTCTTATTTATTAATAAATGATCATTTTTAATAATTAATGCCAATCAAATCCACTTAAATGGACCAGGTCCTTAAGGAATTAGAAGCAGCCTCAGCTACAGCTAAAGAAAGACATGCACACACAGAAATAGAGACAGAGAGAGACAGAGACAGAGACAGAGACAGACACAAGACACAGAGGCAGAGGCAGAGACACAGAGAAACAAAGACTCTCCATTCTTTACTAATCTCCCTTGAGCATTTTCCTCACCTGTGCTACTGGCTTCCAGGTGAAGCTTGTTTGTTCATCTCATTTGATAGAGGTAATGAAAGCTACAAGAACAGGCACAGAAAAACAAAAACAACCCAACTTCTTACCTGTGATGCATGATGTTAAATGTTCTTCAAACATTCCTTTTATTGCTTGCCCACACTAGGGCTGCACAATGGGCTTTATATGTCATTTCAGGAGAGGAATAGAGGCCTGGGGAGATAAGAATTCCTCCCCAGAGTACACAGTTTAGTAGCAGTATAGTTTGAAAACTATGCTATGGTCTTGAGAAGCATTAGAATAGTGGAGGTGAGAGGCTAGCTATGGAGGAGACTCCTCAAAGGAGCTGCATCTAAGTTGTGCCAGGTTCTCCATTGACTTGGGTTTGACTCATGCTCCTATAAATAACCTTGATAAACCCATGAGTACATTCTATTCAATGCTCCAGCTCTGAACCACAACTTATGTTTGTAAATAAAGTTTTATTAGCACCCATGTATATCTATGGTTGTATATCTTGAATCTAGTTTGGTACTATAAAGGCAATGTTAAATTGTTGCAATACTTTCATAGGAAGCTTGGACTGACTCAATCTAAGGCTCTTATTATTTATAACAGTCATTATTTTCAGATATCCTTTATGGGAACTGGATCCTGATGCATAGTTGAATGAAGAGCTAGCTGAGATCCAAAGGTGATGTCTTGTTCTGAAGAGGAAAGATGCTGTTGGGAGGCCTTCAGCCATCCATGTTGATTTTGTGTTCAAACTGGAGTCCAGCAAAGGTCTGTCTAACTTTCCTTCAGCAGTCTGTTCTCTACGTTTGTTGTATAGTTGTTTTGCCTGAATTAAAAATTTATTGTCTCAGTAAGTAAACACAACTTAAAATTCATGTGGCTTCCAAAACGTATGAGGTTACAAGGCTTCACTGGCAAGGTAATACCGGCAGTGCCAACAGTTGATGAGAAGGACTTCTCCCTGAGCTCAAGATGCTTGCAAATGGCATAGGGCCTGCAGGTTCTCCTGAGCCATCAACTCATGCTGGGGCAGAACTTTTCAGTGACAGCTGTGAACCATTCACGCTGTTGTAAATAATGCCAGTTAATTCACTGGGCAGGGATAGCAACATTACTCTGGTCTATCGCTCGTGCCCTACCTTGGGCGAATAGATATTTCTTCACATTTCCCCAGGAAAAGACACTTCACCCCCTTGTTCACTAATAGGAAGGCCAGGGTAGCTTTTCTTCCTCATTTCCAAATTCCACAGACTCAAAGGGAAGAAGTTGCTTTCTTTCCATGTCATCTTCAGGCTTACCAGAGCTGCATGCAGGTGAATTTGGCAAGCCAAGTAGGCAAACTGTTGAGAAGAGGATGTGATTGCGATGTGGTCAACACACTGTAAAACTCAGAACTCCAAACCTATGGAGTCTTACTCACCTTCTGGAAGACTCTCTGCAAGGTTACATTCCTAATGAAATTTCTCTCGTTTCTCTAACTCCTGCAGTTATTTGAAAACAAGGCAAATAAAAAATGTGCTCTTCCTCAGGGGAGTCTACAATTGCCTGTACTTCTTTGGATAGGGTTGAGGCCTCTTGGGCTTCCCCTCTCCACTTTAGCGTGTCTGTTGCTGTCTTTGCTCAACTCATGTTTAGGCAGTCGTGTTGGTAAAAGAGGCCATGAATTTGAAAGAGAGCAAAGAGCAATATATGGGAGAGTTCAAGGGAGGAAAGAGAAAGGAAGTGATATAACGATATTATAATCTCAGAAATTGAAATAATAATAAAAAAGAAAATAAAACGTAAGTAAACAAAACAAAACCCTCTACTAAGACCTCTGTGTCTTCCTCAGACTCCAACAGAGTTTTGGAAGCCATCACATCTTTCCACTCCAGTTCTACAGCAGAATGCAGTCAAAGGTGTCTGGTGTGTGATGTGAATTTACCCCAAATGTTGCTGAATTGGAAGCTGTTTTAGGATGGGGGGGGTCTTATTCATGTTCTACCTTCCAGATTAGTACAATATGTGATCTAGAATGTAGGGACCTTTAGCTACAATAACTCTTGATCATGGCTAAGATGAAAAGAATTCCCGTTTCTGTCAGTGGAAGGTCAGGACAGTGTGGTCCCACGTCCGTGTACTTGTCCATCATGTGATCTGGGGTCCAGATCTCTCCACCTGTGTCCTTTCCCAACTCTGTACAGAGGAGTTGTATTTCTACACTGAAGACATCATCTCCCTCTGGCTGGACTAACTCCTGGTGAAGTGTGAAGAGGATGCAGGGAGGCCAAGAACATTTTCTGCAAATGTGGTTTTTCTTGCTCTGCTGGGATCTAGTTACTGGAAGCTTGCCTCAGCTGATTTTTCTTCATTCTGTATTGGCCAGAATTGGATAACATGCCCTCTGCTAAACAAGTCTCTGGCAGAGGGGAACCCTTTGATAGTGATTAGTTTGTAATAGCGGCTATTCTTCAGCAGAGCCGAGGACAGCGGGTACTCTGAGTGGATCTTTCCAAATAGCAGTAGCCTTGGCCCATGGTATCTTTTCGTTCTATCACCTTGGTTTGAGTGGATGGAGGTATGTGGTATTTAAATGGAGAGTCATTGTTATCAATAAAGCATGGAGGTTTTCTTGGCTGACCTTCACAAGGGATGAGGTTAGTAAGTTAAAGGAAGATGGGGAAAGCTACACCATCCAAACCATATGTCCCACCCTCATCACACTGATGGAGGAAATGTCGCAGGAGCATTCTCCTGCTATTTTGGGACTAGATATCTCTAGGAACTATCTGAGCTCTCGTCAGTTCGAGCTTGATCCACTTATTGAGGACGTCTCCAGTTTTGACCAAAACAGGACAGAGTACTTTCTTGCCTGAAGCTTGCATCTAAAGAAAGTCACAGTAGACAGAGCTGAAGCCGCTAAGATGGCCATTGACTCTGGCACTCTGCAATTCACGATTCAACAGATACTTACTGCAAAGTACAATGCAGTCAGTATATGACCACTATTATCTTCACTGGAGGTCCAGTAATGAATGGCAGATGCGATAGGAAAAACCAAAGGGGTAAAGGTACAAAGAGATAATCAAGAAAGTAATATATAAAGATAGATATTATTAGGAACATGGCAAGGGATAAAACATAGGTGGACAGGACAGTTGGTTACTTGTGAATGGAGGGCCAGAGGGGTTTTGTGAGAAGGTAGTATTTGATCTAAGAGCTGGGTGTCATGTCAACAAGCTCCTAACTCCAGAAGGTGGAGGCAGAAGGATTAAGTGCCAGGCAAGCCTAGGCTGCACATCTAGTCATTGTCTCAAAAAAAATCTTTTTTTAATAATATTTATTTATTTATTATGTATACAATATTCTGTCTGTATGCCTGAAGGCTGGAAGAGGGCGCCAGACCTCTTTACAGATGGTTGTGAGCCACCATGTGGTTGCTGGGAATTGAACTCAGGACCTTTGGAAGAGCAGGCAATGTTCTTAACCACTGAGATGGCTAAGATGGTTAAGAGTATTGCCTGCTCTTCCAAAGGTCCTGAGTTCAATTCCCAGTAATCACATGGTGGCTCACAACCATCTGTAATAAGGTCTGGTGCCCTCTTCTGGCCTGTAGACATACACACAGATAGAATATTGTATACATAAAAATAAATAAATATTTAAAAAATCTTTTTTAAGAAGCACCTTAGATAGGAAATAATTTTTCATTCATAATATGCCTGCATTGCTTAAGGCAGAGTACCGAGAAAAAAGAGTCCAATACAAGGTGCTGTACAGAGGACAGGGGTGGGGCTGGGGTGGAGGTGAGGGTAGAACTTTGGGGTGGGGCTGGGGCTGGGGCTGTGTGGTGGGGCTGGGGATGAGGCTTTCCTGTATGGCTCTTGTGGATCCTGCAGAGTATCTTCTTCAAAACACATTTTCCCTGACTGCTTTCGTACTAGCACAGGCAACATGGAGAGAAAATACAGAAAATACTTCAATAGCAGCTGTGGGGCTTCGTGAGCCCATTATTTGTTATTATGTTGTTTGAGTTGTAGGATGCAGCTCACATGAACACTGCTGTTTGCACAGACTTACTTGCCTGGGCTATGGCGGTCCTGGTTAATGCGGGCATCTATGCAATCTTCCTGTGTTTTGTGGCTTCCCGAGAGAAGTGCCATCGTGGATTCAATAAAGGTAGCAATAAAGCCCATATTAATAATGTATGCAGAGCTATAGATGTCTATTTATAAGGGGCAGAATTACACTCCAAATGTATCCGTCCTCTCTCAGATGAATGTAAGTAGCCTGAACCGTGGTAGATGAGGTTTCCATCCCAAGCTGACACCCCTGCTCACCCCACGGCATGTTAAAAGCAGAGCTAAGTGCAGCATCAGCCCTGGGATGCATGCCCCTTGAATCTGGGGTGATTATTTATGCAGGAAAGTGGAGATAAAGTAGGCCTGAAAACATACTGTGATTCGCAGCTGAAAAGAGGAATAAGTAGCTAGAAAAAAGGAGACAGATGTGATTTCTTGTAAGATGTTATTTTCTGTGAGGAGTTTATGGAGGTAACTGACCGAACACACATCTAACGTGGGAAGTGCTCCTACTGTGTGTTGGATATATATTATCTTAATATATGTGTAATGTGTATGCTCAACTGTTTATATTATCAAAAGGAAACAAACCCACTGAGGACATTGACTTTCAGGGGCTAATTAATTACTTCTGAGGACCTACTATGTGTTACACTACTTTATAGTCATGTCAACTCACTGACTCCTCATTAGCTTAGTGTCCATCAGTCAGTATAGAGCAAATATTGCTGGTATGACAAGTAACCTCGTATTTCATAATTAGGCTTTTATCTTGCATCATAACAATCTCTGTCTGGAGAACTGCTGAAGAGTATCAAAGTGTCAAGGGGATGCCTGGTAACACACAAAGACATACATACACACACACACACTACTTGCAGCTTTGACATTTGGTTGATAGACGTGTGCTCCTATTCAACTGGCCAGGGCAAGCAGGCCAGTGGATATTTGAAGCATGACTGGCAGGAGCCTAGATATTAACAGTGCGTGTTTGAAAGGCTTCCCGTGTTGATGACCACTGAGGTTCAGTGGCCTCCCTAGGAGAAGGGTCTTGCGAAGGTTGTTTAGTTAGGGGTGAGAAGTCCCAGCCCAGATGCACCGACTCATTGTGTTGCCATCTGAACAGTGACATGTCTAGACATCATGTTCCCTCTCGCCAAGCCATGTCCCCAACTGGAATCTCACTGCATGGCACTGTGAGGTGCACAAAATAGGGATTGGAAATTCACTGCTGCCTCCTGCTTCTTTTTCCTTCTCCTACATTCAGACACTAGGCCCTAAGTTTCCTTCCCCCTCCTCACACTTCTCCCAAATTACCATGGTCCCCTCCTCACAGTTTCCACCATCTCTGACTGGAATGATAACCCTCCTTCTCGCTTGTGAGGCTTTGCCTCTAACAGCTAAACCATCTCAAGTTCAAGAATCTTTCTCGAGTGTGACTATTACCAGCATCTTGCCAGATTAAAACTCTCCATTTCATCTCCCATGCAATGATCCCCCCTCGGAAACTGCAGTTCTACGAAGAAACTATTTAGTGTACAAAAAAAAAAAACCAGAGAAACAAACAAACAAACAAAAAAGATCTAAGAAACACCAAGAAAACACGTAGAGAAGAAAAGGAAGAAGTAAAGCTATCACTCTCTATAATGAATTGATCTTGCATAAAGGAATCACTAATGAATCTATACCCCAGAACCCCAAATCTAAACTACTAGAGGTAATAAATATTTTCAGAAATTACTATGGCTACATTAGTCTATAAACTATATAACAATCAGTTGTATTTAAATATACAATCAGTACACAAAATGAAAACAGAATTAAACAATAATTTTATTTATAGCAAATATCAAATGACCCTAACTAGACACCTTAGGCCACCAAGGAAAACCTCCAATGATAGGAACTGATTACATCTTGCTGAGTTGTTGGCCAAACTTGTCCCATAGACCCTTCCAAATTGATTACTCTCTATAACCTGATGGTGAGGTTCTATTGCTGAAGACACAGCCTACTTAGCTCATTGAAAATGGTGGTTTTCAAGAGGAAGTTTCACCCCTACTGGCTAGCATTCATGATGCTGGAAGGTACTTTGCATGCTATTTAGGAGAAGGGTAGTCATTAATATCACCCAACTTGTGACATTCATCAGATACCTGACTGTAACATATACTAGTTAAATAGTGGTACAGTGTTATGGGAGTAACCAACAACTTTTTGAAATTGGAATTAAGGATCGTTTAGTAAGATGGAACCTATATTTGACACTACTAAAAAGCCAAGGACCTGAGACTAGATTGGCCATCACGGATCAAGGAGAAAACATATTACTATTATTTTGTTAAAGAAACAAAGCAATAAAATGGTTCCTAATGTCATTCTTAAAGAGTATCTCTCAACCTTTCTAAACTAAGCTTTTTGTTATAGCAAAGAGTAACTGGCACAGAGACTCACACCTGGGCAATGTGCAGAGTGAGAGACTTTGAAGCCATCAGCTCTAAGTAGGATGTCCTTGTCAAACTCCTCCAAGACTCAGTGACCAATGTTCAGGAGTTGTCTATCAGACAGTCTGTAAGACCTAAAGTTGGTGGATGATTCCAAGAAAACTGTCGTTCAGACATAACAGGACTGATACACACATGAACTCACAGAGACTGTGGAAATAAGCAGAAGTCCTGAAGAGGTTCAAATCAGACCAAAGCCCAGCCAGGAGAAAGGGAAGTGGACACAAATTCTCACCCCCACCTAGAAGCTTATCTCAGCTGATAGATTTTAAGAAAGGGGAAAATATGTTTTCTTCAACCAGGTCTTTCTGTGTATGTCAACCATATTCCAGGGCAGGCATGCTGCCCAGAAGTGGCTGGACAACACAAAACAGACTACATGTTTTTTGTGTATGATTTTTGTTCCATTTTGTTATGTTTTGTCATATTTTCCCAGTTTATATTGATTTTCATTTATGTTTTTATTTTGTCTTGTTTTTGAGAAATAAAGAGAAAGAACACGAGCTGGGTGGGTAGGAAAGTAGGGAGGATCTAGGAGGATTTGGGGTCGGGGAAGACTATCATCAAGATATATTGTACAAAATACTTGTAAATGAAGGGGAATAAAACACTCAGGAACAATTTAAAGAAGTCTAAAATTTGCCCAGCAAAACTACAAAATCATTGTTGAAAGAAATTAGAGGTGACATAAGTAGAAAGGCAACCTATATTTGTAGATGTGAGGGTGTTTAAAATTCTGTGCTCAAGAAGACCAGGTAGACTGTCTTCAGGCCTTCTCTGGTTTCTCTGTTCTCCCAGCAGATAAAGTCCCTAAGGCTCATCCCTAGTGCTACAGCAGAATACCAGCTGCACCCTCTCTTCCCTCCTGTTCCCACCTCCTGTAGATCCTACAGTCCATCCCTCCAACACCCCTGATTCTTTGCAGCATCCCAGACTCCAACATCAGCAGGCATTCCTTGTGAGCACACTAGCTGAGTGGGCCAGTTAAGAAGACAACACACAGATATCACAGTCCCCAAAATCCCAGAGAAGAAACATAAATCAAGAAACAAAACACCCAACCAACAAATATAGACCAAGAAATCAGTACCTAGACCTATAATCACCCCAAATCCAGATGTCTAGATGTCAGCATAAGAACACAGTCAATAATATCTAGGGCAATATGTCTCCACTAGAGATCAGCATTCTTACCATACCAGGCCCTGCCCTCAATATTCCAACATAAGTGAAGCACAAGGGAAAAAAAAGCCTTAAAACAACCTCTAAGAAGATGATAGAGGTCCTAAAGGAGGAAATAAATGCATCTCATAGAAGGCTACAAACACACACACACACACACACACACACACACACACACACACACTAAAAAGCAAGAGAAGAAAACAAATAAACATTTTCAAGACCTGCATATGGAAATATAAACAATAAACAAATCACAATTTGAAGAAATTCTGGAAATGAAAGATGTAGGAATTTGAACAAGAATTACAGAGGTAAGCTTTAGCAACATAATGCAAGAGATGGAAGAGAGAATCTCAGGCATTGAAGAGATGATACAAGAAATGGTTACAAAGGTCAAAGAAAATCTAAATTAAAAAAGTCCTGACACAAAACATCCATGAAATCTGGGGGCACTACACAAAAGACCAAAACTAAGAATAACAGTAATAGAGGGAGGAGAATCCCAGATCAAAGGCCCAATTATATTTTCAGCAAAATCGAATAAGAAAATTTTCCTAACCTAAAGAAGGAGATGCCTATAAAGGCACAAGAAGCATAGAGAACAGCAAATAGATTGGACCAGAAGAGAAAGTCCCCTTGCCATAAATAATCAAAACAACAAGCATACAGAAGGAACAAAGAAGGAATATTAAAATTTGCAATGGGAAAAGGCCAAGCAGCATATAAGGCAAACCTGTTGTAATTAAACCCAGCTTCTTAATGGAGACTCTAAAAGCCAGAAGGACCTATATAGATGTACTTCAGACTCTAAGAGACCACAGATGCCAGATTGCTATGCCCAGCAAAACTTTCAATCACCGTAGATAGAAAAAATAATCTTATACCAGCAAAACCAAAAGAAGGGATGCACATACACCACCAGGGTCACCTCCAGGGTCACCACCAGGGTCATAGGGATCAGCAAACACTGCTCATTGATATCTCTTAATATCGGTGCTCTCAATTTTTCAATAAAAAGGCACAGATGAACATAATGAATTTGAAAACAAGACACATTCATCTGCTGTATGGAAGAAACACAACTTAATATCAAGGATAGACATTACCTCTGGGTAAAAGGTAGGAAAAAGATATTCTAAGCTAATGGACCTAAGAAACAAGCTGGTGGGGCCATTTTAATATCAAACAAAATAGATGGGGAAGAACATTAAATACACATAAGAGGAAAATATCTACTAAGATGGCATTTCAATTTTTATAATCCATGTCCCATACACAAGGGCACCCACATTTGTAAAAGAACTTCTACAGTTTAAATAACACATTGACTTATACACTAATAGTGGACGAATTCAACATCTAACTCTCACCGACAGACAGGTAATCCAGACAGAAACTAAACAGAGAAATATGGAGCTAACAGTCCTTGTAAACCAAATGGACCTATCAGATATTTACAGAACATTTCACCAAACACAAAAGACTATATCTTCTTCTCAACACCGCATGGAACTTTCTCCAAAATTGACCACACACTTAGACATAAGGCAAGTCTTAACAAATACAAGAAAATTGAAATAATTCCCCGTATCAGACCACTATCAATTAAAGCTAGATATCAAGAATAACAGAAACAGCAGAAAACTTACATAGTCATTAAAACTGAACAACTCTCCACTGAATGAAAAATGAGTCAAAACAGAAATAAAGAAAGATATTAAAGACTTTTTACAATTCAATGAAAGTAAACACACAGCGCACTCAAACGTTTGGGTCACAATGGAAGGGGAGGTAAAAATTCATATCACTAAGTACTTACACAGAAAGAAAGATCTCATACTAGCCTCTTAGTAGAACACTTGAAAGTTCTAGAACAAAAGAAGTACACCCAAAAGGAGTAGACAGTAAGAAACAAACTGAAAACTGAAATCAATAAAAGAGAATCAAATGGAACAATACAAAGAATCAAGGAAACAGAGAATTCATTCTTTGAGAAAATTAACAAGAGAGACAAACCCTTATCAAAATTTAAAAAATCAGAAACAAAAATGGGGACATAACAATGGATATAGAGTAAATCCAGAGGTCATACTTTAAAGGCCTATACTTCACCAAATTGGAAAATCTAAAATAATAATTTTCTAGATAGGTATCACTTTCCAAAGTTATATAAATATTAGGTAAACAATTTAAGTAAACCTATAAGCCTCAATGAAGTAGAAACAGTCATTAAAAGTCTGCAAAGAAAAAAAAAAGCTCAGGGTCGGATGATTTGGGCATAAAATTCAACCAGACTTTCAAAGACAAGTTAAAGCCAATATGCCTCAGATTAATCCACAAAATGGAAACAGAAGGAACACTGCCTGATTCATTTTAAGATTCCATAGTTACTGATACTTAAACCACTTAAACCACACAAAGATTCAACAAAGAAAAAGAATTACACAGCAATTTCCCTTATAAACTAGATGTAAAAAAACTCAATAAAATATTTACAAACTGAATCTTAGAACACATCAAAAAGATCATTCACCCTGATCAAGTAGTTTCATTCCAGAGATGCAGGGATGGTTCAATGTATGAAAATCAGTAAATGTAATCCACCATATAAACAAATTGAAATTAAAATATCACATTATCATCTCATTAGATGTAGAAAAGCACTTTGACAAAATCCAACACCCCTTCATGATAAAATTCCTGGAGAGATTATAGGTAGAAGGGACATAGCTAAAAACAAGAAAGTCAATTTGCAGCAAGCCTATAGCCAACAGCAATTAAATTGAGAGAAACAAACAATTCCAATAAAATTAGGAACAAGACAAAGTTGTTCTCTTTCTCCATACCTATTCAGTACAGTACTTAACATTCTAGCTAGAGCAGCAAGACAACTGAAGGAGATCAAGAGATACAAATCAGAAAGAAAGAAGTCAAAGTATCACTATTTGCAGATGATATGATAGTATACATAAATGACCCTAAATTCTACCAGGGAACTCCTACAGCTGATAAACACTTTTTGACAATGTGACTAGATTAGAAAATTAACTCACAAATACTGGTAGTCCTTCTACGTACAAATGGTAAATGTACTGAGGAAAAAATCAGGGAAACAGCACCTTTCATAATAGCCTCAAATAATAAAAAATATCTTGGAGTAACTCTAACCAAGTAAGCGAAGAACTTATATGACAAAATCTTCAAGTCTTTCAAGAAAGAAATTGAAGCACTATCAAAAGATGGAAAGATCTCCCATGCTCATGAATCACTAAGACCGACATAGTAAAAATGGCCATCCTACCAAAGGCATTCTATAGATTCAGTGCAATCTTTATCAAAACTTCAACACAATTATTTACAGAACTTGAAAGAATAATACTCAACTTCATATGAGAAAACAAAAAAGTGCAGAATAGTTAAAATAATCCTGTACAAAATAATCAAAAATTTTATGTTGTAATACAGAGAAATAGTACTATATGATATTGTCATAAAAACAGACACCTTGATAAATGGTATCAAAGTGAAGACACGGGCATAAACCCAAACACTTATAGACCCCTTACTTTTGATAAAGATGACAGAAATGCACTCTGGAAAAAGTATCTTCAACAAATGATGCTGATCAAACTGGATATCTGCATGTAGAAGAATCGAAGTAGATTAATATTTATCACCCTGCACAAAACTCAAGTCCAAGTGGATCAAAGACCTCAACATAAAACCATTTACACTGAACCTGACAGAAGAGAAAGTGGGAAAAAGCCTTGAACACATTGGCACAGGAGACAACTTTCTAAACAGAATAGTGATAGTGTGGGCACTAAGGTCAACAATTAATTAATGGGACCCCATGAAACTGAAAAGCTTCTGTAAGGCAAAGGACACTGCCAATCAGATAAAGCAGCAACAAAGCAGCAACTCACAGCATGATAAAGATTTTTTTTACCAACTCCACATCCAATAGAGGACTAATATCTAAAATATATAAATAACTCCAAAAGCTAGAGATCTAAAATCCAAACAATCCAATTAAAAATAGGACACAATTATAAACAAAGAATTCTCCATAGAGGAGTCTCAAATGGCTGAGAATCATCTAAAGAGATGTTCATCATTCTTAGTCAACAGGAAAATGCAAATGAAAACTACTTTGAGATTCCATCTTTCACCTGCCGAAATTGCTAAGATAAAAACACAAGTGACAGGTCCTCAGACTGATGAGGTTGTGGAACAAGGGGAACGTGCCTGCATTACTGGTGGGAGTGCAAGCTTATACCGTCACTACAGAAATCAATATGGTGATTCCTCAGAACATTGGGAATTGATCTACCTCAAGAACCAGCTACACTACGCCTGGACATATATCCAAAGGACATTCCATCCTATCACAAGGCCACTTTCTGAATTATGTTCACTGTGGATTTGATCATAACATCCAGAGATTAAAAACAACCTAGATGTCTCTCAACCAAAGAATGGATAAAAATGTGGTATAGTTACACAATGGAGTATTACTCAGCTCTTACAAAAATGACATCATGAAATTTGGAGGCAAATGGGTGGGACTAGAAAAACAATCATCTTGAATCAGATAACTGAGACCCAGAAAGACATACATGGTTTGTACTCACTTCCAAGTAGATATTCACTGTTAAGTCAATGATAACCAAGCTACAATCTGTAGACCCAGAGAGGTTAGGCAAAGAGTAGGGCTCTAGGAAGTGATACATGGATCTCCCAGAGGAGGGAAAATAGAATAGATATTGTGGGTGTTGGTGGTGAAAGAAATGGGAGGGATCAGTGGGGGGATGTAGGGAGAGAGTTCTGGGAGAGGTGGCTGAAACTGGAGATTTTTTTTTTGCGGGGGGGGGGAGCTGGTATGGTAACAATGCAGTGGAAGCATCTATGAGGATAACCCTAGTGATAACTCCTAGTAATGGAAGATATAGGGTCTGTACTGGTCATCTCTTATAGCCAGGCAAGGCTAAGACTGGCTGCTGGCTGAGGGAGTCCAGTGGAGATCTCCAGGCAATACAAGCTAATGTTATGACAGAGGGTTGCTCTCAGCAAACTCACAGTGCGATCCCTTTGTCAAGGACAACATCCACACAGCTCATTGCGTGTAGAGAGGCCCAGCTGGTGATGTCAAGGAGCCTTCCTCACCAAGCTCTAGTCTCTTTGGTGTTGGAAAGTACTCTGCAGGCTACTAAAAGAAGCATGCATACCAGCCCAGTCACCAAACCTTTGACCTGCAATCTGTCCTTTCTGCAAGATTTGCTGGGCCAATGGTAGCTCAGAACATGTGGGAGTGGCCAACCAATTTCCGATTTAACTTGAGCTCCACTCCATGAGAGGGAGCCTATGCTGGGCCCTGCTTGGATGGCCGGGAACCCTGAGACTGGATAGCCTAGAGAACTAGGCTAGAACCAGACAGCACTGGTCTGAAACAACAATAGCAACTTGACTTTCAGCGCTTCTACACAAGACAAATCCAAACCCGTTAGCTTAAAAGAAAAGCAACAGAAAAGTCAAAGTAGCCAAAAATGACAAGGCAAGTAGGTAATAGTTAAGGGATGGCTATGTATGACATATATAGAAAATGGAGTATTACTCAGCATGAAGGGCAACAAAAGAGTGTGGGGTGAGATTCCTAGAAGGACTGTCCACATGTGTCCAAACCACAGAAAAGTTCCTAGAATATGGCAGAGCTCAATAAACTGCAGTTCTTGATCTGGAATACAGAGCACAGAGAGGGGCGACAAACAAATCCACAGGAAGTGATGATACCAGCTCATCCATGTTGACCGTAGTACTGTTCACAGCGGCCAACATATGGACTCAGGCTATATGCCCATCAGTGATATGAGGAAAACATGGCCCACGCATGAGAGTGAAATGGTATCAATTGCAGGAACATGCCTAGAGCCATATAGATAACAGATGTAAAGGGAAATAAGCCAGATTCAGAAGGACAACTACTGCATATTTTCTCTCATATGTGGAACGTATATTCTATTCATCCACACACATAGTTGAGGGAAGTAGAAGGAAGAGGAAGAGGGCAAGTGGCAGGGAGAGAGGAACAGGGAAAAGCACTGGAGGTGAATGTAGTCAGAGTAGAGGCATGCCTGAATGAAAATCTCATTATGAAAGCTTTTGCTTTTCACAATGAATAAAGTCACCCAACTGTAACAACACCAGACACCAGGCCATTGAGAAGGCTCAGTGGGTAAAGGCAACTGCCACCAAGTGTTCAACCTAAGTTCAATCTCAGGCCCACATGGAAAAGAGCAGAGAACGAACTCTCAAACACTCTTCTAACAGCCACATGTGTTCCATGGTATCTGTGCACAGCCATTTACCAACCATCCATGGTACCAGTTCACATCCATGGTGCCCATGCACAGCCATCCACTTATCCTCCATGGTATCTGTGCACAGCCATCCACCCACCATCCACAATATCTGTGCACAGTCATCCATCTACCATCCATGGTACCTATGCACAGTCATCCACCCACCGTCTATGGTACCTTGCACAGTCATCTACCTACCATCCACGGTCCCCATGCACAGTCATCTACCCACCATCCATTGTACCTGTTCACATCCATGGTACCCAGGCACAGCCATCCACCTACCATCCATGGTACCCAGGCACAGCCATCCACCCACCATTCATGGTACCCATGCACAGCCATCCACCCACCATCCATGGTACCTGTTCACATCCATGGTACCCATGTGCAGTTATTCACCCATTATTCACATAAATACAAATGAATAAAATAAAAGTTACTTAAAATATGAAATAAAATAAAAATCAGATAAAATTTAGATACAGGAATTTTTAAATTTAGGTTCCTTCTTACATAGGAAGATGGTGTAAGAGTGTGTACACAAACCTCTCCTTGGAATGACCGTGGGGGTGGAGACCGAAGGAGATATGGAGATGTGGGCTCCTGCAGCAAGCTAGGTCACACCAGAAAGCTCCCACAAGTTCTGAGCCACCAAGAAGAATGAAAAAAATAATTTATATTTGACCATTAGGTAGTATTTTGGAGATGAGAAAAAGATTGAAAAAAATACACAAGGCCCAATTGAGACTAAGATTTTGAATCACGTGTTTTTAATAAGAAAAGGAGACAGGGTAAGTGGCTCAGTCAGTAATGTGCTTGCCATACAAGCTGTGGGGTGTCAGGTTAATTCTACAGAACTCTTTTTTTTGATTTATTTATTTATTTATTAAAGATTTCTGTCTCTTCCCCACAGCCGCCTCCCCTTTCCCTCCCCCTCCCCCAATCAAGTCCCCCTCCCTCGTCAGCCCAAAGAGCAATCAGGGTTCCCTGCCCTGTGGGAAGTCCAAGGACCACCCACCTCCATCCAGGTCTAGTAAGGTGAGCATCCACGAAACTGCCTAGGCTCCCACGAAACCAATAGGTACAGTAGGATCAAAAACCCATTGCCATTGTTCTTGAGGTCTCAGTAGTCCTCATTGTCCACTATGTTCAGCGAGACCGGTTTTAACCCAGGCTTTTTCAGACCCAGGCCAGCTGGCCTTGGTGAGTTCCCGATAGAACATCCCCCTTGTCTCAGTGTATGGGTGCACCCCTCGCGGTCCTGAGTTCCTTGCTTGTGCTCTCTGTCCTTCTGCTCCTGATTTGGACCTTGAGATTTCAGTCCGGTGCTCCATTGTGGGTCTCTGTCTCTGTCTCCTTTCATCACCTGATGAAGGTTAATAATCAGGAGGAAGCCTATATGATTTTCTTTGGGTTCTCCTTCTTATTTAGCTTCTCTAAGAACCCGAATTATAGGCTCAATGTCCTTTATTTATGGCTAGAAACCAAATATGAGTGAGTACTCTACAGAACTCTTGTGTGGAGTGGGATGTGTTCACTCCTGCTTGTGGTCTCTGTGCTGGAAGGGCACAGACAGGGGGATCCTTGAGTCCAATGGCTGACAGCCTAGCCTACCTGGTGAGTTCCAGGCCATGAGAGACTCTGTCTCATGAAGCAAGCTGACAACACCTCAGGAATGACACTCCAGTTTGAACTCTGGCCTCCACGTGTGCACATACCCACACACAGGTGAACACACACTCATGTGAACGCTCACACATGTGAATGCACATACATCTGAGCATATGCAAATGGGAAAGTTAAGGAATAAAATAAAACACCCTCTGCTGCCATCACCAGGCACCTAAACTCATGTACACTCTTCCTGCTCATATACAAATAATTTTTTAAAAAAGTCTAAAAGTACTGAACTTGCTGGTGTGGGCTTATAGTCCTAGCCCCGTATAGAGTTTGGGGTGGAGGCTGTGGAAAAGAAGATCACTGAATCTAGCTGCATCATTGAGCCCCACATCCCAGTGATAAATTCTGTCTCTACACCTAAGGTGGTGGCCTGGAGAGATGGCTCAGTGATTAGGAGCACTTGTTTTCCTTGCATTAGGACAAGGTTTTTCTCCAGAGTACTCACGTGGAGGCTAACGTCTGTACCTCTAGTTGCTGGGGATCTGACGCCTTCTTCTGGCCTCCATGAGCACAGCAGGCATATGGCACACAAACATACAAGCAGGCAAAACACCATACAGGTAATAAAGTAAAATAGAAATTATAAAGATTTTTAAAATGTGAGGTGGATAGCTCTAAGGAACAATGCTTGAAGTTGTTCTCCATACGAATGCACACATATGTGTATACACACATGTGCACATACATGCAAACACGGATGCATGCACTCATTCACTCACGCATGCATGCATTCAAGCACAAAATAAATTAAAAACGTGAATACAAGTACCTGGTTTAATCGTGGGCGTGTCAATAAGTTACTGACATCTACTTGGCTACTCACTGACATTGCTTTTGCTTTCTGGTAGACCCTTCCCCGTGGTGACAGGTAGAGAGAATAATTTTTGTAGTTGAGGACATAAAGTTATAGAGGAAATAATTTTGTCGCTGAGGACCTAAAACTATAGAGGACTTACATTGCACAGGATTGCTCCTGTACCTGACCCAGGATGCTTCACCTGTGTGTGCACACGGGAGGTCAGAGGTTGACTCAGTTTTCTTTCTCAACCACTCAGAACCTTACTTGATGAAGTCTGTTCTCATGGAACCTAGTCTAGTGTGGGCTAGACCACCTTGTAAGAAAGCACCAGACCCACTTGGTCCTTCCTCTCCAGCACTGAGGTTACAGATGGATGCTACCACACCCAGCTTTTATTTGGGGGCTGGAGCTCCAAACTCATGACCTCACGGTATGTAGCAACCACTTTCCCCACTGACACTTGAAAGCTCCCAGAAATCCCCTTCTAGTGTGAAAGACACGTGAAGGGTGGCCTCATTTAGGAACCCCAACATCTTGCTTATCTTTTAAATATAACCAGGAATAATAATACTTGACCAAAGACTACCACTCAACTTCTCCTTGTGCAGGCCATACAGCCAAGACCCCAATTTCTAGACATAGAAAAGATGTGATGCTTTCATCAATCAGCCAAATTTAGACGTTCCCTTCAGTTTGTTATTGGGGATGATTTCATAGGCTACGTAACTGGCAGGTAGCATGTTCCCTACCTGTGATCTTCTCCCCCATTCTCCTTAGGGGATCAGTTACGCCTCACGTTCCTAGACACACCCCTTTAGACAGAAGACTTAGAGACATTTCTTACTTATCTTGCTTTTTCTAATGCCAACCTTGCAAACTGTTGGTTGCATCTAAAACACTCAGATATCATGAAGGCCAATGGGTGGTTAGAAATCCTCAGCCAGCCAAGTCACCGGGAGCAAATGATCCTGTGCTGGAGCAAACTGGAGACTTAACAAGCAGCCCGGGAAGATCTGCAGACAGCCTGCGCTGCTCCAAGCCTTGGCAGTTGAATGTCAACGTTGGTGGGTCCCACGCCGGCAGCCTCCTACCCTCTGCTTCAACTCATGCCTGCTGACATTTTCCTTCCTTTCAAATTGGCAGCAGGAGCAGGGAAAACCTAAATTTAACCTGCAGAGAATATACCATATGACATTTGTGGGCTTTCCCATGTACAGTTTAAGACTTTGAAAGCTAATTTAGCCATTCGATTCCTCTGTAAGTGACGAGGGTTGATACACCTGAACTTCTGTCATGTTAGCGACCATGGTATCATTCTCTCTCTTGAGACTTCATTCTTTAATAACTACTACCATAAACCCCAGAGGATAGCACTAATGAGTATTTGAAATGCCATATTCTTGGCACCATGCACTGATTTTTAATAAATGAAGAAGAAAATGACTAAATAGCACCCATCCTTCCCTCAGTGTGATAGCCGGGGGTGTGAGGAATGTATTAGGCATGAATCACTTGGTCATTTTCATGTCTTCTCTGGATCCTCACATACTAATTATAAGCAACTAAGTTATTCTTGGGCCACATCTTAATTAATTCAAGTCTCTGCGATCAAGAAATGAGACGACATACCTGTAATACAGGTGAATTAAACAAAACAAAATATAAAAAACCGAAACCAAGGACAAGTTTTGATGGTTACTTTGTAACAGTGTCTCTCTGTTTAGTCCGACTCCCTAGCTGTATTTTCCCAGAATCCGTTATCACACATATGACATCAAGCAAGCATATTAGGTAACAGCCCCTGGGGATTTTCTACTGGGGGTTCCTCTAAACACTCATGACATAGAGCAACTAAGTTCTATTCAATCAGTGCCCCAGAGTGTTTCATTTCATTTCTTGAACCCTCTTTTGAACATCCGTAATGTCTACATCATAATTTTTGGATCTACATATAGTGACATGGTGACCACTGTCAAGCAGGTGAGAATATCCACCCCTGAAAATGTGTATGACAAGAGCACCTCACTGTCTTCTGTTGAGTGTGTTGTGTGTGTGTGTTGTATGTTCAAGTGTGTGTGCATGAATGTGTGTGTGGTATGTATGTATGTATGTGTGTGTGCATGCACATGCAGAAGTCAGAGGTGGACATCAGATTTCCTCCCAGATCACTCAGCTCTTCAGTAACCGAGGAAGGGTCTACTAGTGAACCTTCAGCTAACCAGTTTGGTTTGTTTGTCCAGCCATCCAATTTGCTCTGTGGAGCTGCCCTCCTCCTTTGGAGCACAGGCACTGTTGGAGGACCACCATGGACATCGGTTTTTGTGTGGAAGTTGGGGATCTGAAACCTGGTGCTCATTCTTGTGTGAAAGTGCTTTGCACACTGAGCGTCTTCCTGACCCCTAACACATATTCTGTCAGCGAAATCCTCAAGTACAAGAAATTAAGTCTAGTCTTCATGTTGTTTCCTAGGACTCTAAACTTTTTGTTCCATTTATAGACACTCATGTCATTTTCTCCTTCTGCACCCCTGCCTGGAAACCACTATTTTATGTAGTTTTCCTTTGTGCATTTGAGTTTTTATTTGCAGAATTGCACATGCAGCTGAACTTACCTAGCATTCCCTCTCTTCTGCCTTTGGATTCATTTATGTTATGACAAATGTTATAAGAGCTCTGATATTAAAGCAGAATAATGGGCTGGAGAGGTCCTCAGCAGGTTAAGAGCACTGCTTGCTCTGCCAGCAGACTTGAGTTCAGTTCCCAGAACTCATCCTGGATAGCTCACAACTGCCTGTAATTCCTGCTCCAGGGGATCTAATGCCCTAGTCTGACCTCCATAGGCACAGCACACTTGGAGAATAGTCTTTATCTATCTATCTATCTATCTATCTATCTATCTATCTATCTATCTATCTATCATTTATCTCATACACAAACATAAAAACTTGAAAATAAAGTTCTTTTATACATACTGAAGAATATCTATATGTACCATACATATAAATATAGGTGTATTTATTTACACACATAAATACAGAGATATAGGTAGATACAGACTGTTCTTTCCTTTTTGTTTTTGTTGTTTGGTTTGCTTTTTGATTTTTGAGACAGGGTTTCTCTAGTAGCTCTGGCTGTTCTGTAACTAGCTCTGTAGACCAAGCTGACCTTAAACTCACAGAGATCTGCCTGTCTCTGCCTCCCGAATGCTGGTATTAAAGGGGTGTGGCACCACCACCCAGATAGACTCTATATTTTATGTTTTATTTTCACATTAAGATTCTACATATGCAAGTTCATATAGTAAGTGTTTAGTTTGTATTCCTGCTTTCTTTTTAATTTTTTTTAAAAAAATTATCTATTCTTTATTGTTTTTACATTGTGGGAGTGATTTCTTTCTAATCTGTTGCTTTCATTGGTTAATTAATAAAGAAACTGCCTAGGCCCATTTGATAGGCCAACCCTTAGGTGGGTGGATTAAACAGAACAGAATGCTGGAAGAAAGAAAGCTGAGTCAGTGAGTCGCCATGATTCTCCCACTCCAGACAGACGCGGGTTAAGATCTTCCCTGATAAGCCACCTAGTGGGCTACACAGATTATTAGAAATGGGTTAGATCAATATGTAAGAGCTAGCCAATAAGAGGATGGAACTAATGGGCCAGGCAGTGTTTAAAAGAATACAGTGTCTGTGTAATTATTTCGGGGCATACGCTAGCCTGGTGGCGGGAAGCAGCCCTGCTGCTCTTATTACAACATTAAATCATGCATCTTGTTCATTGCCTGGTCCCTTCATACCTCCCCTACCCCTGCCCCACAAATCATATAAAATTTAAGAGAAAAGAAAAAAAGGAAAAAATGAGATGAAAACTCTTGTCATGGAAACTGTAGTGTGTCACAGTGAGTCCACACAGTACACTCTTTAGTCCATATAGCTTTACTCACAAGTGTTCATTGAAAAGAGTTATTGGTCTGGTTTGAGGTCTCTGGTTTCTGCTATGCTGTCAATATTGGACCTTCCCTGGGACTCCTCTGGATATCCTGTTGCTTCCCCATGTTGTGGAGATCCTGCAGCCTTGGATCTGCGGGACTGGCTCCTTCACATGCTCCGTCAGATCATAGACGGGGTGGATATTGGGATGAGCCAACTCATAATCCTAATTCTAGGCCTGGATGGTTGCAGGGTTGGTCAGCTCACCAGTTTTCCCTCATCATCATCACCAGGGTGAGCTCTCTGGCACCATCCCGGCTAGCTTACCCTGTGCAGTAAGCAGCCAGGGCCAGGGCAGGTTCTCCCACTTTCAGGCCTTCGGGGCTGGCTTATCTTCCAGAGTCAGCTCCACTGTGCTGCCCAGGCAAGGTGCAGGGTCTGCTCTGATGAGGTTCATGACCTTAGAGCCAACTCCTGCACCTGTCATGGGTGGCGATAGGCGGGTGGGGCATCTCTCCCTCACCCATGCCACAGTATGGCAGATGAACAGCAAGTCCAAATCTCCCACACACATTCTCAGGGATGGCTCATGGGTGCCGCTTTCCTGACTTATTTTTATTAAATTCATTTTTAAGTATGTGCCTGTGTGTCTCTCTGAGTGTGTGCACATGAGAGCTGTGCCTGCAAAGACCACAGGAGGTCATCAGATTCTCCTGGATATGGATTTGCAGGTGGTTGTAAGAAGCTGCCTGACATGGATGCAGGAACCAAACTGTAATCCGTAGGAAAAGCAGTTTTCATGATTAACCTCTGATCCATCTTTTCAGCCTCTATATCATGGATTCAATGTTCAAATTTATTTATGGTATGAGAAATGATAAAATTTCCCATGTTAAAGGTTGAGTAACATCTATAAATCTATACATGTCACATAGACATACAGATAGAGGTATGATTATGCCACAGAGATGGTTATATAGGGACTGAAGTTGACATTGGTTAATTCCCTATCTGTGAACAACACCAAAATGGATGTGAAGTGTGTGTGTCTTTATAGGGCAGTAATTGCACTGTGTTTTAGGGTTTGGCCAACCTACAAGCTCTTGACATTAGCTCCTTTGACCTCCATTGCCTGGAGAATCTTGACTTTGGCTTATTCACTAAACAACAAACCAGTCCAATTGGTGCATATGAACCCAGGAGTAGATGTGTGCTCAGTTGAGGGTGGCTGCATTCTAAAAAAGGGGTGTCTCTTTTTGAATCCTTGGAAATTCTCTCTAAATTTGTTTTGATCTTCTTACGTTGCTCTAAAAACCAACATTGACATTACTCTTTCCTCCATAGCATTTAACATCTTTAAAGTGATAATCTGGAGGAGGGATGGGAGGATTCCCATCTGGTGTACACATGACCATGGACACTATCAAAGACTGTCAGTTCATTTAAACCTTTGATGAGCATATTGATCCTTATTCTTCAAAGGTGGCTGGTTAATGTCAATAGCAGCCAGTGTCAGGGCAAGCCTAGCTGGCTCATTTGCAAGTTGCAGGACAGAGTTGAGCCAGTATACAGTCTGAGGGTAAAGACAAAGTATCTGTTCTCTATGCTAATTTGCTCTTGTTGGAGATATGAAACATCACGCTAAAGTAGGACTCTGTAAGAAGAAAATAAGAATCCTTTAACCACAATAGCAGACAAGAAAGATAAGACATGGTTAATAATAGCTCATGTCTACTATGTACAGTGCCAGGTCTTAGAAGAAGGCCTCCCATCTGGCAGGGGGCAGGAGAAAAGGAAGTTCCATTGGAGTGAGTCCCTAGGGACTTGGACATTGGCTTTGGAGGTTCAAACAGCCCTGATTAATAAAAGAACCAGAGTAGGGTCTCTGGACCAATGCCCTAGCAGCAGTGTGATTCAGGTCAAAGAGAAATGATTGAAGTGAAGCACAGGCCCAGGCAGGACACTTGCTTTGAGGACAGACCTCAGCCACCAGACTGCTGGACACCTGGTGTAAACTGGAAGCCGATGTTTGAATGCATAACTGCAGACAGCTCCCAAAGCAGTAGCTACTAAGCAATAGTCCTCTCCAACCAGAGAATTCTCTAATGCAACCCTCACCAACACCAACATGTATCTGTTCTGGATAGCTCAGAGATTTATGAAACCTCCAATCGAAATAAGCAAATAACCCAAATGGAACCACATGGTAGTTTTGAAACTTTAAAATGCAGCAAACTCCTCCCCCAGTCACTTTATTGGCAAGATCCCCAGTTGGAACAGCTTTATTTGAGCTCAACATATCAACAATTCAAGAGAATTAATAATGTATTTATATCACATGCTAGTGGTAGCATAAAATTATCTATAAATGTTTAATAAATATTCTGTAATGCTTTTGGAACACATGTTGCAAGTGATAAATAAATAACAATGGATTCCTTATGAAATATTTATCTCTGGCATGGTTATTGTTATGTTATAACCGTCAGGGAAAGTATTACTGGCAGAGGGAATTGAGTTACTGAGGATATAGGTATTGCTTAGCCAGCCATTCATAATGGAAAGCATTCGATAGTTAAAATGAAGTGAAGACACCAGAAAGAGGTGCTGACAAATTGCCATCATTGGGGTCAGCAATCATGTTTAGTAGTCTGTGGATATAAAAGATTGGCAACCACTTAATGAATATGTGCCTCATGAACTATCAAGTATTGGGATCTTGTAAATGAGCTATGATCTTTACAGAGGAGTATTTGGATAGTGACACAGGAGTCTTGCCCAGATTTCTGTAGCTTCAGAAGGTGTTGGGGCAAAGAGGACATTACCTAGACAGAAATATTGTTTGTGGTTAGATGTGGAAGAACATTTTAGGTGAGTTCCAGATTTTGGATGTTACCTTTTGAAATTCAACAAGATAATTTGGTTCATTTTGGGGTGTGTGTGTGTGTGTGTGTGTGTGTGTGTGTGTGTTTGCATGTGTGTGTTCATGTGGTTGCACATGTTTGTGTGTGACTGCATGTAGAGGTCAGGGAATTAATCTTGAGAGTTGTTCCTTAGACTCTGTACACTTTTCCTTAAGACAGGTTTTCTCATTGGCCTGGAACTCTAGTGATTCAGATAGGCTGACTGGTCCATGAGCTCCAGGGTGAGGGGAAAGTGGGGTAGAGGATGGAATATGAAAAGGATAACTAACAATAACGACTCTTTGAAAAAGTCATATAGAGCGCTGCCTACTAATGTAGACATTTCCTACAACATATGCCAATGCACGAGTAAAATTGGTTAAAATAGAATTATCCTATAATGGGGAGCATAGCCCCTGTTAGACATCATAGGCTAACAAAGAAATAGCCAAGTTCCAAGGATGTCTTACTTCTTTTGAGGTTGTTACAAGTAAGTTTCCCACAAACTCCAGACATTATAAGCTATCACCATTGTTCTTGGTTACCTTGATGGTAAGAGCCAGCTGCAGAAGACACTATAAAGTTGAACCCTAGAGCATGCAGAAATCAAGCTTCTTCCTTCCCGGGTAGGACAACTCTATGCCAACCCTTTCTACACATGTATCTGTATATTTATTTTAGAAAGTTTCTACAGTGGTAGAAAGGTTTGACTATGGCTTTTTCTAAAGGTCTTTAGCGTTAGTTGTTCCTCCCCTTCCCGTTCCCCATCGATTTTGCTTTTCCTGCTGCATTATTCCCTTTGATCCCAGTGCATTCAGAACACTTCACTTCCTTGGTAAGGCATTTCTCACTGGCCTGGGCCTTTTCAAGTAGGCTGGGCTGCCTGGCCATTGAGCTCCAGGGATCCTTCTATCTCTCGCTTCCCAGTGCTGGGGTTTTAAACATGTATGGCCATTTCCTTTCTTTCTTTGTGTATGTGTATGTTCTGGAAATTGATCTTGGATCCTGATACTTGATTGCCAAAGATTTTTTTTTATCAAATGAACATTTCCCTTGCTCTGTACTAATGCCAGAAGAGGAGAACAGTCTTCCTGTGAATAGCATTGACAGACTGGATTTTCCCGTGCTAAAGAGGGAATCTTGTTCTCATCTTACAACAATACAGAAACAGACTCAATGTATTTTTAAAACATAATGTACGAGTGGAAGCCATCTTCAGAGAAAATAGAGGGTAAAGGCTTAATGATATATTTGGTAGTGATTTCTCAGTCATGATAATAAAAGGCACAGACAGCAGAAGAAAAACAGGTACGTTGCAATTAAAATTTAACTTTCATTCCTTAAAATAACACTATCAAAATGAGGGAACAACTAGCAGAACAGGGAAGAGTAAACAGATTCAAGACATCGACCTTATAAGGGATCACAATCCAGAATGTGCAAAGAGCTAATAAAACTCGTCAACAAGAAACTGAAAATGGACAAAGAAGGTGTGCACCAGCCCAAAAGTACACAAGTAAATGATTAGTGCAGCTAATCACCAGGGCAATACAAACCAAATCACAGCTCATCATTCTAACTAATGTGGTTATGAAAAATAAGCGAGAAAGCAAGCAAGTGAGCAGAAACAGAAAATAAGCTCGGGTGGAGGTATGGAGAAGTCAGAATCCTTGAGCATAGCTGAAGGAAGCAAAAAATATATGCAAATCCTGTGCAAAACACTGCCGACAGTTTTTGAAAAAAAAATTAAGAAACTAAATATGTAATGGCTAGATATCCAAAATACCACTTCTGAGCATGAACACAAAGAAACGGAAAACCGAAGTTTAGGCAGCCATTGGTGCATCAAAGCTACAGCATAATTACGCATAATAATGAAAAGGTATATATAACTCAGATTTCCAGAATTCCATTGATAGTTGAGCAGATGAATACACCTGCATGTGCATGAGAAAGAGAGAGAGAAAGAACTATTGAATTCTATGTGCTGCAACCCCAAAGGATCTTTCAGACATTATGAAAAAGTTGTAGGCAGACACAAAATTATTCCACTCATATACGATACCCAGAACATGACAAATGCACAGAAATGACGATGGTGGTTTCCAGGCCCTGGGGGAGAGAAGCACAGGACAAGGGTGCAAGCTTCACTTTGAGATGATGAGACAATTGTGGCGTGAGGTGGTGAGGGCTGCACAAGTGTGAATGCGCTTAATGCCACTGAACTGCACCCTTGAAAATGGTGAAATGTCTATTTTTATGTTATGTTTATTATTTCAATAAAAATTTTCTAAAAACGAGAGACATAAGCATATAATGTTCAATAATGTGAACCTCCCAAGAAAGGAATCAGAATGTGAATCCTGATTAGCTCAGTAAACAGTGCCAAAGACAGAGATTAGCCTTGCAGCCTCCCTCCAAGCCCTGCTGATAGAAAGGGCGAGACGTGGTCTGAGGTGGTGTAACCACTGACTGAGGCCTATGTTCTCATTGAACGAACCTTCCCCCAGCTTCCTGCAAGCTAGCCTGACGTGACTCTTTGTGTTGCTGCTTTAGTTCCCTTCATGTGGCTGTGATAAAATTCTCTGCAGAAGCAACTTAAGAGTGAGGGGAAGCCAAGGCAACCAGGAGCTAGGAAATGGAGCCACTCAGCTCCATTTGTACAGTCTAGGATCCAGCCAGGGAAGGGTTCTTCCTAGAGTGACAATCAAGTTATTCCCATAAGGGAGGCTCCAAGCCCATCTCCCAGGAGACTCTAAAGTCTATCATGTTGACAATCAAAGTCATTAAAAAAAGACATGAAAACAGAAGGAGGGCTGATTGGGAATGGGAAGGGGCCAGCAAGCAGAGAATGGGGATAACTAAAAACCTGTCGGGGGAATGAACTTGATTGAAATGTATCACATACATGTGTGCAAGTGTCACAATAAACCCAATATTATATATAATAAATATATGGTAATGATAATTTAAAAAAAACAAGACATCAATTAGAGTACAGGGTACAGGTACCATGTGTCCCATGGGACTCTGTCCTTCTAACAATTTTCACAACCTGACAATTTTACAAGGGAAAGATTCCCACTCTGAAAAATACCAGCAGTTAATTTCCGTCCTTGTATTATCCCAACCTCCAGCCATGCCTGGGCTTCAATCTTCAGCAGCTCCTTTGATTAAACAGAAGCAGGTTGAAAAGATGGCCCATTAATTAATGATGAATTACCCTCGACCACTGCAGAGCTCCTGGTGTAAGAGTTACATTAGCAGTAACCATCAGTTCTTCATTACCAAGGAGGAAAGGAGGGCTAAATGCAAGACCCTCATTTTCTGCTAGATATTGTTGCCGAGCCAATTTAGCATCTCAGATCTCAAGCTCTCCTCAAATTCAGTGAAGCTTCACGGCTATTAAAACACTCAATATTCAACAGAAACACTGGAAATAAAATTGAAACTCATCTAGGTAACAAAGGCAGACAGAAAGCAGGTGCTGCACCAGCCATTAGTCGAACTTAGTCTCCCAAGAAGCCAGAGTCCCAGAGGCACACACAGCAGAGCAAGCTGTCTCTGTTAGAGGGAAAGAGCCAGCTGGGGGCAGCAGAAAAAGATAAAGGTGTAAATAGCATTAGAAGCTAGAGATTTGGCTCAGTATGGGGGTGGTAAAGCCTGGGATGCACGAAGTCCTGGGTCCAGTCCCTGGCTCCTCAGGAACTGAGCACAGTGGTGTGTGCCTGTGACAACCCTAGTACTCCGGAAGTAGTGGTGGTAGGATAACAAGTTCAAGGTCATTCTTAAGTTCCAGGCTAACCTGGGCTACGCGAAACACTGTCTCAGTGAAAGAAATCTCAGTGATTCTATTAGTGTGTCAGCATGATTGTGGGAGACAGACAGACTGGATGGCCTCTCATGGCCTTAGAGTCATCTCTGTTTATGTGTGCTTTCTGTCCATCTCTGTCCATTTGAGTCTAAACAAATTTATTCACCTCCTCTGGTTTCATGTATCCAACAGTAAGACCAGCCCCTTAAACTCTAACACATTCAGGGGCCAGAGGGGCCAGGTGCTGTAGAGAGGGAGGATATATCTCATACATTTTGAGCATTCTGGAAATGGTTGCTATTTAAAAAAAAAAGGATTATGATTTAAACCCCATAATTGAGTATGAAGAAAACCCCTTTTGGAATGTCTTGCTTTGTGTTTAATCTTTTCTTTTTATAAAGGATCTCACTTGTACCTCCAGGCCGTTCTAGAACTCAGTGTACAGTACAGCCTAGTTTCTAACTCCTGGTAAACCTCCTGCTTCTGTTTCCTGATTATTGGCCTACACCTATTTAATGGCTAATCTAAATCTAACTTTTCTTCATGTGTATCTGTTATAAAGAGAGAACTGAGCCATCTCCGCAAGCACACAGGTATCAAGAATAAAGCAAACTAGGCAGAGAGAAGGAGAGGGGCAGACTACAAATAGGAGGAGACAATGCACCTGGCTTCAAGCTTCCTGGGAAACAGCAGAAAGTGAGAGATGGCACTCTGGAGACTTTCATTTCCTCTTGATCAGGGCCTTCGATAAGGTCCTTAGAGGGCTGGCTGCTGAGGAAGGGCTAGGCATACCCAGAAAAGAGAACCAAGTAGGCAGAGTAGCACGGTCGCCGTCCATAAACTACGGCTTTGGTTAACAATGATGAACTGGATGCTACAGCCACATCTTAGCAAACGCTCCTGAGTTCCTACTGTGAACCAGAACTAGTCTAGATATTTGGCATTAATACATAACATTTAAAAATCTGATTTATGGGGGCTGGAGAGATGCCTCCGTGGTTAAGAGTACATATTGCCCTTGTAGAGGATCCAAGTTCAGTTCCCATCACTTATGTCTGAAGGCTAACAACCACCTGTCCCTCCAGCTTTAGAGGACCTGGCTGCCATTTTTGCTGGCCTCTGCAGGTACCTCATCAGCGCAAACCCACATTCAGACTTACACATATTCACATAATTAAAAATAATAAAATTAAAGATCATTAAAATACTTTGCCCCTACTTTCTTTTTAGCTGATGAGAGACACTTTGCAACTCGTCTGCTGAAGATGCTCATGGTGCTATACGAGTGACAGCAGGTACTGCAGAACAACAGAAAATAGAAAGCAGACAAGAGAGCCAGGCGAGACATAAACACGGCAAGTGGGCTCTACTGTTATCTTTGGATGGCTCCGAGAAGCAAAGGAAACCACGCCGGTGAAAGCGGCACAAACCATCATATAGAAACAATTAGACTCAGTAACTGAGAGCTGTTTGGAAAAGCCTCACCCCACAGACACACATGCCCATATTAATATTTAGCTTTGGGGATTCCCAGAAGACTAATCTCTTCTGCTATTTTTCTGACTAAATACCAACTGCTATTAGGGGAATATCCTTGGTTCTTAGCCAATAGCAATTAGGAGATGACATTTTGGGAACAGATATAGGACCCCTGTCTCTTGGCTGGTTCTCTCTCCTGTCCATGTTATTGATAACAGTGCTGGGACCACAACAGCCAGAAAGCCAATTAGAGTCTCATTGTTGTCACTGGGGGCTGACTTTCCCATCCACCTTCTCTAACTGATGGCTGAATAGGAAGCAGATGCACTGCTCCTTTCTTCATTCAAAGCAGACACACGGTGGTCTGCCACCCGAACTGATGAGTGCAGGACGCACTGCAACTGAAACTGCTGAGCTTAAGATACACGGCCCGACCGGAAGTCCACACCGGAGTCCGCGAAGTCACCACTCACTTCTCTGCGCGGAGCTTGCTTCTGGATTCATTGTGTTCTCTACAGAGCTGCATATCTCTGGTCCGACAGGGTTGGCAGTGTGCAAGGTGGTGGCTCCTACACACCTACACAAGGCTTTCTGGTAGACCTTGGGTGGAGTTCCTAAAGAAAAAAGGAGATAAGGATGGTCTTTAGGTTTTGTGCTGAGCGTGAATGTGAATGGGAGTGTACTGGATACTTTTGTGTCAACTTGATACAAGTTAAAGTCACGTGAGAAGAGGAAACTCTCAATTAAGAAAATACCTCTATCAGATCGGACTGCAGGCAAGCCTGTAGCGCATTTTCTTTTAGTGATTGATGGGAGAGGGTGCAGCCCATTGTGGGTGGTTCAATTCCTGGGCTTGGTTCTGTCAAGAGCAGGCTGAGCAAGCCACAAGGAACAAGCCAGTAAACAGCACCCCTCTGCATCAGCTCCTGCCTCCAAGTCCCTGCCCTGTGTGAATTCCTCCCCTGACTTCCTTTCCAATTTGTTTTGTAGTTGTGGTGTTTTGTTAAAGCAGTGGATGCCCTAGCAGAGTCAGAAGGGCCCTGGGTCTGGTGTTCAGAGGCTGAATTTATGTCTTTGTCTTGCAGGGAACTCAAGTTTGGTTCTGAGCAAGCATGTCTTCAGCTCAGGGCTGCCCGAAACTCCAGCTTCACAGTATCTCATATTTCTTCTAGCACACACATACAAACACATAAACAAATATTAAAACAATTCATTAAAGAACTAAAAGGGGGAGCTTATCTTCTGAGAGATACCTTGGCAGTTAAGAATATTGGCTGCTCTTCCAGAGGACCTGGTTCAATTCCCAGTACCTACATGGCGTCTGTAACTCCAGTTCCAGGAAATACCAAAACTCTCATATAGACATACATGTAGACAGAACACCAACTGATGCTCATAAAAGAAAAGTAAAGAAATCATTTAAAATTAAATAGCCAGGCAGTTCTTGGGAGACAGTACTTGGGAGACAGTACTTGGGAGGCAGAGGCAGGCAGACTTCTATGAGTTGGAGATCAGCCTGGTCTTCAGAGTGAGTTCTAGGACAACTGGGGTTACACAGAAAAACCCTGTCTCAAAAAAAAAATCAAAAACAAATAAACAAAGAAAAAGAAAAACAAAAACAAAAAGGGGGTTCTTGACAGGACAGGAGGTCCTACAAAGAAATAAACAATTCTTTTGAGCAAGCTAAATTTTAGGTAATACTTAGCCTCCCAAGAAGAGATGTTGAAAAGGGAGGTAGATGTGAGTCTGGCTTTATGGAGAGAATTCTGGACTTCAGATCCAAATTTTAGTTTTAGTATGTGTAGTATATAGGGTATGATATGTCACACACATATGCACACATGTATGTACACACATTATCATCTAAGTCAAGGTGAGAAATTCAAGGCTGAAAAGCATAGTTGGGAGCTTAAGGCTAGAGTATTCCAACACCAAGAGGAGAAGGAAGCAGGAAGAGAAACAGGAGAGGAGGAGGACCAGGGAATGATGATGCCATCATTCTAGCTGCCATGGTGAAACAAGAGGAAAGCACAAAGGTCTAGTCTAGAAGAGAGATGGAATGCATATCAGAGTGACCGAGTAGACACAGCCCTGCCCCGTAGGATAAAGAATCAGGATTGGGCCTTGTCTTCAATATCATTCGCTGCTCATTGCTGTCAGTCACATGGTTACAGAACCAGTAGAAGGGGACTAGAGACGACATCTTCCATGAGCTGTGGCTGCAAAAGGTAATTAAGAAACACAGCAACACCCATGACAATAAACTATGTCCCCAAAGACAAGTTTGTTAGCTCAGGGTAGAGGTGTTTTCTCCTAAGGCTGATGGCCTAGTTCTATCTCTGAGGACCACCTGGTGGAGGGGAGAGCAGACCCCTGAAAGTTGTCCTCTGACCTCCACATGCCTGCCAAGGCATGCTCAGCTCCTCAGATAATTAAGTGTAGTGAAAGCATTTTAAAATTCTATAGTTCAATGTAGGATTTTCCATTCTGCAGAAGAGCAACCCCAATTCTTTTTAGAACCTTGTGAGAGGGAGCTATTGTCCTGATTTTACTGGTGAGGTAAGTGCAGAGAGATGGGGCAGTTGTTCAGGGTCACACTGCTGAGCAGGGATTCAAACCAAGAACCCTTTGAATCCTCTACCTACTAATTTGTGCCATGAATCTTAATGTTTGCCTTCTTTATCACTGACATCCTTCAGAAATCTTGGGAAAGGTGGGAGGTGAGAGAAAAGATTTAGAAATTTTCTTATTTATTTGTGTGTTATCTTGCACAAAGTAATTCAAAGGGGAAAGCGAAATGAGCTCAACATCATATTGTGTCTGAATTATTGACAACCATTCTTATTCTAACCAGAGAAAACATGGCAGAAATCAAGGCCCCCTCCTACTCTATCTTTTCTATTATTAAGTGAAAGCCTTGCAATTCTGGGCCTATTATTTTACACTGTAAAGTGATGAAGAATTAGAAAATTGTGAGAGAACAGGTGACAAATTGCAATCTGATGGGCCAACATGAACCCATAAAAATGTTATCAAGATGATATTAAACAGTCTATTCCTCACTTACCATCCAGGCAGGAAATTGGACCTATTCTTGCTGGGCTATCTCATACTTGGATATTTTTTCATTTAGATAATGCTATTTAAAATTTAACTGGATTACTGGTAATTTGTCTTTCAGAAAGATGTTTCTGAGCACTCAGCTCAGAATATCCTTTGCTTAGTTTTCAGGGAAGGGCTTAAAACTTCCTGGGATTTCTGGAACTTTCTGCTTTGTTCTTTCACCTGCTTTAAAGGTGCTTTAAACAGAGCTGAGAATAAGCAATGGTTGAATGTTGAGTCCTAAACAGGATTTCTATATCACACTGCAAACCTCCATCCCCCCAAGGCTCACGAAATATGAACGTGTATAAGCGTGTGTCAATCAGAGGACTGGGGAAGTACTGGGAAACGCTGTCATCTGGACATGACGTGGCCGCTGCACTCATGAATGCGCAGTAGCTCTGGTTAAGGGCAGAAGACCAAGCTGGTCCACGTTCTAGCATGGACGGGTTGTGAGGACCCATCCTTACCTGAGAAGCTACTGTCAGTTAATGGCTTCTTGCGGTGAGTGTGGTCATTTTTCTTTAGGGGTGTAGCCACTGCTAAGAGACCCATGATCCAGTAAATAACCCACAGCTAGGGATCTACAAAAAACCCTGACTACACTTGATGAGTTATTTATAAATTCAAAAGAAATAAAAAAAATTCGTGGTTGCACATTCTGTTCTGTGTCAGTTGAATGTGAAGTACAGTCAGGTTGATAAGTATCGCCCAGGCCATGAATTGTGGTTTTAGAACAATTGCCACATCCCTGGAACGCAGCATAGCACTTTCCACGCAGAAGGGGCTCATCTCATATTGTTGGCTGAGTGTTTTGTTTGTTTGATAAAACCTGCACTTGGCATCTTATCCAGTCCAGAATAACTGCCAAATTGTTATTTGTTCCACTGAATACTCAGCAAGTGGGGGAGCACCAACTCCATGGTGCACAGGAGTAACCCAGTGCAGTCTAGCCCTGTGCCTCATTTCACAGGTCTTATGGAAGGAACGCATCTTCAAAGAGACACTCTTCTTCTGAAATGAGGACACCTCTTTGTTGTGGGATATTATTTTAACTGGTCAAAGATGTGTTACTTTTGTTTGTGCCGCATTTGTTTATGTAAAGATGTGTTGCATTTATTTCATCTTGCCTGCCTAAGGCACCTGACTGGTCTAATAAAGAGCTGAACAACCAATAGCTAGGCTATTGGATAGGAGAATGGGTAGGCAGGGCTGGCGGATTGCAAGAATTAGTAGGAGGAGAAATCTAGACTCAGGAGACAGGAATGAAGAGAATGAGGAGAAAGAAAGGGAGATGCCCGAGGCCAGAAACCAAGCAGCTGCCAGCTAGCCAGACATTGAGACAGCAGGAAAGTAACACAGAAGGAAAGAAAGGTAAAAAAGGCATGAGGCAAAACGCAGATAAAGAGAAACAGATTAAAATAAGAGCTAAGATAAGGCCAAGAGTTCACAACTAATAAGAAGTCTCCACGTCATGATTTGGGAGCTGGTTGGTGGTACAAAGCCAATGAAGCCTGGTCTACCTCTTTCTGACAAGAAGTAGGAGTAGGGGTCATGATATTTAGGGTGCATTTCATTTGTGGGAGAACAATAATCGTCAACCTGATCAGAAAGTTTCATGTGGGGCAAAAGTAGTTTTCAAATGAAAAGCTCTGTCTTGTGAGAAGAACCACATGGATTCCATCTGAGTTTGAATCTTGGGTCATGCTTACAAAGCTCAAGGTAAAAGACAGAGGAGTAAGGACAACTCTTCCCTCGGGTTGGGAAGACAACTTTGTCAGTAAGATGCCTGGCTCGCAAGCTGGAGGACCTGAGCGTGAATCCTTTGAGTCCTGTAGAGTACAGGGAGGTATGGTGGTACAGCTCTCAGCAGGGTGCAGAGACATGCTCATCTCTGGAACTCAATGGTCAGCCCTTCAGTGTAAAGGTGGAGGTTAGCCTCTGGCCTGCTCATACATATGCACACACATGCATGCATACCTGCACGCACATTAACACACAAACCTATACATACTACACACACACAAAATTAAATTTTTATATCTAAATTTATTTATTTTACATTCCTCCCACAGTTTACCCTCTCTCCTTCCAACTTAGTCCCCCCTCCTGTCCTCCCCACTGTTCCCACCCCCAATCCACTCTTCCTCTGTTTCTGTTTAGGAAGAAGACATCCCCATGAGTATCAACAAACCATGCCATATCAAGTTGCAGTAAGACTAAGCACCTCCCCAAGTATTAAGGCTGGGCAAGGTAACCCAGTATGAGGAGTAGGGTCCCAAAAGCCAGTAAAAAAAAAAAAACAAAAAAAAACAAAGGCAGCCTTGTTCCCACTGTTAGGGGTTCTACAAGAGGGCCAAGCCATACAGCTGTCACCTATGCACAGAGGGCCTCAGTCAGATGCATGCAGGCTCCCTGGTTACCAGTCAGTCTCTGTGCACTCCTAAAAGCCCAGGTTAGCTGATTTTGTGAGTGTTCTTGTGGTGTCCTGCCCTCTCTGGCTCCTATAATTCTTTCTCCCCTTCTTATGCAGGATTCTCCGAGCTCCAGTGACCAAGAGACCTAGGATAGAATCAAACACAATTGGAGGAAAAAATGTCAATGTAATGATGCCTAACAATATTCTGCTGCACGTGTAGATTGGTGCCTAGACCAGTTTGTCATCAGAGAGGCTTCATCCAACAACGGACCAAAGCCTAGCCACCTTGCCTAAAGGTAAGAGAGTTTGAGGTTACTCAAAGTTGCTCACAACAACTGTAGCTACACACCCTGACCTAAGATGTGGTTATTTAATGCTTTGGACAGTAAGATGGCCCATAGAGGTATATCTTCTCCACCCTGACCAAAGGTCAGAGAATTCTGGCATACTTCTTCTCTTTCTTTTGTTCTAGGAGGCTTGACATAGGGTGTGGCTGCCTTCAGGATATTTGATCTAGGCGGTAGATTCACTGCCTAAACAAAAGAATGCTTTTCTCAATATTTAATGTTTTGAAGTCTCAAAGTACTGAAGCAAGTAACTGTCATAGTTAGTTGTCCTTTATATCATGTTAAAGCAGTCTTTTGCCTTCTTCTCCATTTTGTATTGGGGTATAAAAGTGTATGGTCTCCTGCAGTATCCCTGCCTGGGATCCGCTGCTCTGGGACCAGCTGCCTGCCCCTGCTCAGGGACCTGCAGCGTGGTCTCATGGCCCACTGCCTGCTGCAGCCACTCGGGATCCACAGCATTTTTTAATTAATTCATTACAATGGATAAATGCTCTTTTTACATTTTTTAGAGATTACAAATACATCTTTTCTCCCCTCCCTGTCCTCCCTCAAAACCCTTCCATATACTTCTCCTTGCTCTCTTTCAAATTCATGGCTTCTTTTTTACATTAATTTTTGTTACATACACATATGCGTCTGTTTAGACATGTATATTCCTAAATATAACCTGTTAAGTCTGTATAATGTTACTTATTTCTGTGTTTCCAGGGCTGACCATTTGGTAGTGGATAACCAATTGGTGTACCCTTCCCTGGGGAAGACTGGCTCTCTGGCTCTCAGCATTCCTTAATTGCCAGTAGTTCTTCATGTAGGGTTTGCTTCAGCATGGTATTGTTGGTGCCCTTGTTCACCTCATGTTTACACTGTTGACGAGATATTACAAATGTAACTTCTGACTTTCCTGGGAGACACAATCTCACAGCAGTCTCCCTGATCCTCCATCTCTTGGATCTTCCCTCCTCCTCTTCTGCAGTGCTCCCTGAGCCTTATATGTGGGAGTGAGTTTATAGATGTAGCCACTGGGACTGCACTCCACAACTCTGCATATTGAATGGTTATCATTTTCTGTAATGGTCTCCATCTGTTGTGAAGAGAAGTTTCCTTGACGAGGGGTGAGAGCTGCACTTATCTGTGTTTATAAAGACAAATATTTAGAATATAGTTAGGGATTATGCTAGAAGCCCCTTCTTTTATCAAAACGTATTTGCCGTGTGCCATGTTCTTTACCTCCTGCTGAAGCTGCAGTGAGAACCAGAGAAATACCAGACCCCTTGAGACACAACGTGATCCTGTCATGCAAAGCAGACTGCAAAAGCCACAGGGACAAGGCAGGCTGTGGAGCACTTCAAGTGAATCAGGTCTGGCGATGAGTCATACCTGAGAGCTCAGCTCGAAGGATGCAGCTGGGAAGATTGGCATTTGCAAAGAGCAGAGAAGAAGCAAGTTGCGCACTTCAGGCATCATTGGGAAAGAGGGCAACCAAACAGAAAACTATGGAAAAGTCAGGAGAGGCAGGGAAATTTCGAGGAACTCTAAAAGCAAAGTGACAAAAGACAGAAAACAGGACATAAAATAAATAAATAGATATATTACAGGGTGGGTACTCAGGGGTTAAGGAAGAAACAAAATGTTTAAGGTGTTCTTAAAGAGGAGATTAGAAACAGAGCCCATCCCAAGGCAAACAGAAGTGATGTAAGAGGTTAACTCAACTAGAGAGAGAAAACATCACCTGAAAAACAAAACAGTAAGGATTGGAAAGCAAGTATTGGGGCAAGATACATCATAAAATACAAGGATCATTTAATACTGACAAACAATACAGTCTACAATAAAAAATAAGAGCCAAGATTAATTATGCGCCAAACAATGCATCTTTGATACATAAACCACCCAATAGATAGCTTAAAGCACACAGGGCCTGTGAGATGCTTAATGGGTAAACACGCACGCCATCTGCCAATGCAAGCCTGGAGATTGGTTTGTTTCCTAGAAGCCATGTGAAGGTAGAAGGACATAGTCCACTCTGGAAGGCTGCTCTCAGACATCCGCATGCATGCTGTGGTTTGTGCACCCATACACATCATGTACCACACATAGAAATATGTTTCTAAGGGATCCTAGAATTTGCTTAGTTCATGTTGTTATTTATTTTTATTTCTGTAACTGAGGTGATGCTATGGCAACCCTGAGATCCAGAGGCATGTGAGTAGAGGGCTTTTTCTTTTAGGTGGGGGGTTGAAGGTTTCAGTTTATAGCTGATGCATCTCAGAATTCTAAAGAATGTGTCTAAAACTCATAGACCTTGAAAGGCAAAATCACTGTGGTACCTATTGTGATGAAAATAAAAGGCCCTGGTGGGAAAAGAGGGCGTGGCTAGTTATTCAACCCCTAGTATGTGCCAAGGGCTCAGCTCTGCCTTTCACACAATGACTCACTGCATGTAATACACACAGCAACTGTTAATATTTGCCATTGTTAATTGAACACCTAACAAGTTGAGTCACAGAATTTATGAGATAAACAAGACACAGGGAGTCCCTCGAAAGCTATTGCTGTAGGAACTATTAATGTCATTTATCAGGAGAGGAGGTAGAGACGAGGAGGGACGGGCTTGTTTAGTGTCTCACAACTGTTAATATTACTGCTGGATATCAAAATCACATCTGTGTGAATTCAAAACCACTGGGACCTCTTTCTTTCTTTCCTTGTCTCTCTTTTCTTTCCTTTCTTCCTCCCACCTCCCCACCTCCTGTGTGTGTGTGTGTATGTGTGTGTGTATGCATGTGTGTGTAACAGAAGTTGATTCAAAGGCCTCCTATGTGCCAAGAAAATGCTCTGTCATTGAGCTATATCCGTAACCCTCTAGATCCACTTTTTATTTTGAGACAGGGATTTACTAAATCACCCAGGCTGGCCTTGAACTTGTAGGGTAACTTGAATTGCAATCCTTCTGCCTCAACTTCCTGCATATCTGGAGTAATAGACTTATGCCACAAAGCCTGGTGTTTTTTGTGAGTGTGTTTACATGTATGTTTGGTTTCAGTGGTATGTGTGCGCGCATGCCCATAGAGGAAAGAAGTCAATGTTGAGTGAATCCCATCCTCACTTTACAACCTTGTGCTGGAATTTCAGGAATGCACTACTCTGCTTGTTTTTTTTTTTTTTTTTTTTTTTTTTTTTTTTTTTTTTTTTTTTTTTTTTTTTTTTT
>NW_026067891.1:9667037-9712919 GCF_014885135.2 Alexandromys fortis | reverse complement strand
AATACCTCTTCCAAAGCCAGCCCCTACTCCTGTGAACCAGAGAAAGCAGACTGGTCTCCCGGAAATAACCATCTACCTCCTATGTGGCTAGCATCTCTCTGTATCTGAATGCTATTTGCTGTTGACGCTCTCCTCATTATAGCCTCGTCAGTAGGACTATACACCATGCATGCCTCCCTCACTGGAGATTGCCCAGCCAACTAACATTATTTGGTGTCTTTCTGGGAACAGTTGTCCTTCTCTGGATTATTGTCTTCCTGCTGTAATGGCCTTGAGAACTCCAAGTCCTGCTTCTTCAGCTTTTCTGGTCCTAAATCTGGATTGCCATATCTCATCACCATATCTAACCCCAAGGCACGAAGAGAAAGTCTGACAGAATGCTGGAATTACTATTAAAACCTTGTCCTCCAACAAACCCACTGGGATGTCTATCCTTTTCAAGTTTTAACTAGACTTCCCTAAATGAACCTAAGATCAGTCCTGGTGACCACCGACAGGGACTCTGACAGTTAGAGAATGTTCACCGGGCATTCACAATCACCCTCTCTCTCTCACTAAACAAAAATTAGCCATTCATAGGGATCTACAGGGATCTGGCCTATGGCTCATATAACATAACCTTGTTCAAAATCTTGAGAGCATCATTTAAAATTCTATCCAACTATGCTATACTGGAAATAAAACTAACTTCTGACCTTACTACATGTATTAATTCATTTACTGTCGCTGTGGTAAAACATCATGACCAAGACAACTTATAGAAGGAAGGATTTATTTGGCCTTATGGTTCCAGAGGGATAAGCATCTGTCATGGTGGGGGGGCATGGCAGCAGGTGGCAGACCTTAGTGGCAGGTGGTTGGTCCTTAAAATTGTTACAGAGAGCAGACCTTTGACTTAAGCAGAAGTCTGACCTTCTAGATTTGGTAAGTCCCAAGTCAAACCTTATAGAAAAGGATCAGTTTGCTTGTATACAGTACAGAAGAGGCTCTGCCATAACACTGGACTGTTGGCTCTGAACAGCTTACGTAGCAGCTAGACAGAAGCAGCTGGAGCCAGAAGTTGAGAGCTGAGGGATCGCATCTCAATCCACAAGCAGAATGTAGAGAGAACAAACTTGAAAGGGCTTGCAGCTTTTGAACACTTAAAGCCCACTCCTAGTGACGGACTTCCTCCAGCAAGATCATGTGTCCTAAACTTACCAAACATCACCCACCACCAACTTAGGGCCAAGTAGTCAAACATCCAAGTCTATGGGACATATTCTCATTCAAAGCACCACATTCCACTCCTGGGACCACAGGTCACATCATGATGTAAAATGCCATTAGTCCAATTCCAAAACTCCACATAGCCTTTCAGAGTCTCGGCGCTGTTGAAAATGCCCAATATGGGTATTTCCTTTCCCATGGAAACAGCAATAGGGAAGAAAAGGCCTGCTCACATACAAACATCTGAATGAGATGATAAGGAAAATGAGATAGACTTAAAAAACACCTAACTCAGAGCACCCCTACACACAAAGCAACCCCCACCCTCTGCCCCTGCAGACCTCCTAACTCCGGGTTTCCCCTCCCATACCATCAAACAAGCAATCTCAGCCTGCCTCAAGAAAGCTTCTATTTTTTCCTTTTATTCTTTCTGCATTTTGGTGTGTTGTCTTTCCTAGACAGTCAGTTCTTTCCCCATCCCATGGAAAAAACTTAGCAAACACCAGGACCCACATTATGTGGGGATATAATGCAGGCTGTCAGGCTTGGCAGCAAATGTATTGCTGGCTGAGCCATATTGCTCACTCTCTTGAAATAATTGTATACGTTCATGTTTTACATTTAAATATTTAGTGCATTGACTTCATTTGTTAAATAAGATGGGAGGTGAAGGTATAATTTTATTCTTCTGCATATTGCTATCCAGTTTTTCCAGCACCATTTACTAAAAAGACTGGCCTTTTCTATTGTGTGTTCTTGGCAGCTTTATTCAAAATCAACTGACCATAAATGCACGAGTTTATTTTCTGGGTTCTCTATTCTTTCCCATTGTTTTATGTATTTGTATGCCACTGTTGGGCTGTTAGGAGCACTCTGGCTTTGTACAGTGTTTTGTTGTTACTGTGATGCCTCCACTTGTATGAATTATTTTTTCGCCTGATCGCTCCTAGTTCAACCAGTTTTTTCCCACATCATAACAAAGATACATTGCCTACAATTTATGGTTACATGTTTTTTTTTCTTTTTTTCTTTTTGGTTTTTCGAGACAGGGTTTCTCTGTGGCTTTGGAGCCTGTCCTGGAACTAGCTCTGTAGACCAGGCTGGTCTCGAACTCACAGAGATCCGCCTGCCTCTGCCTCCCAAGTGCTGGGATTAAAGGCGTGCGCCACCACCGCCCGGCTCTGATGGTTAACTCTTGATCGCCTGTCTCACTCAGCAGCAAGGAAAGCTGGATAGCACCAGAAACTGTACGCGGTTCCTACAGCTCCTGTGGTGTTTCATAGGTTCGGAAGGTAAAACATGGTGCTAGCATTGCCACACTCCCTCTGAAGACACCAGGGAAGAGGCTTCCCAGACTTTCCTCTAAGTAAGTTTCTGAAAATCTCAGGCTTTCATTTGCCAGTGCATGGTTGGTCATTCTCTGTGTTTCTTCATGTCACCTGCCCTCCATGAGTGTGTCTCTCAATAATTTTCTCCATTTCATGGAGACACCAGTGATACTGAATTAGAAGTCACCATGGTGACATTTTCATAGCTTGACTGTATCTGGGAATATCTTTCGCAAGCAAGATCATATTCAGAAGAATATGGTTAGTTTGACCCACCTTTCAGAAGTGAAATAATTTAACTCATAACCCCGATATTTCAGTTAACCTGATAGGCAGTCCATGATGTCTATGAAGACTGACTCAGAAATGAATCCTGCCTATGTACAAAGTGGTATAGATGCAGCAGCATCTGAACACATTTGTGCACATACATTATGACATCCTCCTAAGTCCCCGGCACTCCCCCACTAGTTGCATCCTGACCTGTTCTCATGAACAAATATAGTTCTCAACTATTTTTGTAACAAGGGAATTCATAAGAGAAAATTTACAACTTTTAAGCAAACATATGCTCTCCCAAATCCATGCCAGCAACTGACATGCTGGATGTCACAACTCATGACCCATCTCTTCCTCGGGTCTGGGGAAACAGGCAGAGAGAGGATAAGGCTTTGGGATGGGAGCAGACTGGGTGAGAAGTCCCTGCTGGGTCCTGTGGTGTCACTGTTGAGTCCCCTGATGGTTTACAGCAGTCGCTTTCACACCTTCCATGTCTCTGGACTGTAAGAATTAGCCAGTCTAAGGCGCTCACTCAACTACTCAAGAAAATTCTGCATACACCCCTGTCCTCTCTCATTCTGGCTTCAAGTCCTACCTCCTATGAATCTAGTGCTAAAAGCAGCAGATAGGGGCAGCCACAATTCTCTGCATCATCCATGGAAAACCACCTTTGATATTCATTCCTTGGTAATATGGACATTCCTATGTGCTGTGCCTTGGTTGGGCCAAGCACAGCATTAAGCTTCTCTAAGATAAAATCTAGGATATCTACCTAGTTCTGGCAAAGACATACTGTACCAGTCAATCCTTGGAAAGGTAAAATTTCCAGCATCCATGGTCTAAGAACACAGGACCACATCCATCTGGAAGCTTACAGAGTGGATGGGTCAGAAAAAAAAAGAAAGAAAAAGAATCTCACCCCATTTGGTCACAGATTTGTTGGGAGTGGGGACTAAGAGCTAGGAGGCTATGTGCAGAGGGGCCAATTCTAAATGTAGATTGGTAAGAACAAGATGAGGAGAGGTAAACAGAGACCCCGAGTTCAATGCCCAGCGCTGCATAAACTGAACATAGTGGCACAGGATTACACCAGTATTAGAAGTGGATGTAGGAGGAGCAAGAGTTCAAAGCCATCCTTCAACACTAGTGAGTTTGAGCTCAACCTGGGCTAGTGACCCTGTATCAAATCTGGTGACTGATTGAATGATGAATGAATGAATGAATGAGTAAATGAATGAATGAATGAATGAACGAAGAGGGACATTTCTCTCTGCTCATGTATAAGGTCTGAAGAAAGGGGAAAACCAGGGAAAAAGCTTTCAAGTTTCCTCTGGCAATATGCAAGTTCACACAGGCACCTCTGTTTGAGGTATTCCTATAGATCTTATGTTTAACATTAGTAATTAGTAAATGATTTTAAATTGTATATCCATCAAATTAATAAAGCCTACAGTATTTAGGGCATTTAGTTTGCTAAAATCACTGACATATGTGTCTATTAAAAATGACAGGTGATTAGGATATCCAAAGTTTGTTGAAATCGTCTAGCTAACAAGGTAGAATTAAAATTTACATCTTGTTCCAACATGATGAAGATAATTAAAAAGTGATAAAAACCCTTTGATTAACCCTCATCTCCTCTTGCATAGCATTTTATTATGCAAATGAAACCTTCAACACTGTAAACTTAACACCAGCTGAGAATATGAATGCATTCTGTGAATGCATTCTCATTTACCAGGTACAAAGATATACGTGTGTGCATAAAATATCCAGTGGAAGTAGAACCCAGGAGTGTGTGTCACATGGAACAAAGTTATGACACCGCTGCTCTAGGCTTGTCTCCCGTCTTCTCTCTCTCTCTCTCTCTCTCTCTCTCTCTCTCTCTCTCTCTCTCTCTCTGTTTTTTGAGACAGGGCTTCTCTGTGTTTGATTCCCAGTCCTGTATAAACTGAACATGTTGGCATATGTCTGTAATTCTAGTACCTGGTAGTAGAGACGGGAATAAGGAGTTTAAGCTCATCCTTGGATAAATAGTGGGTTTGAGGCCATCCTGGCCTAGAGACGCTGTATCTAAAACCAAGTGAGTGACTAGTGTCCTGATTAATGAATGAATAAAGCAAAAAATGAAGACTTTTTAGTCGGTCCATGTCTAAGATCGGAGGAAAAAGGAAAAGACCAGGAAAGAGACTTCTTTTTTTCACCAAGGACTTACTCTGTCCATATGCAGTTTCTCTACTCCCATTCCATGGTCTAAGGGGAAAGGGGGACAGTAGGGTTATGAGCAGAGGTGCTGAGCTCATTTCTATAACTCCCTCCTGTGATGATGGCGGTATCGATTGACAGGAAAACAACAGAAGGCACCTTTAGAAGTAGGAGTCTGAGCTCTTGTCATCCCTTGCCCTCCATCTTCACTTTGGTGGAAGAATGAGCCTTTAGTTACAGAATGAGAAGCTAACAAGGTTAACAAGAGAAATCTACACTTTAGACATAGCTCAGATTTAGAGTCTACATGGGTTGCCTGGACACCTGAAATGAACATTTAAAGAGTCAGCCCCTCGAGGGCAGAAGAAAGACCAAAAGCTACAAAGCAGTTTTGGAAAGAGCCTTCCAATGGCAGGCCCTGTGAAAACAGAGTGGAGTGGGCTGGGCAACTGTTAGCCAAGGAATACTGGCAGCTTCCCACCTCCCCAGGTAGAGGGGGCAAGTGAAGGCTCCTACAGTCTCAGAAGGGGTTCTGCCACCACCTCGATTTTGGATGCTTCCTTGAGAGAGTTAAATACTTTTTAAGCCACCCAATTTACAGTAATTCTTTGTCCCAGCTTCAGGGAATAAAAGTCTTTATGGTATAAAGAAATGGGAAGAATGTTGTGGGGAAGAGGAGAAAGGGAGAAGGCTTGCATCCTCTCCCAGCCTTGGTTCCTGAGCAGCTGCACGCAAACGTGGTTCTGATAATGGTCTATGTTGTCTCTACATTCTTATCTTGGAAACGGGAGCTGTCGTGGTATTGGGAGGATTAACTAGCCCCATCTACAAAGAGCTAAGGACAGCATCTGGCATAACTGGTACTGTACGAGTGCTAGCATTTATTTCTGTTGCTGTTGTTGATATTTTTGTTATTATGATTTGCCAGAATGTACATGCTTTCCTGATTATTACGGGGCCTATTTGAATAATTTCATTTGCATAATGTTATAGGGAATAAAAGGACTAGAAGGCCATTCTCCAAAATATCATAAAGAGTAATTTCTGAGCGATGGGTTTACCATAGGGTTTTATTTGCTTCTGTTTGCTTCTAGTTTCTAAATTTTGGCAATGAGTACATATTATGTTGGGAGGAAAAACATGAAAGTTTTGTTTTTCTCTTTGGTTTTTAAGACAGTGTTGTTTTCACTCTTAATAAAAATTAAGAAGCCCAAAGCTATGCTTTTTCAGTTCCAATGAGTTGATCGAGAACATTGTGTATAATATTCTTGATGAAGCTTTAAGATTTGTGAGAAGTTTTAATGCGCAGCTAAGGAAAGAGATGGGATTGGTGATGTGCATAGAACTAATCTACCCATATGTGTGCATTTCTGGGATGTGTAGTGTCTGTGTGCAAGCACTCTTGGTGTTTTTGTTACTACAAGTTGCCAGAATGGTCCTGCCTCCCTGGTTATTACAGGGCCTAATGGATAGTTTTATTTGTATATGTTTTAAAGGTGGCCAAAGGGCTAGAAATCCATTCTCCATGATGAGAGCCAGTGGCCAACATCAGGTGTCCTCAATGGTTTCATCTTAATTCTTGAGTTAGGGTCTCTCACTGGACCTGGAGTACGCAGGCTAGCTAACATATTAGCTGCAGAGATCCGCCTGTCTCTGCTCACCAGGCTGTGCTCAAACACGCGCCACTGTGCCTGAAGTTCTTTATGAATGTACAGATCAGACTCAAGTTGTCTTGTTTATATAACAAGTTCTTTACCGATTAAACCATCCCCCAGCTTTATACCTGAAAATCAAAGGGTTTCAAGTCGATCACAGTTCAGTTTTGATATCCTCACACATTGCTTGTAATTCCACAATTGTGTATTGAGTCTTCTCCTCGCTAGGGAAATCATTTCTGAGAATAAAAATGCATGTTGTAGTTACAGAGTGTTACCCTTGACGTGACTGGCACTGGGGGCAGCATCATTCTTTGTGGTAGGGGATGTCCCATGCATTCTAGAGTGTCTAGGAGCATCCAGAGCTGACGTCTGCCCACTAGAGATCAACAGCACCTCTCCTGCAGTTGTGACAATCAAACATATCTGCAGATACTGTCCACTGTTGCCTGGGGTGAGGATAAACAAATTGATGAACTTTCAGCTGCAAAGAGCTGCATAGATCAAAATTCAATGTTACTTGAAGAGTCTGTCATGAAAGTCCTGACTGAGATTCCCACTCGTCTTCTTCAAAAGAGGTACTGTCTGAATGGATCCATATGAGTTGTGGGTTCAGAATGGCTGGATTGCTTATTACACCAGGCTTTCTCTGGCCACATGACCTGGGATTAACCTTGGGAAAGACACTTACTCCTCCAACTCAGTTACTTCATATGAAGTATGAACAACTTCTACTGAATTTCTGTTTACCATGCACAAGACCCAGGGTTTGACCCTGGGACCACGGAAACTGGCTGTAATCATACACTATTGTAACCCCAGCACTGGGCAGGGAGGTTGAAGACTGGAGAATCAGAAGTTCAAAGTAATTCTCAGCTGCATAGAAAGTTGGAGGCCAGGTTGGGTTATGTGAGACCTTGTTAGAGAGGGAGAAAAAGGGAGAGAGGAAGAGAAAGAGAGAGAGGAAGAGGGGGGAAAGTGAAGGGAGGGAAAAGGGAAGAGAGGGAAGAAGAGAGGAAGGGAGGAAAAGTGATTCTTTTTCTAAAGGGGTTAGTATATGTCCTCCAGTTAATGATGCTATCCACATAGCTGATCCTTCACCAAAAGGTTGTCCATCAATCAGGTACCTGCTTCTTTTATCAAGCGTACTTCGTCCTCACTCCAAACCTTCCAGTAAAAGATGAAACAAAACCTAGAAGGTAACTTGACATAAATATGACAGTTTATTTATTCTTCTCACTGAGGAAAAGTTTCAACAGACGCCCTTATCACAGAGCCTCAGCTGCAAGGCTTCCTCCTGGAGGAAGAATTGCAGCGACCAGAGTCTGAGGAGGGCTCACTGCGCTGTAGCTATACTGCTTCCTCCTGCCAGCTGCGGGTGGGTTCAGTGCGCTTCCATCAGTGCTTGGAGATCCGGAGATGCTGGAGCACAGCCAAGTTAGGAAGACAGGCCGAGAGAGAGTGTGCGTTAAGTCTAACACATGGCTAACACACAGGGGAATTTGTCAATGATAGTCGTGGAGGAAGCTGCCCTCTTTGGCCCCTGAGGCTCGTGGGAGACCAGTGAGGCCTTAAATATTCATGGTGGTGATTTTCCTTTAATGTATTCTTGAAGGATTTTGGGGGTGGCTGAAGGAATTTCTCTGTTTGTCTAGTTTCTTTCAGAGTAGAGCAAATTAATACCTTTCACAAAATAAATGGTCTGAAAATGGGTTGGATTGGATTTAAATTCTGGTTCAGTAGGTCATTGACCAGGTTAGTGGGCAAACGACAGCCTCTGTTGTTGAAATAGGAGCGACAGGGCTGCGTCCCCGGCACCCGGCCGCCCGCATGGCTAGCTTATACCCAGAAATAATTACACGGAAACTGTATTCTTTCAAACACTGCCTGGCCCGGATAGTTCCAGTTCCTTATGGCTAGCTCTTACATATTGTTCTAACCCATTTCTAATATTCTGTGTAGCCCACGAGCTGGCTTACCAGGGAGGATCTTAACCTGCGTCTGTCTGGAGCGGGAGAACCATGGCGACTCCTCACACAGCTTCTTTTTCCCAGCATTCTCCTCTGTCTACTCCGCCTACCTAATTTTCTATCCAATAAAATGGGCCAAGGCAGTTTCTTTATTAATAAGAAATCACTCCCACATCATTTCCCCTTTTTCTGTTTAAACAAAAAAGAAAGGCTTTAACTTTAACATAGTAAAATTACATATAACAAAACAGTTATCAAGTAAGAATTACAGTTACAATATTTATATCTATTTTATCTCTTATCATAACTAAGGAAAACTATAACTATTTATTCTTCAACTCCATCAAAGACTCCAGAAGGATATAATATTATCTAAGTAAACAAGAAATAAGAAAACTCTAGAAATGACAGAGACATCTCGCTGCCTGGACAGTCACCCAAAGTTCCTCTGTACCGTTGGGGCATCCATCTTCGGCCTACAGGCCCATGGTATCCAGATACATTTCCATGAAGCAGGAAATTTCAAAGACAGTTCAGTCATTTTCTGCTGTGTCCTGCAGAATGTCTCGCAGACTCTTTCATGAATCAGGAACCCCGAAAGACCATCTCACCTTTAGGCAAGTTCAGCAGTCCTCTCTCTGAGGGTTCTCTGTGTCCAGTTTATGCAACAGTCCAGGCAAGAGCAGTTTCTTGCCCAAATGACTATCCAACTCCATAAGGATCCTCTTCGATGCCCATCTTCCTCTTGAAGTAGCTGGTGCTGCCAGGAGCAGACGTGTCTCCTTGTCATGAAAAGTCCTAAGTTATTAAAATATTTTAAATGCCATATTCTGCAGTCTTTGAAAGATATGAAGAATGCCTATCTAACTGAAATATATCTCTATATATCTAGAAAATCTAATTAACATGACTACAAGCTTAACTATTAGCGATGATTATCCATTAACAACCTATATTTCCTAATTATACATTACATTTTTAAATGAACTACACAATCACAATACCTTAATCAAGATCAAAAATACATATACATATAACAAAATTGACCTTAAAATCCATACCAATGCAAATTATTCATATCTATATCATATCCCCCTTTAAATGTAAAAGAACATTTATAAACAATATTTGGGAACATGGGCGTAGTTTTTTCTCTCCAAACTGCTTCCTGCTGAATAGGGGCGTCGTTAATTAGGTTGTTCATGATATAACCTGTGTGCTAGTTTCATCTCAGTTGGCAATTGAGCGAAGCAATTTTTTGAGGGTGTTCACAGCAACCTTTCAGGAGGGCGTGGTCTATCATACCAAATCGGAATAGATGCAATCCACAGGGTCTCATCCTCTGCAAAAACAAAAGAAGACCCTCTCCAAAGCATCATATCCTTAGACCCAAATTCTGAAATCATAATACCCTCATGAAATCCATTTTGGTTTAGCTTGGCAGCCCATATAATGAAATGTCTCTCTGTACTTAGCTCCTTCACAGTCAAAAATTTTAAAGAAAACACAATGTACATAATCCAGACTCTCTGTGAATTTTCCATTTTTACGTGGCTTATTTTTCTTTATTTCTCTTAATCTATAACTATCTGTACTTCTGTACTCTGTCTCTTTAAAGACTTTACCCTTTTTCTTTTTAAGACATTAACTTTATTCTTTATATTCTTTTTCTTCTCTTTCCCAAGCCTACGTACATTTATCCAACAGTGTCTGAATCTGTTTTATTGTGAATCTGTAACTTTTTTACTATCCAGGAGCACTTTGTTTTGCGCCTTTAAATCACTAAGCGCTTAAGAATCTAAGCTGTGACATTCCTAGGTCAAAAACAGGTACTGTATGCTGGCCCCGCCCAGTCCAACATGGCGGAGCCGCTCGTGCCTCTGATCCTTGCACATTGCACCATTAGCATGGCGGAGCTGCTTGTGCCTCTGAGCTGCGGCACACAATGTCCCCCTTTTAGGCACACAGCAGTCTAGTTGCCATCAAACAAATCGTAGCACTTTAATCCAAATGCTCCATTCATAAGCTCTGTCTCCCGCCGGAGCCAGACAGAGATCACAATGGCGGCACAGCCCAGAAAGCCGGCATTTTAAAACAGCCAGTTTTTTCCTGCTGCCGAGTCAGGACAATTTCTTTGCGGCACGCAACCCAGAAACAGCAAAAAGCTGTCTTAAATTCTCTCTCTCTCCTTTTTAAGCCCTCTCAGGTTTTTAAGTGGATTTAGCCCATCACGTCTGGGCGCCATCTGTTGAAATAGGAGCGGCAGGGCTGCGTCCCCGGCACCCGGCCGCCCGCATGGCTAGCTTATACCCAGAAATAATTACACGGAAACTGTATTCTTTCAAACACTGCCTGGCCCGGATAGTTCCAGTTCCTTATGGCTAGCTCTTACATATTGTTCTAACCCATTTCTAATATTCTGTGTAGCCCACGAGCTGGCTTACCAGGGAGGATCTTAACCTGCGTCTGTCTGGAACGGGAGAACCATGGCGACTCCTCACACAGCTTCTTTTTCCCAGCATTCTCCTCTGTCTACTCCGCCTACCTAATTTTCTATCCAATAAAATGGGCCAAGGCAGTTTCTTTATTAATAAGAAATCACTCCCACATCACTCTGTGTCCCCCTTTTCACAGTTGAGCAATGGGGATGGAGGCTGAGCATGCTATGCTCAAAATGATTTGGATCAAGTCATCTCATTCATGTTTCAGAAATTTCCATATTTTGAAACTTTACCAGCTGAATGTCCTTTTTCCCCAAATATGATATACTTCCAAATATACAACTTTTTGAATACCATCTTGAAGTTTGGGATTTTGCAGCATTTTGAAATTTTACTTGGAGACTGAACCTGTATAAACGTAACTGACTGACCAAAACAATATTTGCTATAATATTATTGTATGAAGAATATTGTCCTAGGGATATAAACAACATAAAACAATACAAATACTGTCCCTAATATTATGGAATCTATATTTAGTGATTGGGCCAGCGTTAGGCCAGCTGCTAATTTCTGCAGTATAGATTTTCTCGTTGGGTTGTCATTGAGTTAATTCTGCAATATAGCATGTACAAACAACATGAGGCAATATGTAGGGTGAGCTGTCATGAGCGGATGCTCATACATCACTCCTGATAACTAAAAACTTCATGGCGCACCAGCAGGACTCAACAAGATGATAATAATTGGCCGGTGTTTCAGACACCTCACAGGGTGCTGCTTAGGGTTTGAGTGTGACTCCAGCTCTGGACCTCTAACCATCTTTATAACAACAGTGACTTCAGTGTCCCCTGCTCCCTGTGCCTCCCAGCAGCAACCTTCACTCCATCCTTTCTCTTTGTCCTCCATCACACCATGCTGTGATCCTCCTTTTGCTGTAGTTGCTGTAGGTACAGAATTCTAGACAGCTTTCCCAATGTGTGTTACAGAATTGATCAGTATGACTACATGCACAGCAATGGGACCATGTAGAGATTGCAATCAACAGATCTGAAGCAGAGCTTCTAATCTCTGACTTCCTGGTTCATGTTCACACTTTAACAGGCTTATGCAGACAGGCGAATTTAGACTTTTTCTTGCTCTTTCCTTTAACTACTGGTGAGGGATCCCATTGGGATGTGAGGTCCAAGAGATAAAATTTGCACTGTTATTGTATAAGTCAGGATAATCTACAGGAACAAAACTAGAATAATGAAAATATTTTAAAATGTTATTACTAGATTAATTTATATGATATGGTTTATGTACTTCAACAGTGACTATCTTCTTACTAGAGAGGTCAAGGACCCAAAGCAGCCTAGTTCATGATGGTAGATGTCTCAGCAATCCCAATAAGGTGCTGCAGACCCAGAAGAGTCCTGGAGAACCACTGACCTTTAGTCCACATCAGAAGCCTAAGGAAGTTGCATGCAGATATCACTGAAGACATGCAGGACAGTGGCTGTAGCTGTGAGAGTGCAGGCAGCCATCTCATCAGTGGCCTAAATAAACCCACTTTCAAGACAGGAAGGCAATTGTGAAAAGAGAAAGCCTTTTCCCCTTCATCTGAGAAGTCATGAGAAAATGTCTCCCACATTTAGGGCTTTCTCACTTCACAGAACCTGATTAAGAAAATACCTTTACAGGTATGCTCAGTAGCTTATCTTTTGGTTGATTCCAGACGCAGTCAAACTGACAGCTCTTTGCTATCACAGGTAGGAAAAGTGGAAGCACCTAGCAGTAAAATGATAGCATTGGGTTGTGTAAGAAAACTGGACATTTTTCACGGACTCTGATTCAGTCTTCGCCATGAGTTCATGCCTTGATTTACCTTTAAAAGGAACTGTAATCTATATGACAAAATAAAATGTTTTCCTCCCAAGTTTCCTTATACCATGGTGTATGTCACAACAACCCAAGAGTCACTGAAATGCCCTGCAAACTCAATGTTCAGATTTTCAATTATTTTTTACCAGCTGAGGGAATGGCTAGAGCAGGAGGACTGTATTAAGGACTAGTGCTTACAGAAGTTGCATTCATGGGACACTGACCACATACCTGATATTTATTATATTTGCCATATGATTTAACATTATTTTAAATATGCATGTGTGTGTGTGTGTGTGTGTGTGTGTGTGTGTAGTACATGTGTGACCTTAGAGGTCAGAAGAAGGTGCTGGATTCCCCCAGAGCAGAAGGGACAAGTGGTTGTGAGCCGTCTGATGTAGGTGCTAAGAACAAAAAAGATGTCTTCTGCACCAGGGCAGTAGTCCTCTTATCCTTAGAGTCATCTCCATTTAATAGCAAGAAGGAGACTATATCACAGGTCCTGAGACTAAGGTGAAGAAGAGACTCAGTTCTTGAAGCACTGGGGAGAAGATAGCCAGGGGAACAAAGCAAGGCGAGATGGACATTATCAAAAAATGAAAGTCCCTGGAGGGATAAAGGTGAGAACAACAGGGAAATTTAAAGAATACTAATTTGTCTTGTGGATCGGGGAAGGACGCCTCCAGGAGGAGGAGGGCTGGTTGTATTCTTTTGCTTTCTTCCTTCTGATCTCAGGCTCTGTGTGTTATTGAGTCAATCCCAGCCCTTGAGTTTGCATGTACATGAAGAAGCCAAAGTAGGCACCCATGCAAAGAAAGCATATTAGATTCTTAAGGTGTGTTGATAGAAGAATTTTTGAGCTCCTTTAATCCCAGCACTTTGGAGGCAGAGGCAGGCAGATCTCTGTGAATTTGAGGCCAGCTTTGTCTACAAGAGCTAGTTCTAGGACAGGCTCCAAAGCTACAGAGAAACCCTAAACACTGCCTGGAAAACCAAGAGGGGAAAAGAGAGCGAGGGGGGGCAGGGGGCAGAAGAGAGAGAGGGAGAGGGAAAGGGAGAGAGAGAGAGAGAGAGAGAGAGAGAGAGAGAGAGAGAGAGAGAGAGAGAGAGAGAGAGAGAGAACCTTAGAAAGGAAGCCAAGTATGCTGGATTCTTAATATGCAGTGGACACAAGGCAAGGAGTAGTGTTCTCAAGGTCAACTTGCAAGGAAATATGAAACTTTGTCTCTTGCCTACTAGTGGTTGCCTTTTCTCTGTCTGTCTGTCTCTCTCACTTGTGTTTGTGAGTTGCCAGAGTAGGGTGCTGGAAATGAACCCAACTTCTCTGGAAGAGTAACAAGTGATTTAACTCTGCACCACCCATCAATCCCAGCACAACATAGTTTTGGCTATTGTAGACCATCATATAAATTGAGCCCCAGAGGGGATATATACTTTTGCCCCTTTTGTTCAACACAATATCTAAATTTTATTTTGATATGCAGTCATCTGTATCACTGTATATATATATATATACATATATAGCATATATATGCATATATACTGTATATATATACAAATATAGTGTATACACATATATAGTGATACATATATACACACTTAAATATGTATGTATGTGTCTATTGAATTTTCTAGTCTTCCAGTCTTCATGGTTAATCTGCCCCCTTTTTATTATGTGCTGACTATTTCTAAACATATTTTATTTCTTCAAGACCCCTTTCTTACTCATAAAGGCAAACTGACATTCTTTTGGTAGTTAATTCTGTATATATCTTTTCACATTTATATCCATGTCATATATTATAGTGGATATTTTCTTGTTTGAGAGGTCTCCCTTCTTCTTTTCCTCCCTCCCTCTCCCCCTCTGTGTGTGTCTGTGTGTTTGTATCACAGCCCATACCTGAAGAAGAAAAGACAATTTTCAGGAGTCAGTTTTTTTTCTCCTGTGTCAAGGCAGGGTTGGTCTCTTATTATTTTAGCTCCTGGACATCCTATTCCAGGGTAGCAGGACTCTGAGCTCTCAGCCAGCTCTTCTGTCTCAACCACCCACATTGCCTTAGGTGTTCTGGAATTACAGATGTGCCCTGCCACCTATGGCTTTTGTTGTGGGTCTCAGGGATGGAACTCTGGCCATCAGGCTTTTGCTGTGACTGGTTTTACCCACAGAGCTCCCTAGAGAGGCTCTGCCAGTCGTGGGCTCTGCTGAGCAATACCTATCACAGGTATTGTCTAATAGCCTAGCTTTGTTTCCTGTTCTTGTATGATGGATCCTACATTTTAATTGAAACCTTTAATTAATTTGTATCTATTGTGATTGTTTAAGGCACTATCTTATTATTTGTTTTTCTGCCTATTACAGCTGACATTTGCTTTGATGTAAACTTTCCATCTCATTTTACATTGTCAAGAATCATTCCATGCTCTTGTTCTGTTGACTCCGCACTTCTCTGTTCAGCTCCACGGCGTTCCTGCAACTGCAACATGTGTCATTAGCATGCCTTTTACGGTAGAGCTATCCTGGTACTATGACAGAGTGAGAATGTTCCAGTCTCATTACGCTACTTGCCCCCACTGTCTGCTCTGCTATTGTTTTCATAAATGTTATTTCTATCTGGATGGTTACCCACAATGAATTATAATTGTGCTTCCTCAGTTACTAGACATTTGAAAACAAAAAATAGACTAAGCTGAGTATTAAAAATAGAAGTATAAACATAAATATATATCTACACATATATATCTGCTAAACAGATTTATTTGAGGGGCTCATGAATATACACAAATTAGCCCCCATCTGGTTTGGATTTCCCTTCAGCCTTTATCAACACTTTCAGTATATATCTCCTGCAAGCAACATTTATTAGCTTTTATCGGTTTAAAATATTCTTAATTTGCCTTCATTTTTTCTAACATTTTAGTGTGAAACCCCCGAGATTGGCACATGTGCTAATTAGTTATTCAAATGTCACAGTTTCGATGGTAGTGTCCCCGTGCCTCTTGGCTTTCTTGTTTCTGATTAGTGTCTGTCACTTCTGGTTACTGTTGGTGACTGCCAAGAATATTGTTTTCCACACACTTGTGAGTCTCTCACCAGGTAGGTTTTGTTTGCTCACTCGCTGGCTTTTGAAGCCGGTCCGTGGTGTGTCTGCAGGTGATTTTCTTCCGAGTTGTCTCCCTATTTTGTTAAGTTTCCCATTTCTGTGAATTCATGGCTGATTTTAAGGCGCACAGCCCTCATTATCTCTTCCAGCTTCCCTCCATGCTGTTTTTCCTTTCATTTCATACAGGGACTGTGACTGCATGCATATTATACTGTTTGACTTCGTCCTAAGGTTTTCTATGCTTCTGTAAAAATACTGATGAATTCATATGGATAATTTTATTTATTTAAAAAGAGTCAGTGACTTTTGAAGTGAAGTCTCTGTATGTTGCCCAGGTTGGCCTCAAATTTGAAATCCTCCTGCCTCAGCCTCCTGGGTCCTGGGTTTATAGCTGTATTCCCATTGTGCCAGATTTTTGATATTTTTCATTGAAGTCAACCTACAATTATGCTCATGTGATCCACTCTTCCTTAACGTGTGACACTCTCCATTCCTGTGTTTTCTCTTCACAGTGTCTGAGAAATTCCTCTTCCTTTCTGTGTATATCACTCCCCTTTCCTACCAGACACCTGAACATACTGATAGTGATTGTTTAGAAGGGGTTTTCTACTAATTCCTTATCTGTGGGTTCATTGATGAGTGTTTCTCTCTAACTTACGAGTCACATTGTCCCTTTTAAAAGAATACCTAATGAATCTGCGTATGAGAGAATAGAGTCCGAATTCTTGTATCCATGCAGAAAGGGGCTATCTGTCTCATCCTTCGAATCACTGGGGTTAGAGAGCCCTGCCTCTAATCTCATCCTAATTTCCCTGGGGTTGGGTTGGCAGCAGCTGTTGTTTGCTGCTGTTCATCACTGGCTTTCAATGTTTTGAAGGTGAGATCAAGACAGTCCCTTCTGCAGGGCTGGAGATCTGAGTCCCAGTAAGACTTCTTGAGTCCCTCTCGACTTGCCTATCATATCCCCAGCTCTCTGACCCTTGGACAGCTCTGTCTGCTGTCTAAACACCTACATATTTTCAAGCTTTTGAAGATGTCTCTTAGTCCTTCTGCCCCCTAGCCATCTGCAAGCTGCTTTCTATACTCATGGAAGCTCAAGTAAGAAAAATAAGCAGGAGCATGTGTCTCTGGAGTCTCTGTCTGCCCTCCTTTTCTGCCCCTAACCTCCAATGCTGCTGTGTGGCTTACACATCAATGGAAGAGATGGAGAGTAGAGGGTCCAAATAAATCATAGAGAAGTTGCTCACAAAGGAGGAAAAGATGCTGAAAGGTCCCTTCCCCTGTTTTCAGTCCATCCTCACAGCACTCCACACACAAGAGCAGAGTCACCCTACAGTACTTCGTGCATGTGAATGGGGAGACTCATGGTCCTCTAGCCCATGTACATCCTTTCAGAATCTTCTTTCGGGTGGTCCCCAGTTTTCATACCACACTTGAATTGTTCCTCATCACTTCCAATCCTTTCAACTTTTTTCTTTGATGCTCTATAGAAAGTTTCTTTACCCAGTCTCTCATCATTCCATCCAAATCTCTTCACCTTTCAATGCACCATGTCAAAGTCTCCTCTTTGGGAAAGCATGCTTTGGGTTGGACACATGGGAAAATCCCATATGCTTACCTTTCTTCTACACCGTGTCACGCTGTAATTTGATTTTAGCTTCTTAAGAGGTGAAGCTGTATCCAGCACACGTCTATTTCTCCCACTTGTCATAAGACCATTCGTTGAATGTAGATGGACGTTTCTGTCCTGCCAGTCCCACAGCTGTTCGGTCTCAAAGAAACACACAGAGACTTGTATTGATTATAAACAGTTTGACCGATTAGCTCAGACTTATTATTAACTATCACTTACAACTTATATTAACCCATAATTTTTATCTGTTGTAGTCAGAGACTGCTTTTTTGTTTCCCAGCCACTCAGACCTGAATAATCAAATAGAAACTATATTAATTGTGACACTGTTTGGCCTATTAGCTCAGGCTTCTTATTAACTAACTCTTACATCTTAAATTGACCCATTTCTATTAATCTGTGTATTTTCATGAGACTGGTCTACAGGGGTAAGGTTCTGGTGGTGGTGTCTTTCTCTTGTGGCAGCTTCATGACGTCTCCCTGACTCTCTCTCTCTCTCTCTCTCTCTCTCTCTCTCTCTCTCTCTCTCTCTCTCTCTCTCTCCAGATTTCCAGTCTGGCTTTTCTGTGCTAAGCCATAGACTGAAACAGCTTTATTTATCAACCAATAAAAGGCCACACATATACAGAAGGACATCCCACATCAATCTGTGGCTAGTCACATGGTTTGGTACCTCTTCTCAGTGAGGCATTCTCATCTTGCTTCCTCTGGGTCTAGTTGGTAACTGTATCTCTGCCTTTCCTCTTCCCAGAATTCTCCTAGTCTGTTTGCCCCACCTATACTTTGTGCCTGGCTAGTCAAGAAGGATTTTATTAAACCAATACGAGTGACAAATCTTTAAAGTATACAAGAGCAGTATCCCACAGCAATTGAGTACTTTCTACTTTTGAGAGCTTCCCAGTCCTTATTGTTTGCAATTTCTCAGAAAGCTATGATCTCAACACTATTATACAACTCTTCCTTTACCGGGAAGAGACTGAGGTAATAGGATGCGTTATAGCAGAAATGTTAACTGTCCCCTAAAGGCTCATGTGTCACTTTATCCCTAGCTGATGGTGCTGATGTTTTAAAGACTTATTTTCATTAAATTTAATTATGTACATGTGAAGGTAGGGCATGTGCACATGTGCTCAGGTGCCTATGGAGGCCACAGGCATACGATTCCCTGGAGCTGGAGTTACACACTTGTGAGTTATCTGACATGGGTGTTGGTAGCAAAACCTGGGTCCTCTGCAGAGTACTATGTCCTCTTAACAACTGAGCCATCTCTGCTGACCTGAGGGTGCTGTTTTGAGAGGTTGTGGAACCCTTAGGAAGTGTGGCCTAGGGAGAGGAAGTGAGTTGCTATGGGGCAAATCGTGAGTTTCATAGCAGACCCCACTTGCTGTCTTTTCTCTGTTTCCTGGTGCAATGGGGTATGGGCGGACAGTTTGATTTCTGGTGTCTCCCTCCACGCCTCTTCTCTATGCTCTTTTCTTCCCTCCCATGATAGACCAGCCCCTCAAACCATGAATGAAAACACCCTCCCATGATAGACCAGCCCTCAAACCATGAATGAAAACACCCTCCCATGATAGACCAGCCCCTCAAACCATGAATGAAAACACCCTCCCATGATAGACCAGCCCCTCAAACCATGAATGAAAACACCCTCCCATGATAGACCAGCCCTCAAACCATGAATGAAAACACCCTCCCAGACCATCCATGCATCATATTGCTTCTTATCATGTATTTAGATGTTTCCAGAGAGACTGAGTTCATATGAAGACATTGGAGCCTTTCGTGTATTCTCCCTCCTCCCACCTTCGAGTCTCTCTTTTTCCCTTCTGCACGTGACACAAGCTTCAATGATCAGCTGATCACAGAGCCCATCCATCTGGCAGTTGACACACAAGCCCCAGAGCTCTGTTTTTTCCCCTATTCAGAGTTGGTATCATTCACCAACTTTTGTTTTCCTCCGAGGTCACCCTTAAAGGTTTACGCGTCATGTTTCTCGTTTTTGCCTTGTCTCACAGATCCTGCCAGTACATCTATCAAAGTAATCATCATGGGCCTGATGGAGGAGTATGGCTCCCCTCACATTTTTCATTACTAGATAATTTATTAATATCCTTCCCGGGCAGCACTAGATTTATCTTGATAAAACTTCTATCAGTGGTGACACCAGAGATGCCATGGGGACACCCTGGAAGGGCCTCTTGCTCACCTCTTTCACCCTTAATACCTCTGGAAGCCCAGCCTGCAGTCAGCCCAGGGGGCTGCTAAGACCCAAAACATTTTATCATTTTGATAAAGCCGACCTGGAGCAGTCTCAACGGGATTATTACCTATCTTGCCTTTCTTCTCAGCTTGTGGCAAACACAGGCTCAGGTACAGATCCAGAAAGGCAAGTAGCAAGGGATGGATGTATTACCTTCAAAGAGTTCACCATTTATCTTGCTTTCCTATGAGTGTCTGCAGGGAGTGGCTTCCTCTCTCAGCTCAAGTAGCCTTTCTGTGCGGCCTTGTGCTTGTGACGGGTGGCAGACCTTTGTGTTATTTCTTCAGGGCCAAGGCTCTTTGCTGAAGGGGTCTCTGTGGTACCCACCTTTTGACCCCCTCCTTCCCCGCCCTCTCTAGGAAGAGAGCTGAGAACAGAGGCAGTCACCCCCTCCCTGCTCTGATTATTTGCAAAAATGAACATTCCGAAGGCCCCTGTGAGAGGCAGCTGCTACTCAGGCTTCCGGCAGACACTGAGGCAGGTGCACTGGGAAAGGAGCTGTTCCTGAAGCTCTCCATTTGCCACAGTTCGGAGCGGCTACTTCATAAATTTCTTCATTTCTTTAACATCAGCCTCCTGTCACCGTCCCCCCTACCCCCCCCCAAAAAAAACAAATCAAAACTAAAACATCAGTAAGATAGAATCTGTATGTGTGTTGTGGGCTAAGGTTATGCAAGGCAGACAGATAGACAGACAGACGTGTGTACTGTGCAAATTGCTATTTGAGAGGCTGATTCTTTAGCAAGTTGAAAATGGATCTACCTTGTGACTTAGTACGGTAATGGTTAGCTGTGCACAGCTGCAACGGGAGCAAAACCCCTGGGGGCCAACTCCTGTATTAATAACCTTTCAAAGAGTCCTTTCAGGGCACGGGAGATGATTCAGTTGGCAAGGCTTTTGTTCTACAAGCATGAGTATACGCATTTGGGTTCTAACACGCATGTGAAAAGCTAGTCATGGCCACACATGCACCTGTCACCCAGTGCTGTGGAGGGTTAGGACAGGAGGATCACTGGCTGCCAGTGGAAATACAACAGAGAGGATAGAGCACATCTCTCCTCCTGGTCTCCAGGAGCATAAGCATACACACACACACACACCCATACACAGTAAAACAAAATGGTTTCTCTTTTTATTTTTATTTTTTTCAGTCTAAACAATGCAAGCTGCCCATGTCTGGAGCTGTTGGTATCTGATGTCTTTATGACTCAGGCTGAGCATGCATAGAGGTATTTCCATTGCCCTCTTTATGAACTTGACTGAGCCTGTGCAGAGATGTTCCCATCTACCATCTCTGTGTTACAAGCTGAACACCAAACAAGGAACTCCTGTGACCTTTGAACTTTTGAATGCTAACTCCGTGGGTTTTAGCTCTGCACACCCCAGATTTGTGTACCAGTTTTCTTTCTTAAACCTAAAATTGAGCATGCTCGTGAGTGCGCCTTCCCCCAAAGTGCTTTCTCCGTGGCTGCATAGGATCCTTGAACAAAAATCCCCATGTTTTATTTGTTCTAGGAGGACATTGCTTTGGAAATTATCTCTGATGCAGGTAATAAATCTTTCTCCACTCTTTTCTTTTTTGGCAGAGCTCGTTTTGGCTTTGTGCGGACCGATTCAATTTGGTTACAGTAAGATGAATGGTGCGGCATCCATGCGGTGGAGGGCTGCCTAACTGGACAGAGGCAGGCACAGGTGCGTGCATTAGGATACAGAGCAAGAGTCGGAAAGTGACAGCAAGAAAAATAGAAATTGCTTCAGCAGCGCGCCCCTCTTGACCTTACATGGATGGTGTCCTGATGGGCACACAGGAAGCCAGCCGTGGTGCTTTCCAGAGACATGGATGCAGAGTGATGGTGGGTATGAGTTAATCCGTGCTCTTTATCCTGTTTAAGTTTTCCGTGACTGTGGGCGACGTTTTTGATGAAAGGTTGAAATCGCTGGTTCTTTTTTTCCATTCTCCATCAGCATCCCTGAGGCTTGTCCTCCCTTCATCGTGGTTCTTGTGGCGGGTACTGAGGAAAGAATAATCTATTGTGACTTTTCCAGTTGAAGAAAGCAATTCTTAAAGAAAAGTGACTTCCCGGAGGTCACTCATCATACAGGGAAGAAGCAAATATTCCACCCCCATTCTGGCTGATTCATAGAGCATGCCCTTTGCTTTTGTCCCAACTCACACTCAAGCAACTCCTTACTCTTGGCCCCATCTTAGAAGGTGGCCCTAAGCCTCCATCTGTCTGCATGCCCCTCCTCTACCTGCTACAGACTTGGAGCCTTCACTGTTTGTTGCATCACAACCGAGGCTGTGACTGTGAGCTGTGGCTCCAGGTGTGTGCTCGAGAAGAGCTGGGTTTCTGAATTTTATCTCAGTGCTGAGGTGGCTCCAGCCTCCTGGACAGATGGCCAACTGCACTCAAACTCTCAGAGTGCACATACGTCAGTAGTGACAGAGAGGTTCAGCTGTGACCAGAGCTGGGACAGCCTTCCAAGTGCAGGGCCATTTGTCACTGTGGTTGATTCCGTAAAGTCAGAGCTGAGGGGTTGAATGGGGATGCAGTTTCAGCTCCCTGAAGTTTGGCAATACTGGAGTTCTAATATACACCTGGCTTAACGAGCACAAAGGCCATCGCTCTTGTAGAGACTCAGAATCTGCGGGGCTTTAGGTTCCTTGACAGTCACACCAAATGATTGCTTTAACAAATATGCTACAGCTGCTAAGCACATACACAGAAATACATCCCCCCACACACAGAGAGAGAGAGAGAGAGAGAGAGAGAGAGAGAGAGAGAGAGAGAGAGAGAGAGAGAGAGAGGAAGAGAAGAGAGAGAGAAAGAATTTTCTGGACATTTTTAAGAGTGCCAATTATGAGCCATCACTGCAGGACAAATTTTAATATATTAATTTATCTTTTTGGAGGCACAGTCTCTTTATAATGTGAGCAGGCACAGAACTCATTGTGTAGACAAGGCTACACTCAAGTTCATGGGAATTCCTCTTGCTTCTGCCTCCAAAGTGTTGGGATAGCAGACAGACACAATCACACAAGGATTCAGATTTAGGTTTTGATTGTCATTTTGTAACCTCCATATAGAGATCTAGGCTGCCCACATCTCTTGTCTTTAATTCACGAGCCTTTCTTTCCTTCTGCTTTCCTGCCTCTTCTGTTGCAGCTGGAAGTGTGTCTGTCTCCTGACATGGGTTTTCTTCCCATTGCAGCTTTGCTCACTGGAAGCACACACCTGTGAAATCCTGTGATTAGAAACTTTATTCAGGTCTGCACTTCTTGGCACCTGTCTCTTTGGACATGTTTTAACAAGAGTCGCTCTGATCAAGCAATTTGCTGTCTTGTTGTTGTCACTGTATTGATTTTGAGACAAGTTCTCATTCTGTAACTTAGACTGACTTCGAACTCATGGCCATCCTCCTACCTCAGGTTCCCAAGTGCTAGAATTGCAAGTGGGTGGGTGCCACCATGCCCACCTTTCAGTAGCTCTTGTGGTCCTGTTTTAAAACTGGCATGAGGCATATGCAATAGGTTAGGGCTTGAAAGACCATCTCCCATTTTGCTTTTCTAGTTATGTGGATTAAAGCCAGACCCTTATATGTATGAGGTAAGTACTCTTTCACTGAGCCACATCCCTCGCCCCCAAAATAATCTAGGACAGTGCTTATTAATGCATAGAAATAACATCTGTCTTTCTGTCATTCTGTCCCCATCCAGGTTAGCAACCAGTATTCTGAATGGAAAGACTTAAATACTGTCTTGTGGTAGAGAAGAATAAAAAGTGTGTCCCATTTATTGGATCTTTCTAGAGCAAAGAAAATCAAGAACAAAATTCACATTTCTATAGACAATATCAAGGCAGTGATATGAGCTGAGTGGTCAGGCTTTGCTGTGAAGTGAGTCTCCTCTCTGAGTGCTGAAAGATGAGTTTGTTTGCTGCAGAAGGAGAAAGATGGACACAATATCCAGACATACAGAGGTAGGGTCGAAAACGCTCTCCAATGGTAAACACAGGGACTATGAATAATAAAAACCCAGTGATAGATATAAGGGTTCAACCTGAAGATCAGAAAAGCAAAGCACACAAACCTCTAGAGAGTTCATACCTCTATGAAATCTTCAGACTAAAAGAGAATGAGTTCCTGTCTCATCCCACCTTATATTCCTCTCTACTGCTGAGATTAAAGGCACCAACTCCCTAGTACTGGGATTAAAGGTGTGAGCCACCACCACCTGGATCTGTTTCTGCATTGATCTTGTGTAGCTCAGTGCGGCCTTGAACTCACAGAGATCCAGCTGCCTCTGTCTCCCAAATCCTGGGGTTAAAGGTATGTGACACCACTGTCTGGCCTCTAGTGGCTTAGTTTTACCTTCTGGTCTTTAGGCAAGCTTTATTTATAAATAAAATATCACTGTGAAAGTGGAAGTAAGAAAACCAAGGAAAGAGGCCAGAAGACCAGCAGGCAGCTGCTGTGCTGGCTTACTATGTGAGCTGTAAGATTCGGAAGACATCAAGGGCATTTGCCAAAATATGCCCAGAGCAGAGACGAGCACTCTCTCAAATGCAAACCTGTTACTGCTGGCCATGTTCTACAGATCAGGGCTCCCCCAGAACCCCTGACTTGGGATTTGGGGTGGGGTGGGGGGACTGCTCAGAACAAGTGCTTTGCTAAGGGTGAATACTCAAATTCTTTCAGTCCTATTTCAAAGGCCAAATTTGCCAAAAGTTCAAAGCATGCTTGCCTTTAGGATGCCAGCTCAATGCTGCATTCAGAGAGACATTTACAGGAGGACTTACGAGGAACACGGTGAAGGAGTTCAAATTTGAAGGAAAAAAGGATTGGGGATTATACAGCCTTGAACTATGAAAAAGGTTGAAATGCTTTCAAGAAAGCAATAAAGACTAGTGAACCAGAAACTCCCTGCTCACTTATGATAAAATATCTAGTTAATACCAAATAAAAGATTTAAATAGACTTGTTATGGCGCCTTAGAAAGTCTCCCTAAAATAATGCCCCTATCCCCCGTTTCTTGAAAGAGCATTTTCACAAATAAAGTGTTGCCTTTAGGAAGGAAGATTGGCTATAGGGAGTGAGGAGCTTAGCTGGGCAGAAGGAGCAACACCAGGAACAGGAGTCCTGGGCTTGAAACTGGCCTTAGACTCTGCACCAGGAACCAATCCTGTCTTGTAAACAAACTGGCTTCTTATTTATATCAGTATAGACAGGCCACCTTCAATAGAAGAAATACATATATGCCGGCACTCCAGAGATTGAGACAGGAGGATTGCAGCAAGCTCGCGGTCAGACTTGGTGGAGAGAAGAAGCCAGCCTAATGGGTGATGTGGAAAATCAAACTGGCGGTTACAGCCCAGGGGCAAGTGTAAGCATAGATATGGCGTAGCAGCTGTGGGAGGGATAAAGAGGAGGGAGTGTGGTGATTAAGAAAACCAGGCAGACACCAGAAAAGAAAAGACGAGTTCCTGAGGGATGAGCAGCAGGTCTCCAGGTTTCCCAGAGTCCTGCCCACTGCAGGGCAACAGTAAAGCCCATCTTCAGTATAAAGGAACAGCAGCTCACACTGCGGGAAAGAGGGTGGCACAATGTGACGCAGAGAGAGGGGCAGGCATTCAAGCGTCTGCCAACGTCGTAGCTTGTGGTTATTGTCCTAGTTAGTCCTCCTGCAGCCGTGTAGACATGATGGTCAAAAGCATGGAGAGGAACTGGCCTGTTGGGCTTGCAGTCTGTCATGGAGGAAAGTCAAGGCAGGGACCTAGAGTCAGGAACTAAAGCAGAGATCATGAGGAGAGATGCTTAAAGGCTTGCTGGTTTGTTCAGCTCTCTCTCTCTCTCTCCCTCCCTCCTTCCCTCCCTCCCTCCCATTCATTAAGAATGCTAATTTATTTATTTTTAAACTTATTTTAATTATTTTACAACCTGACCATAGCCTCCCCTTCCCCCTTCCCTTCCCCTATCCTCACTTCAGTAATTGCTCAGGAAGGGGTAGGCCTCTCTTGGGCTTCAGCAAAGCATGATATCTCGAGCTGCCACAAGACCAAACACCTGGTAAGGCAATCCAGTCTGAGGAATAGGTTCCTAAGAGCCATTCAAAGTACCAGAGACAGTCTCCACTCCCATTGCTGGGAGTCCCACATATAGATCAAGCTACACAACTGTCACATATATGCAGAGGGTCTAGATTAGTACCAGGCAGGATCCCTAAATGCCAGTTCAGACTCTGTGAACTTCTATGAGCCAGTCTAGTGGTTTCTGTGGGCTTTCCTGTGATGCTCTTGATTCCACTGTTTCCTACAATCCCCCCTCTCTTTCCTCAACAGGACTCTTCAGCACAGCTCAATGTTTGGCCCCAGGTCTCTGAATCTGTCTCTATAAGTCACTGGATGAAGGCTCTCTGATGACAACTGGGGTAGTCGCCAATCCAGTCACAGGGGAGGCCAGTTCAGGCCATGCATCCACTGCTGCCATCAACTTGCTTTCTTATATAACACAGGGGTGTTTGGACAGGGCGGGGCACTGCCCATAGTGGGCTGGGCTCTCCCATGTTAATCAAGAAAACACCCCACAAAATTGACTACAGGCCACTGTGATGGGGTTCATTTTTCAAATCAGGTTTCGTCTTCCTGGGTAAATGTAGCCTGTGTCAAGTTGACAAAATGAACCAGCACCGTGATAAGTATATTACATTATCATTAGTCATAGTTGTTAATTTCTTACTACGCATAATGTATAAGCTAAACTTAATCACAGGTGTGGACCTCTAGTGTCCTCTGATGTCTTAGGCGTCCCTTGGGATTCCAGAATGGCTCCTCAGCTTCCTCTGTAGGTTAATACTGGATTTCAACTTGTGTAGGTCTGGAATCAACTCAGAGACACACCAGAAAGAGTTAAGTCACAAAAGAGAACTGTGCCTCAGAGTGGGGATCGATGCCCTGTGGCTGCCCATATAGAAAGAGGCCTGAGGGAAAAGCTGTGTTGCCTGCCTGCCTGGCTTCTGCTAGATTACAGAGTGGACCTTGAGGCAAGGATTAAGTACTTAGAGAGTGTGGAGTATGGAGAGCTTGCTTGAGAGTCACACATCCAGAACAAGGAGGGTAAGAGGAAATGAGAGAGACGCAAGGAAGCAGGAGGCAATGCTACCCACAGCTTTTATAAGCTGGCCATGTTTTCTAACAAACCATGCAGAGTCTCTACAGATCCATTCAGCAAGTGCCGTAGCTCTGCAGGAGGTGTTTTCTCAGAAAATGTTGGAAAGAAAACAATGACAACAGTGGAGCTACAGACAGCAAGGAAGTGTCCACACAGGAGAAAGAAGAATAAACTTTCGCAGTTCCTGTTGAGATCTGCTTTTTTTGGTCCAGTCTCACGCCTTGTGGAGCTGATCATCTATATTTCAAGGTTATGCCAAATGCTTTTGGGTGTCCCCCAAGGAGGAAGGTGACATATATTCTATGGTATATTGTTCTGCTAAGGATGGAAGTGAAGGGATGGCTGGATAGAGCTCAGCATATCATCAGGAACGAGGCTCAGGCAGGCTCAGGACTTAAACCCTAGCAACCCACAGATGTTGAAACACACCAAATCAGGAGCAGAAGGAGAGAGAGCATGAGCAAGGAACTTAGGACCACGAGGGGTGCACCCACACACTGAGACAAGGGGGATGTTCTATCAGGAACTCACCAAGGCCACCTGGCCTGGGTCTGAAAAAGCCTGGGATAAAACTGGTCTCGCTGAACATAGCAGACAATGAGGACTACTGAGACCTCAAGAACAATGGCAATGGGTTTTTGATCCTACTGCACGTATTGGCTTTGTGGGAGCCTAGGCATTTTGGATGCTCACCTTACTAGACTTGGATGGAGGTGGGTGGTCCTTGGACTTCCCACAGGGCAGGGAACCCTGATTGCTCTTTGGGCTGACGAGGGAGGGGGACTTGATTTGGGGAGGGGGAGGGAAATGGGAGGCGGCGGTGGGGAAGAGATAGAAATCTTAAATAAATAAATAAATAAAATTACTCAAAAAAAAAAAAGAAAGAAAGAAAGATGACAGCCAAGTGATAGATGGCTGGTACTTTCCAAAATAAAGGGACCTTGCAGGGAAATCCAAAGTTTATATTTTGTGCCTTACAGTAATCTAAAGGTACAGAGTTGATGGATATGAATGTCTGTGTGTGCGTATATGCAGCACACACACACACACACACACACACACACCACACGGATATGGGTGACTATGAAGGTTGGAAGTCAACGTTAGCTGTCATTCCTCAGTAGCTATCCACCTTGTTCTATGTAGACAGTGTCTCTCTTTCTCTCTCACTAGCCTGGAACTTGCCAGTTTAGCTATCCAGTCAGACCCGTCTATCTATTCTAGCCTGTTGTTACAAGGGTGTGCCTGGCACTTTTACCTTGGGATTTAGTATTGAACTCAGGTCCTAAGGCTTGCAAGGCAAGCACCTTAGCAGCTGTGCCATCTTGCCAGCCTGATACATACATTGATATAGATACTCAATCAAGTTTGCTGCAGTGAGGATTCTGACTTTCCCAAGTTGTGTGGAAAGAAAAGAGATTAGACTCCAGGAATGATCACTTCTCTTCCACTGATGCTAATATGAAAACACATGCATGCTCTTGACTATGTAACATAGGGGAGTTTGTAATAATTTATTGGTAAAACAAAAGGCAAGCAATGAGATGATATGCTTAACTTTTACCTGAATTATTTACTCATTTTACTTAACAAGCAGAGGGAAAAAAGAGGGAAATTGTAACTACCCATTCTAAGCTTTTTTTTTTCTTTATTATTTTTTAATGGGGAATCTTGCTAGCCTCGAAATGAAGCTCTGGAAGAAATAAAAACTTATGATCAGAACACACATTATAGACATTTATGTAAAACTGGAAGTGAATAGTATTCTCCCATCTGTTACTAATTCATGATGGGATTCTCTTCGGTATTGTGACTGAAGTACGTTTGCACCATTCGTTTCTTGGCTTCAACTGTTGGGGAGTTTTCATCTTTGTTAATTTCACAACATCAGATGTTCGTGAGGAAGTAACCATTATAATTCAGAACCAACATGTTATCAATTCCAAGAGGGGAAGTTGCAGCCAGATAAAGCGGCAAATCTGAGGCATTAAAATAGAGCTGTATTTCTAAACACTCTCTGCTCCAGGAAACCATTGGAGGAGATAGGAAGTGGTTCTGGGACTGGATTGGGATCCCATGAGCACAGTCGCAGCACACGCGGCCATGCTGTGGTCCAACAGTCTTTTCTATGCTTGTGCCTCTCTCTGATGTTGCCAAAAGCCATTAACTACACATTAGAACAGGAGAGAGAGAGCGCGCGCTATTGACAGGAATGAATGGTCCTGCTAAGAAGCAGAGAGGGGGTAGAGAGAGGGAGAGGGAGAGGGAGAGAGAGAGAGAGAGACAGAGAGACAGAGAGAGAGGGAGGGAGGAGGGAGGAAGAGATAGTGAAAATACTGTTAGTTCTAAACTAATCCCACAGTTTCATAGTTTATCTTAGAATAACTTTATGAATAAGAGGAAAGGGAATTTACTGTTTCTAACAACAAGCACAAACAAACATTTTTCATCAGCTGAAAAGCTGAAAGACAGAGTATCATCTTAAGCAATCAACTGCTTGGCTGACATTTATTCGTGAGCCATATAAAAGAAGACAGAAATAAGGTTCAACCTGAGTGAGATGAGTATATGCTAGTCCAGTCCTGGGCTGTTTAAGAAAGTCCAATTCCTTTTCATCTTTTCCCATGATAATGGCATATACCAGGTGAAATAGTTACCGTACTATTGCCGTGAAACACATAAAAGGGAGCATTAATTGGGGCTGGCTTACAGTTTCAGAGGTTTAGTCCTTTACCATCATGATGACACACATGGCACCAGAGAAGTAGTTGAGAGCTACAGCCTGATCTGCAAGCAGAGAGAGCACGCAGGAGAGAGACTGGACCTGGCAGGAATCTTTGAAACCTCAAAACCCACCTCCAGTGACCTACTTTCTTCAACAAGGCCACAAGTCCTAATCTTTCTCAAATAGTGCTACTCCCTGAGGACTAAGCATTCAAATGTATAAGGCTATGGGGCCATTCTTATGCAAACCACCACCACAAAGCTAATTACTAAACTTTGCTCTATGTTGTAAGGCTCAAATAACAATGTTTTTACCTTGAAAGTATTAACTATTTGCTTGTTATAGACATGATCTGAATAAACAAACTATAAAAGGACATGTTTGCAAGAATAGGAATCTTGATTTATTGGAGCAGATGTGTTTGTCTTAGTAATCAATTAATTCCTTAATTTTAATTTTCTTTTGTTTTTCCTGTATATCATATTACTGAGAATGCTTGGGGCTATAAAAGATTGATAATAACACACTAAGTCCAATTAGTAATTCCCATATGTGCATGAATGTGGGGACAGTCACTGAAGCCTGTGAAACTTACCAGTGGCCACCCCCCAAAGCAGCAGTCAACTTCCAGTAGCTCCTCAGAGTAGGTCCTTTCCCATCCTTGCTAGAATTTCAGATGGCTTGATAAAAAAAAAAAAAAAGGAGATAGTGGAAGAGGAAGAAGAGGAGGAGCAGGAAATGAAGTGAGAGCAGGCCATGAGCCATGTCAGGGAATATCTGGGGAGAGCTGGGGGTGGGTGGGAAACGGGAGGTAAAAATAACCCTATGTCATTGTATAATGTATGAAATTCTCCAAGAACACATTTGAAAACAAATCACTGGTAAATCTTTTCAGTGAAAACATAACTTAAAATAACTTTAAAAAGTCAGGCTAAAACAAACTGAAGTTATCTGATAGAGTTATTCCAAATTCAAGCTTTTGCCGTAAGAAAGCCGTCCTCATTTGAAGAACATGCTCTCCAAGTGAGTCTCTCAGAGTGACTGGTCACAGCATTAGTTATGATAGGGAAAACTCCAAAACCATCCCAACAAATACCAGTGCTAATGGAAGCTGGAATACCCATGCATTTACACATTTAACTTAACAGCCTGGAAGGAAGGCTGCGAGAAAGAATACTGTGGGTTCTTAGGTGTGGGCATCCAAATTGGGCTATTGCCATCATGGTGCTCTCCAGTTGTTTCAAAAGGAAAATGAGAAGAAAACACGAAGACCCATTATACCAAAAAGAGCTCCTCGTTGCATTTTACAGACCCATCTCTACGTCCTGTGCACCAAACTTCTAAAATTCATTTGAACAAAATGAGAATTAAAGTATGAGAAGCAACAGGAAAAGTTTCCTTAAAGTTTTATATTTTATAAAACTATGATACAGGTGTGGTTCTGCTCTTGTACCTGTGTGAGAAATCTGGCTGTCAATCATTATTCTGAGTTTGCACAGCTGTTACTGTTAGATGGTTGGATGGAGTTGGTGAATTCCGGTTGGTTTATATCATGTCTAGTTATTGTGGAAACAGTGTGTGTATAAGGACTGAAAGTAGAGAGGAAAATATTACAATATAGTCACAGACATGAACAATGAGCCCAAAAACATAAAAAGAAAACAAAAAGAGAATTTAAAAAGAACAAATTTTGAGATAATCGAGTAATCTTTGGAGAAAGGAAAATGGACGAAAAAATTTAATCAGACTTTCTATATTCAACATTTTTATTAGCCTTCACAGTATTATCTTCAATGGTAGCAAAACATAGAAATAATGAAAATTTCCATCCATAGGGGAGGAGTTAAATGATGCTACATGAAGATGATAAGATATTATACAGATATTAAAGTTATAATCATAAAAATTTGTAGAAATGCTTTTGAGCAACTATAAAATAAAAAACACACAGCACACAAAGTGACCTGTGTGACTTTAATGACATTTTTTATAAAAATGGCTTTATACTCAAAGTCTAGGATAGGATATATCCAAGTGGAAATAATTGTGTTGTGATAATTTTTGTTTGAAATAAGTGGGCTATTACATTTTCTTTAGACATAAACACAAACATATGTACTTTGGATCTCATTAGTTTCTCATCATTACTTATTTTAATATAGAAAGCTCAATCAGCTGAAAGAATACATTCCATGTAGTCATGTAAGTAGAATCAAATAATGAGCCCACTGCATTCATTATAAAGCTTCAAAAATTAACTTTCTCATAATGCATTTTATTATTACAAAATGAATATGAAATTTAGGTAAACGAATCCCAGAAATGATCACCAAATATGAGGAAAATCTTGTGTTAGATCTATCTGCTGTTTTCACATAGAATATATCACTCCCGCCGGGCTTACATGTGAGCAAAGAACTGAAGTCACTCAAAATTAAGAAGCAAGAATTAAGGGCTGCCTGCAAAGAAGATACAAGGGTAGGAACAGAAAATATTATAGCAACCCCATGCTTTGTAATCAGAGGGAGAGAAATAAGAATAAAAAGAGTCAAGACTAGTACACGAGGACCTCAGTGACCTCCAAGGTTGAACCAAGTATCACGAATAGAGTCATACTTCTCCAAAGGGCATTGCCATCTTAGTACCTAGTGAGTGACTATGAGTAACTATGACTGAGTCTCAATGACAAGTCAGAAATGTAGATGGAGATGGTTTAGTCCAAAGGAAGATATTTTGGCAATAATAAATAACTATTTCCAGGAAAGAGAAGTACATTCATCAATTAGTATATCCATCCAACCACCAGTTCATCCATCCATCCATCCATCCATCCATCCATCCATCCATCCATCCATCCACTTCTCCACCCAGAAAGATAGACAGTAAGTCTGTCTTCTGGGCATCAGAAAACCTTCAAAAGATTTGTAACAAAGATATAATTATTTTAGTACGAATATGCTCAGGAGAGGATGTGCTAAGAAGAGGTTTCACCTGAAACTTCAGACTATACTGAACGCAGTGGGAAGCCACAGGCAAGTTTTGAGCAGCTAAGTGACAAGAGAAGATTTGCATTTTAGAAGGAGATGACCAATGATTAGCATATGGTCATGGAAGCATTGCAGACTTTGATTTTCTGGAGAGACAAACAGAAAGGGGGAGTGTCTAAGTTGTCTGACCAACTCTGGAAATAGACATTCTAGTAGGTTTTCTGACACCACGGCTTCAGAGCTTCCAATTATTCTAGGAAGCCACACCTTCCTTCTCTAATCATAAGTAATTACTGTCTATCAGTCAGGCATTTAATCTAGCAGGCTCTGCTAAAACAAGACTCCATTTCCATAGGTAATCTTAGCTATCGTTTTTAAACTCACATCAAACTTGCCAGGAGAGATCAAATATGACAACAGAGGAAAACTGGGGGAAATACTAAAAAGTTAACAAAGCCCAAACTTTATTTGCTACAAAAAGCCTTTGCTTTTCTCCTGTGTTTATCTAATTAAGATATAACTAAAGGCTATTTGAGCATTTCCCTAGGGAAACCCAAGCCATCCAATCTCAACTCTGCATACTTCTTGGGGATTGTAGAAAAAAAACCACACACACACAAGAGATTTACCATAGGGTCTTTCTTCTCATGACAGTCGGATATCATCTATGTTAAACTGCTTTTTCAATAGTAGATGATTTATAGTTGATTAGGTAATTAAATCAAATACAAGTGGCTGAAAGTAAGTCTATTTTTATCATCCCTGTAAATTAAAAGTTCCGCATCATAAAAAATCATGACCGTCTTGAAAATGACTCGTCAAGTGCCTTTTAAAGGCAAGTAAGATTTATTGTCAATTAATGTATTGAACTGAATAGTCAGCATAATCCTGTGCTCAAGACTTTGAAAATCACTGACTTCCATTTCAGAGACACCCCCTACCATGGCAACGAAATGTGTCCTGCTCTTTTCATATTGAACAATTCCATAGGTTGAGTTTATATCTTACTATAACAACACTTTATTTTATGATCATCTCCAATCCTGTGTAATGAATACAAATACATTCCTTTTTATTTCCATCATGAGTTTATCAATTTTCATTGATTTTCCTATAATGAATACAGTCAGAAAAAAAGAAAGCCAGACAGATCATATCCATTAAAGTGTCTTTAACTTCAAAAGTTTGTCCGTGGCATTGTTTAATTAAAAAAGAAAAAGAAAGTCTCGGGGAAACTAATTAAAAAAAAAAGACATTACTTTTCAGACTTGCTTCTAAACAAGTCAATAATTATTACATGCAGCAACTCGGGGGCTCTTGCTCTTGTAGAAATGTTGTGTTTGTATCCAGTACACTTAAAAAAATAAAATGATTAATTCTCACCAGACAGAGTACACATGGGTAAGCCTATGTTAGCTGCTATAATGGTCTACATTTTTCATAGTTAATAATGGTCAACCTCAACTGTAAAGATGAGCTTCATTCACAAATTCAATTTATACAGCTAACTGTGTTAGCCAGACCACATGCGTAATGTCTGAGAGCCAAAGCTCCGTCCACTTATGGCACTCACTACGATAACACTGATTTCCTTTCCTAGTGGCTTGTGCAAATCGTCATCCTTCTTTGTGTGGTTCTTCAAAGAACATCTCTGTTCTAGGTACCCAGGACTGGGATCTCTGCAAAGTGAGTGCCTTTCTAGTTTCAAGGCTTGGACCTGGCAGCCTGGGAACTGAACTGAACTCTTTTTTTTTAAACTGATTTTTATCGTGCTCTACATTTTTCTCTGCTACCCCACTGGCTCTCCCCTCCCCCTTCAGCCCTCCCCCAAGGTCCCCGTGCTCCCAGTTTACTCAGGAGATCTTGTCTTTTTCTACTTTATACTTCCCATGTAGATTAGATCTATGTAAGTCTCTCTTAGTGTCCTCATTGTTGTCTAAGTTCTCTGGGATTGTGGTTTGTAGGCTGGTTTTCTTTGCTTTATGTTTAAAAACCACCTATGAGTCTTTCTGTGTTTGGGTTACCTCACTCAAAATAATGTTTTCTAGCTCCATCCAATTTCCTGTGAAATTCAAGATGTCATTATTTTTTCTGCTGTGTAGTACTCCATTGTGTAAATGTACCACATTTTCCTTACCTATTCTTCCATCAAGGGGCATTTAGGTTGTTTCCAGGTTCTCGCTATGACAAACAATGCTGCTATGAACATAGTGGAGCACATGTCCTTGTGGAACAATTGATCATCCTTTGGATATATACCTCAAAGTGGTATTACTGGGTTTTGAGGAAGGTTGTTTCCTAATTTTATGAGAAATTGCCACACTGACATCCAGAGGGGCTGTACCAGCTCGCATTCCCACCAGCAATGCAGAAGTCTGAACTTAACTCTTGTTTCTCCATGGGTAGCAAAGAATGTGTTTTTTTAAAATAAAATGAGTATTGCCATTTTCTGAGGATGAAGACTTGAAGTGAAGACTGTGCAAACTCTCCATCAATTTTCTTTCTTATTTCTTCTTTCTAAAGATCTATTTTCAATTATTTGTACTGTGTATGTCTGTATATGTCTGTATATGTGTAGGTGTCTGTGGAGGCCAGAAAAGGTGCTGCAGCTCCTGGTATTGGCGTTATATGAGGTTATATGTAAGATCCCTAGTGTAGGTGCTGGTACCTGACCTTGGACCTTTGTGAGAGCAGCCAGTGCTCTCAATCACTGAGCCATTCCTCTTGTTCCTTCTTTTCTACTTTCTTTGCAGGTTTACAAATTAGAGTTATACAAAAATATATTTAGAATAACCCATATCGGGACCAAAGGCCTTACAGATGTGCTTGCAGTCAAAACTTGTTAACCTAAGTCCATTATAATCCAAATTTAAATGCAGTGTGTTCGGTGGCATCTCGTAGCTGCGTGTGTCGTATCTTTTGGGACTTAGCATGTGTGAATCCATGTACGTGGTATCATTTGGCATAATGTTTTTCTAACACTGTCACATGAAGGAGACAAGGTTGTAAAATAACAAAATATTCCACATTTCTCTCTTGTTCTCTTCTTGTTTAATGTTTATGGGAGTAGATGCCGATTGGTTTTAAGTAGCAGCTTGATGTAACTTAGACTCATCTGGGAAGAGAGACTTAATGAGGAATTATCTAGGTCAGGTTGGCCTGTGGGCATGTCTGAGGAGCTCATTCTGATTGTTAATTGATGTGGATTAGGAAGACCTAGCCCACTGTGGGTGGCAATAGTCCCTAGGTGAGGAGTCCTAAGAAGTATACAAAGGGAGAAAGGTACATGAGAACAAGCAAGCAAGGGGCCATGCTTTTGTTTTCACTCAGCTCTGCCTTGTCTTTCCAGGAGTAACGGACTGTAACCTGGAATTATAAGCCAAATAAATCCTTTCTTTCCTACTCTGTTTTTGTTAAGGCATTTTATGACAGTATTCTACCACACCACTGGCAGGCAGGGGTAGGGAAATGACTCAGTGGCTCAGAGCACTTGATATTTTACAGAGAGCCTGAGCTTGTTCTGGCAGCCATATTGGGTAGTTCACAACTACCGGTCACTCTATGTTCGACGTTCTTTTCTGGCTTTCATGTGCCCTTGCACATGTGTGGCAGATATACAATACAAAACGCACATACATACCTGCACATATTTTTAAAACCCTAAGAAACGAACAAAAAGAAATGAAAATACAGTGTCTTGGTGAGGTTAAACCAAGTCATCTAATTATGCCTTGAAGAGGATGCTGAAGTAGAATATCACTCTGGCCTTGGAACATCATCCATAGGCTACACCATTTTCCTCTGAAATGGTTGATAATATTGTAAGTGTTCTTGCATGGAGCATAAGATGTAGTGGCATACCATTGTATTTTTAATAAATAAAGCTTACCTGAAGATCAGAGAGTAAAATAGCCCTACTGGTCAGCCTTACAGACCAGGAAGTGGAAGCACACTCCTTTAATCCCAGTAGACAGACTAGTTGCCATAGAAACTGGGCAGTGCATGCCTTTAATCCCAGTGATGGAGGCCTTTAATCCCAGCCCTAGAGAGGATTATAAAACAGAAGGAGACAGCTCTAGTACACAGTGTCATTCTGAGATCCCTGGAGGCAGGATCGCTATTTTGGACTGAGGTAGAGATAAGAGCCAGTGGATGGCTGCTTTACTTTCCTGGTCTATAGGTTGAACCCCAATTTCTGTCTCTGAGTTTTTATTAGTCATGCTTCAATAAGATACAGAAACTGTGCCTTATCTCGGATAACCATGGGGTCTATCACCCAAACAGGACCTTAAATGTGTCATGTATAGACTGTGATCATCACAGAAAACAGATTTTTGTTCATTTATTCTATTCTTCCTTGTATCTTTTGCTCTTTGTCCATAGCCAACATTCAGTAGACTTGATTGTAGGAATGAGGTTTTATTTTCATTCACCCAATAGCTAAAATGTGGGGTGCCAATACCAGCATTACCCAGAAGACTCTTGACAGGATTTATTGAATTTTTCATCTTAACATATGCCCAGGAAATCAATTTGCATGCTGAAGTTAAGAAGCAGTAAACACAACATTGGAATCAGGAAAGACTCAATATTTCTTTCAATTAACTGTTCATTGAAATTACTTTACAGTTCTGAAAAAGTAGATTAATACCTCTTTAGTTCCATTAGGCCTTCTACAAAGGGTTATGTTCATACTTGTTTACTGCAACATTGTAAAAATGAAAAATCAGAAATATTGTATGTGTCCATCAAGAAAATTTACAGGACAAAAATATGATTAATTGAAACAATAGGTTATTATGTAACAGTAAAAACAAGGGATCCAACCTGCTTTCATCATTGTGGTTAGCTATTAAGTCTACAAATGGAAAAGATCAAAGATAAAGGGTGTAGAGTTGCATAACTATGCAAGAAAAAGGTGGTGCAGTGGCAAGCACGCTTGCTGGGCAAGTGTGAAGACCTGAGCTCAGTACTTCCAAAGCCATGTAAATCTCTACATAGACTTGCCATCCAAGAGTTGTTACCATGAGATGCAGGTAGAGGCAATCCCTGCAAGTTCACAGGCTGACTAGCAGGGCATATACACTGATGAGTAGTAATAGGACCCATCTCAAATGAGTTAGAAGGCAAGAACCAACAGAAAGCTTTTCCTCTGGTTTCTGTATTGCAGGCCCACAGACACACACACGTCACACTGATGCATGCAAAAGTGATTCAAAATGAACAATGAACCATGCAGATTACACTGCTTATTGTATAGATATGGACGTATATGCAAGTAGAGATGGGGCTAGTCCACTTGAAGTCCCGGGAGAAGTCACACTCTGTGGAGGAAGAGAAGAGCAGGACCAGAGAGCAAGCAGGGATTGTAACTGTTCCTTAGTTGGTTGGTGAATAGGTGAATGGTTCATTCTCTCTGCATTTATAATGTTCCCCATGGTAGAACCACCACAGCCTGCCCTAAATTTTTCTTAAATTCATTTTCACTGGCTGGAAGTGCAGTTGGGTGAGGTCACCACTCCTTTTCTTTCACTTAGTGTCAGACTTTTCTTTAAATTTTTTATCTCCTATGCTCTTTTCCTCTTCCAACTGCACATTTTGTGTTTTTCTTGCTTATCTTCGTCTTTTCATTATATCTGCAAAAGCCTAGCCACTAATAACCAAGCAATCGAGTCAACTCTTAGTTGTCTAGAAATCTCCTCTGCCAGGGCTGTTCATCTATAACTCCTCAAATTAGCCTCAGGTAAAGCTTTTGGACAAGGGAAGAAAATAGCCACATTCTTCACCAAAATGTGACAAGAATGATCCATGCCACATAGTAATATTCTTCTCCTCTGAAACCTCTTGAGCCAGGTCCCCACAGTTCAAATCACATTCAGTCAGTACCATCCACAGTCTTCCATGCTCCTACTATTATGGTTCATTAAGTCCCACTTAAATCATTAAACTGCTTTCATCGTCCAAAGTCTACATTCCTCCAGACAAAATTACACTCAGGCCTATCACAGCAATACACCGCTCCTAAGTACCAACTTTTGACTTAGTCAAGGTCATATTGTTGTGAAGAGACACCATGACCATGGCAATGCTTATAAAGAGAAATAATTCAGAGGCTTAGTACATTATCATCATGTTGGGAAGCATGGCAACATGCAGGCAGACATGGTTCTGTAGAGTAGCTGAGAGTTCTATATCTGGATCTATAGGTACCAGGAAGAGAAAGAGAGTAACACTGGACCTAGCTTGAACATTTGAAATGTCAAAGCCTACCCCTGGTAGGCCTCCAACAAGGCTACACCTACTCCAACAAGGCTATACCGCCTAATAATGCTACTCCCTGGTAAACAAGCATTTAAATCTATGAGCCTATGGGAGTTATTTCAACTCAAACCACCAACTTAACTTCTCCAGTGCTGGGATTATAAGTATGGGTACTCACAGTCAGTTAGAGTTACCACTTTGACTGCTATTGGAAGCTTTAGAAAGCTAGAAACAACATGGAACTTTCTTTCATATAGAGATGGAGTTTGACTCTACTCACTGTCACTCAGATTTGGGAAAGTTATTGGATGAATCTGTGCCTCATTTTATCCAATAGTGACGGACATTAAGGACAAAATGAGAAAGGAGCTGGACTATAAATGCCCATTGACTCTATTGTTACAAAATAGCAAAGCTAAATTTCTATCAGGGAAGATGTGAATACCCACATAGCATTTATTTATACAGTATCTTACATCAGTCAGAAGCAACAAACTTACCATCTGAACCTGAGTTCAATTCTCAAACAGACAACTGTCCAATAAAGAAGATGAAACTATTTACTAGAATTGGTAACATGTTTAAGTGATAATAAAATAAATAAATCTCAAGAATGAAGTCTGTGAATTTTTCCACTCTCACATTTTTGTGTGACATCCCTTTAAAAATTTATCTAGCCATCTTTATCTATTTGGCTTTGATTCACTGTAGTTCTGAAGGGCTGTGAAATGTAGTATTCTGTCCCATGTCCATACATACCAGCACATGGCCACTAGTGGTTCATTCTCATAGATCTTCTCTAATAGTACCTATAAGCAGGTACTTCTGGACCAGAGACAGCAACTTATGTGGGGAAGTGAATGAAGATAAGATTCAGAGTCATGTATTTAAATATTCTCTGGAAACTTCCAGCCTATACTGGACAACTCTTTTGCATGCAAGGCTGTAGCATAGCTATTTAAACTGAGCATAATATGACCATGTGACCTTAATCTGAAGTGCCAATAGCAACATGACTTATAGTTAGATCTATGGTAATGAAGCTGTTGATATTACAGCTTTTGGTCGGAGAGATAAGAGGGAGACTCTTAGCTGATATTGTAGTTTTTACTCCTGATTCTACCTAAGCTACATGCTATTTAGGGGAGATGCTAAAATAAAGACAAGGTAGGAAGATGACTGTGGTTCGTGCTGTGTGTAAGACTTTCCACAGATGTAGCTGCCTTTGAGTCATTTTTTTTCTTGTAAGCAACCAAATAACCTCATTGGTTCAACAAGCTGCATTTAGATGGGGTATTAGAATTCTCTAGAGGAACAGAACTGATAGAAAGGGTTTTAATGGGTTCACTTATGAACTGAGTATTCTAATAATGGTCATCTACATGCAAGAGAAGTTGAGAACTCCAGTAGCTGCTAAGTCCATGAGGCTGAAGGCCTCAGCAGTTTGAATCCAATGCTGAGGGTTTGGGGCATTTCAAAAGAGGCACTGATTTTTAATCTGAATTGGAAGAATGAAGACACTCAGTTCTGAAGTCAGTGAAGAATGGCAATAGCAGTAGCAACAACTTGGTATTCAACAAGAAGTGAGGGTGTGGATGCAGGCAGCTGTTCTTCCCTCAGGCCTCTGTTAGGAGGATCTGCCCACTGTAGGGGAGGGTCTTCTGCCACTCAGTTAATCCTTCCTGGAAATATCCGCACATACCCTCTGAGATTCCAGATAGGATCAAGATGACTACCAGGAAAACTATTACAATATGATTGTTTCTTTGGCTTGTCTGAGTTGAATAGCTGTTTCTCTGTATCCCCAGGCTAAATCATGTACGAAAGGTCCACATAGCAGCTGTTTTTAAGTTTGTGGGCATATATCATCTGTTTCAAGTACTCATCCCTGTGTGAACATGACTTTTCTAATAAAACTTTACTCACAAAACCGCCACTTAGCCTCAGGCTATGGTTTGCCAGCTTCTGGAAAAGTGAAATTATCTTGCATTCTACCCTTAGAAAATGGCATCTCAATACTTTTGGCATATGAAAGTAGCAATTGTACAATCTCAAAAATAATAAGAAAAACCTAATTTGCTACATAATATATAAAATTATTATAGAAGTATTGTTATTTTCTGGATTCTGTAATATTTAGCTTTTAAATTTGTAATATGGAATTTTATATTTGTAATAAGTATCCATATAATATCTAAAATTTTATTACTATTTTGCTTTTGTTTGTCTTTTCTTTTTAAATAGGGTTTCTAAAACTGTATAAACTTTCAGCCCTACAAAACTCAGATCCATTCCTGCCCAAAGGCATGAGAAAATTGCACATTGGGGGAATTGCAAGTAATTTGGTTTTGCTCATGCGAAATAGTGAGGTGATTAAAATCACAGTCGGAAAGCCTGAGTTGAAATCCAGAGATTGCACCTTATTAGCTTTAAGACTTGGAAAAGTTAGTCTTGATTCTACTCTTCTTTCTTCACTCCTCTTTCCTACCATCCCTCCTTTCTTCTCTCCCTTCTTAATGTGGAAAAAAAGGAAAGAATACCTCTAGCCTGGGAGGATTGTTGAATAAGATGAGTATGCACATACACAGTGTGAACTTGGTAAGTGCAGGGGTAAAGATGAGAAAAGTAAAGAAGGGGTGTGGAGGTTGAGGCCAGAATGAAAATGGTACCTGACCAAAAGGTCTGTAAATCTACTCCAAGTGTTTCCATGCACGGTACAGATGATCAGGAATGCAGGCAGGTCTATCTAATCATGACCTGATCACTTGTTTATGAACTATGAAGGGGCCCCAGTTCTGTCCATATGTGCAGTGAAAAGGAAATTGGAGGTTCAGTTGTCAAAATTCCTCCTAGGGAAACCTCTGATGAACTGTAAAACCCTGGGTTGTGGCTGCATGACAGGAAAAAATAAGATACGTCATGAAGGCCTACGAGTAGTACCCTAAAGAACTTATGTGGTTAAAGCTATCGATCCTTATTACAAGACAGGACAGGTGTAGGAAGGTTGGGTTCAAAGAGCAGTATCCAGGCACCTCGTTGGGTTTTCTTCAGAGCCTGATGCAGGGCCACCAATCCCAACAGTGGCAGGATGTGGCAATCTGTGCACACTCACTGTCTGGCACATCATTATCTTACTGAAGACTCAGTTTGTAAAGGGCCAGACCAGCCAAGTGCTGCAAAATGCTCAGATGTGGGAGGTGTTAGGCATGGAATTACCTGACCACAGATGCTGTGTCTGGACTGGACAAGCTATCATTTTAATACTTTTTCCTGGGGCTTGCAGTGTCCGTATGATTAAAATCAGGCAAATGGTACTCCCTGACAACATATACAGAGGTAACATTAAATAGTCTCTGAAGATGGACCCTAAAAAGAAATCCCACACTAGTCAGAATTGAGTATAAAAAAGGGTTGTTTAATTAGGGGTAGACTCACAGATCACAGTTCTCTGCTTGAATGGGGAGCAACAACTGAATCCCATATTAGGAAGAAAGAGGGAAAACATGCTTTACAGGGGCATTTATAGTATAAGAGGCCATGCTCAAGTGGGCAGATAACTTAAAGGCTTCTAGATGTAGGATTTCCTATAGCACCTCCCCCTTTTGTTTAAACAAGAGAATTCTAAGCCTAATACAAAATTATATACAATAAGAACAAATATCAGGCATAAAAATTAGAATTACAACCAACATAAACAATATCAAGCAAGAAATATGTGATAAAAATTTCAATAATTATTCTATCCTAAGGTGTTTAACTCTTGCATTATAAAAAAACAAACAAACAAACAAAACAAAAAAAAAACTTGGCCAAATCATGAAAGGAAAGTAACTTCACCTCTCTAGTCTTCAATCCCATTGAAGACCTGAGAAGGAAAATAATATTACTTGAGTGAGCAGGAAGTGCAGTCACGCAACTTCCAAAATGTGCAATAAATGACAGAGACAACTGGCTACCTGGGCAATCACCCAAAGTCTCATTTGCAATGTTGGAGCAACCAACCTTGATTAAGGCCTAGAGTAACTGACAGACCATTTTCAGAAGCAGGAAAATTTTCAAAACCATCTTACCCTGTCTTGGCAATATTTGACAGGTTTTTTTAATTAATTAATTTATTTATTAAAGATTTTTGCCTCCTCTCCTTCACCACCTCCCATTTCCCTCCCCCTCCCCCAACCAAGTCCCCCTCCCTCATCAGCCCAAAGAGCAATCAGGGTTCCCTGCCCTGTGGGAAGTTCAAGGACCACCCACCTTTATCCAGGTCTAGTAAGGTGAACATACAAACAGCCTAGGCTCCCACAAAGCCAGTATGTGCAGTAGGATCAAAAACCCATTGCCATTGTTCTGAGTTCTCAGTAGTCCTCACTGTCTGCTATGTTCAGTGAGTCTGTTTTTATCCCATGCTTTTTCAGACCCAGGCCAGCTGGCCTTGGTGAGTTCCCGATAGAACATCCCCATTGTCTCAGTGTGTGGTGTCCTGAGTTCCTTCCTCGTGCTCTCTCTCCTTCTGCTCCTGATTTGGACCTTGAGATTTCAGTCCAGTGCTCCAATGTGGGTCTCTGTCTCTGTCTCCTTTCATCACCTGATGAAGGTTAATATTCAGGAGGATGCCTATATGTTTTTCTTTGGGTTCACCTTCTTATTTAGCTTCTCTAGGATCACGAATTATAGGTTCAATGTCCTTTATTTATGGCTAGAAACCAAATATGAGTGAGTACATCCCATGTTCCTCTTTTTGGGTCTGGCTTACCTCACTCAGGATAGTGTTTTCTATCTTCGTCCATTTGCATGCAAACTTCAAGAAGTCCTTGTTTTTTACTGCTGAGTAGTACTCTAATATGTATATATTCCATACTTTCTTCATCCATTCTTCTATTGAAGGGCATCTAGGTTGTTTCCAGGTTCTGGCTATTACAAACAATGCTGCTATGAACATAGTTGAGCATATACTTTTGTTGTATGACAGGGCATTTCTTGGGTATATTCCCAAAAGTGGTATTGCTGGGTCCAGGGGTAGGTTGATCGCGAATTTCCTGAGAAACCGCCATACTGCTTTCCAAAGTGGTTGCACAAGTTTGCATTCCCACCAGCAATGGATGAGTGTACCCCTTTCTCCACAACCTCTCCAGCAAAGGCTATCATTGGTGTTTTTGATTTTAGCCATTCTGACAGGTGTAAGATGGTATCTTAAAGTTGTCTTGATTTGCATTTCCCTGATCGCTAAGGAAGTTGAGCATGACCTTAAGTGTCATTTGGCCATTTGAACTTCTTCTGTTGAGAATTCTCTGTTCATCTCAGTGCCCCATTTTATAATTGGGTTGATTAGCCTTTTACGGTCTAGTTTCTTGAGTTCTTTATATATCTTGGAGATCAGACCTTTGTCAGTTGCGGGGTTGGTGAAGATTTTCTCCCAGTCAGTGGGTTGCCTTACTGTCTTAGCAACAGTGTCCTTTGCTTTACAGAAGCTTCTCAGTCTCAGGAGGTCCCATTTATTCAATGATGCCGTTAATGTCTGTGCTGCTGGGGTTATACCTATGAAGTAGTCTCCTGTGCCCATGTGTTGTAGAGTACTTCCCACTTTCTCTTCTATTATCCAATGTCTCTTTGTTGCTGTTCTTTTTTTATTAGCATTAAGAAAATTCAAGGTCAATAAAGCATTATGTAATCTATTTCTGGGAGTATTTTCCATCCCTTTTGTTTGTTTAACATATCCTTTATAGTTTGATTTGATCTTTCCATAACTGCCTGACCTGTAGTATTGTTTGATATACCTGAAATGTGCTTTATATTATAATAAGCAAAAAAATGATTTATTTTTTTAAAGACATATGCTGGACCATTATCTGTCTTTATTTGTGCAGGTATACCCATGATGGTCATAAATTCTAATAAATGTATGATTAATGAATCAGCCTTTTCTGAGCTTAAAGCTATTGCCTATTGAAAACTTAAATAAGTATCAATGGTGTGGTGTACATATTTTAATTTTCCAAAATCTGCAAAGTGGAACACGTCCATCTGCCAGATTTCATTTCTTTGAGTACCCTTTGGGTTACTTCCTCCAGGTAGTGGTATTTGGTTATAGAAAGAACAAGTAGGATATCTCTCTATGATCTCCTTAGCTTGTTGCCATGTAATAGAAAACCTTTTTCTTTTATCCATTACTTTTGACATGATGTTTCTTATGAAAATTTGAGACCTTCAACATATGTCTAATCAATAATCAATCAATTTCTGCATTACCTTGTACTAGAGGACCTGGCAGACCCATATGGGATCGGATGTGTGTTGTGTATATGGGACAAAGCCTATTCCTGATTATATCTTGAACTTGCATGAATAATGAAGTCAATTTGTATCATCTGGTATAAATTCAGTGGTTTCAATTTGTAAGACAACTCTTTCTGCATATTGTGAATCAGTAACTATTTTAAGAGGTTCTTTAAAATTCCTTAGTACCATGAGAATAGCATATAATTCTGCCTTTTGGACAGAATAATAAGGGCTTTTTTCTGCCTTACTTAATTCTTCTGATTTGTAACCTGCCTTCCCTGATTTATTTGCATCAGTATAGAATATATAGGCTCCAGTGTTGAAATAGGAGCGGCAGGGCTGCGTCCCCGGCACCCGGCCACCCGCATGGCTAGTTTATGCCCAGAAATAATTACATGGAAACTGTATTCTTTCAAACACTGCCTGGCCCGGCTAGTTCCAGTTTCTTATTGGCTAGCTCTTACATATTGTTCTAACCCATTTCTAATATTCTGTGTAGCCCACGAGCTGACTTACCAG
>NW_026067891.1:9643144-9666061 GCF_014885135.2 Alexandromys fortis | reverse complement strand
TCCCCCTCCCTTGTCAGCCCAAAGAGCAATCAGGGTTCCCTGCCCTGTGGGAAGTCCAAGGACCACCCACCTCCATCCAGGTCTAGTAAGGTGAGCATCCACGAAACTGCCTAGTCTCCCACGAAACCAATAGGTACAGTAGGATCACAAAACTTTTTTTACTTCTTCAAACATTCTTTCTAAAATACATATATTTGAATCAAATAGCAAAATGTTATCCATGTTATGGTAAATTATAGATTTAGTGATTTTTTAACATATTATTTCCAAAGGCTAACTTACAAAGTATTGGCATAGAGTGTGGCTATTGAGCATTCCCATTTGAAGGACCATCCATTGGTATCTCCTAGTAGGCTAAGAATTATTATAAGTAGGTACTGTGAAGGCAAATTTTTTGTCCTTTTCTTGTAAAAGTATAGGGAAGAAACTATCTTTTAAATCAATAACTATAAGAGGCTATCCTTTTGGTAATAGAGAAGGCAGAGGACTTCCAGATTGTAGAGGATCCATAGGTTGAATCACATTGTTTACTAGCTCTTAGATCTATCACCATTCTCCATTTACCAGATTTCTTTTTATCAACAAATACAGGAGAATTTCAAGGGCTGGTTGATTATTCAATATGGTGAGCATCTAGTTGCTCCTGTACCAGCTGCTCTAAGGCTTGCAGTCTGTCATCTGTTACAAGCCACTGTAACCCATATTGGTTTCTCAGTTAACCATTTTAAAGGTAGGGCTGTTGGTACCTCTAAAGGTATTTTAGTTGCTTTGTGTTCTTGTACAGCCCAATGGCTATTGGCTTTTGTGTATAGTATCTTATATTATTCTTCCCAGAAACTCTGCAGGAATGTTAATCTGGGTATTCCATTGCTGCAGTAGGTCATGACCCCATAATTTCACAGCAATATTAGACACATACAGCTTCAGTTTTCCTCTTTGTCCTTCTGGCCCTATGCATTTCACCCATCTTGTTCTTTGTTTCACTTGAGATAGGGTTCCAGTTCCTAGGAATTGAACATCTGCCTCTTGAAAAGGCCAATTTGGATGCCAAGATTCTGGAGTAATGATACTCATGTCTGCACCTGTGTCTATCAAACTCAAAATTACCATGCCATTTATATGCATGCTTAGCTTTGGTCTTTAATCATTTATCGAAGTCTGCCAGAATATACATTTCCTATTTCCTATTAGAATTTTTTATTCATCCTCCATGTTTATTCCATCATCCAGAACAGTATTTTTGTTTTTACAGAAGACTCTGGATTTTTTAATTTTTCTGGTGAGACATGACCTCTCCAGTGATTGTAAATGACTGGACCACTTTTGATTTGGGGGCCTGTGGGAGGCCCTCCAAGGAGTTTCTTGATGGTATCAGATTGCCTTATCTGGTTTTGTTGATCTGCATTCATTGACCCAATGTTGACCTTTGCCACACCTACATAATCCAGAAAATTGATACCTTTTATTTTTGCCATTCTCAGGAAAGATATTATTTCTAGGAATTCCTTATCTACAATCCTTTCTCAGATGTCCTATTCTACCACAACTAAAACATTTGGCATTTTGATGTCTCCTCATGCCTTTGGAAATTGTTTCTCCTACTCAAGATTCAGTATTATAGTCAAATGTCTCAATGGTCATTGTGTGCAGGATCCATTCATTCATTGGCTACTTCAAGAGGAAGATGGGCACTGAAGAGGCTCCTAATGGCATTGGTTAGTCATTTGGGCAAGAAACTGTTCTTGCTTGGACTGCTTGATGTTATGCTGTGTGAGTTGGACATGCGGGACCCATGGAGATATGACTGCTGAACTTGCCTAAAGATGAAATGGTACTTTGGGATCCTGCTTCATGAAAGAGACTGCCACACATTCTGCAGGACCCAGAAGAAAGTGACTGAAAACTGCAAATATAGGCAGAATTGCTTTGAAATTTCCGGCTTCATGAAAAGTTTGCTGGACACTATGGGCCTGAGGCTGAAGATGGATGCTCCAACATTACAGAAGAACTTTGGGTGACTGTCCAGGCAGTGAGATGTCTCTGTCAATTTTATGGTTTGGAAATTGCTTACAATGCACTTACTGTTCACTTAGGTAATATTATATCCTTCTGGAGTCTTTGATGGAGTTGAAGAATTTATAGTTATAGCATTCCTTAGTTATGATGAAAGATACAGTAGATATAAATATTGTAAATATAATTCTTGCTTGATACCTGTTTTGTTATATGTAATTTTACTATGTTAAAGTTAAAACCTTTCTTTTTTTATTTAAACAGAAAAAAAGGAAGTGATGTGGGATTCCCCTCTATATGCTCTGAATACCATTGGTTAATAAAAATACTGGCTTGGATTGATAGGGTAGAACAGAGCTAGGTGGGGAAAACTAAACTTAATGCTGGTAGATGGAAGGCAGAGTCAAGGGAGAAGCCATGAAGCTGTTGCCAGAGACAGATGCACTAAAACTTTGCTGGTAGGCCACGACCTCATGGTGATGCACAGATTAATGGAGATGTGTTAAATTAAGATGAAAGAGTTAGCCAATAAGAGGCTAGAGCTAATGGGCCAAGCAGTGATTTAGATAATATAGTTTCTGTGTGATTATTTTGGGGCTGTACAGGCAGGAACCAATGAGCAGCCTCCTGCTATAGGTCTCAACAGGTCATATTTAAGTGTATATACAAATACATATATGTATGCAACAATAATTAATGATAAAAGAGACCATGAATTTGAAGTAGAGCAGGGAGAGACACATGGAAAGATTTAGAGGAAAAATGTCATAACTAAATTAAAGTTGGACATTGAATAAAATAAAAAATAAATGCAATGACAATAAAAACCAGACACATTATAGAATGATGTGGGAGTGTCATATCAATCTGTTGATTTCATTGGCTGAGCAATAAAGAAACTGCTTGGCCCTCATAGGTTAGAACATTGTTGGGAGGAGTAAACAGAATAGGATGCTGGGCGGAAGGGGAAGTGAGGTCAGACTCTGCGCTGCTTCCAGAGGGACCGGACAGCCGCCATGCTCTGCTCTCCCAGGCAGCTGCAACCCATGATGGACTTAGGCTAGAATCTTCCCGGTAAGCGCATCTTGGGGTGCTTACACACATCATTAGAAATGGGCTAGTCCAGGTGCGAGAATTAGCCTGTAAGGGCTAGAGTTCATGGGCCAAGCAGTTCTTAAATGAATACAGTTTGTGTGTTGTTATTTCGGGCATGAGCTAGCCAAGCGGCCGGGGTGTTGGGGACGCAGCCCCGCTGCCGTTCTTATTTCAACAATAGAAAAGGATGCTGAGGGGCTGGAGAGATGGCTCAGAGGTTAAGAGCACTGGCTGTTCTTCCAGAGGTCCTGAGTTCAATTCCCAGCAACCACATGGTGGCTCACAACCATCTGTAATTCTATCTGGTCCCCTCTTCTGGCATTCAGATAGAACACTGTATAAAAAATAAATAAAATAAATAAAATAATAAAATAAAAAAAAAGAAAAGGATGCTGAGCAGTAAGAAAATGAAAATAGGACCTAATCTGTCAATTAAAATGTAGACCCATCTAAACTACTCACCATAGTAACCAACCTCACCTTTCTTTAGAGTCCTCTAAAAAGACCCAGTCCACACCTGGGGCCCCACACTTTCACTCAGTGCCTGCCTCAACCTTGAGACTGTCTCCCTCTAGTACCTGTACCATCAATTTGCTCTAAATTTATCTTGCTTCTTTTGCACACCCCTGTGAGCTCTTGCTTTCACTTCTTTGGATGAGAATTCAAGAGCCTGGAAATACCCAGCACAGATTCCAACTTAGGGAGTGGGGATGGGGATCCATCCGTCCATGACTTTAAACATCTCCTGCTGATGTAAGCCCCAACACTCTGAAGAGAGACTTCAAAATTACTAGTCAAACTCACCTTAAATGACTTTTGCTGAGACTTGAAGAAACAAATAAAAAAAAAAAAACTTGTACTACCAAAAACGGGAAATTGTACTTGCTTTTGGAAGGAGGCCCTGGATAAAGCTCCCGTCTGGGGGAACATATGGAGCAAACTGCTCTCTCTCTGAAGAAGAGTGTGGTGCAGTACTGTCAGGGACCAGGCAGTATTTTTCTAAGTCACAGGCTTTCTCTGAATCTCCATATTGCAACCAAAAGGGTGCTCAGTCAAGAGGATCCCAAATGGAACCATGAACCTAAAAGAGTTCATGGCCTTTGGGTTTCTGGGCTCAACTTGAGGACACAACAGCTGTGCCTGCTCTAGGAATCCAAGATTCTAATGATTTCTACAATTCAAAATGTAGGCTTAAACTTCCTATTGCAACAGACATGTTTATATTAGATCAAGACTTTCACCAATATCAACGTCTAAGTATTCTATTTTTCTAAACCGCATTTGGTATTCTCACAAACAGCCAAAGCTTGACAGGCATTGAGATCCCAGTGAGAAGGGAAATGTCCTGAGTGGTGACACCTATGATTGGGGTTCAGAGAGGTCATTAGAAACTTTTCAACAGTCTCACAAGATTGTAAGGGCCATGGAGAAAAGCAAATGTGGAGGACATTTCAGTCATTCAGAACCCATGTGGCTGAGTTCCCTGGAAAAGAAGTATGAACATGGAGTTTAACAATTTTAGCTGTTTCTCTCTTGAATTGCTTAATGGTGGATTGGTAGGGAAGGAAATGGGAGGCAGAGGCATGAGGCAGACAGGTGCTGCTTTGGAGGGCAGGGGTGAGGTTTCAGGTACAGATAAAGAGGACTCAGTTCAGGATTCAGCACAATCGGAGTCCTTGTGAACAAAGCTGGCAAATCTTAGGAAAGATGAAGGGCCACACTCTAGGAGGGCAGCTGAAATTCAAACAGAAGAGTCTCCAGTATGTTGTGATTGCTCTTGTCAATTGTCAAAACAACAGAATCTAGACTTTCCCAGTGGCTGAGCCTTTTGGCATGCCTCTGTGGGATTATCCTGGCTGAGTGAGTAGAGGTGGGAAAAGCCATCCTGACTCATCATGAACTACATAAAATGGAGAAAATGAACTGAGAACTACTATACAATCTTCTTGTTGGGCTTCTCAACTACAGATGGAATGTGAACAGCTGCGTTAGGCTCCTGCCTCCGTGATTTCCCTCTCATGATTGGCTGTAACCTTGCACCAAGATCGACAATAAACACTCTACCTTCAGTGGACTTTGTCCTGACATTTTATAACAGCAACAAGAACAGAAACTATGACGCATGGTTTAGATCAACTTGATTATTTTGTGTCTAGATGACTTGTGCTTTCTTGGACTTTTTATTAGAAGCTAAAGAAATGTTGCAAAGAGGAAGATAACAGCATGCAAAGCCACTATAATTTATTTAAATTCATGTTGTATGATAATCATCCAGCAATGGCCAGGCATACCAGAATGTGAGGCCAGAAGAGAACACAGAACTTGTAGGTAATTTGTGAAATATGGGTAGAAGAATAAAGCTGATTTGTTAAGATGTTTTAAAACACCAAATACAAAAACCAGGAATTTTACATGGCAAGTGGAATATATATTTAAAAACAAAAACAAAAACAAAGGAAGCTTTAAATAAAAAATAGAATTAAAATTATATCAATTAAATCACACAATATTTAGGTATGGAGTCGAGAATATTTTAGAAACAAATATCTGACAAAATCTCTGAGAGAAGAATGATTTGTAAAAATAAGAGCAGAAAAGTGTATGTGAATTATATTATTTTGATCTACAAATATTATCTTAGAGTTCAGAATTGGATGAGTGTTGGAGGAAGCCGCTTGTTAGTTCCCAGTCACTTAGCTCCAAAATAACCACACAGAAACTGTATTCATTAAATCACTGCTTGACCCATTAGCTCTATCTTTTTATTAGCTAACTCCTACATATTAATTTAACCCATTTCTATTAATCTGTATATCACCACGAGGTTCTGGCCTACCAGCAAAGTTTCAGCATGTCTATCTCTGTCGGTGGCTCCATGCCATCTCTCTGACTCTGCCCTTCTTTCTCCCAGCATACAGCCTAGCTTTCCAGCCTAGTTCTGTTCTTCTCTGCCATAGGCTCAAAGGAGTTCTTTATTCATTAACCAATAAAAACAACACATAGACAGAAGGACCTCCCATACCAGATGAGAGACTGGAAAGGTATTTTAGTTAGGGCTTCTATTGTCATGAAGAGACAGCATGGCCACTGAAACTCTTATAAAGGAAAAATATTTAACTGTGGTAGCTTACAGTTAAGAAGCTTATTTCATTATTATTATGGTACAGTATGGCAGTATGCTGGCAGATATAGTGCTGAAGAAGGAGCTGAGTCCTACATCTTGATTTGCAGCCAAAAGAAGTGGTCTGTGTCAACGGGTGTGTCTTGAGCATATGAGACCTCAAAGCCTATCTCCACAGTGACACACTCACTCCAACAATGCCATATCTACTCCAACAAAGTCACATCTTCTAATAGTGCCATTACCTATGAGTTCATGTCGGGCAATTACATTTAAAGTACCACAGAGAAATAGAAGGCATATTTGAAGAAAATATTCTTAGAATTCCCATAAGGGATAAAAGACAGATTAAACGATCCTACAAACTCAAGTAACAGAAATATTTGGAAATCTATATTGAGTTACATTCTGGTGAAAAAATAAGGACAAGGGGCTGGAAAGATGGTGGCTCAGCAGCTAAGAGGGCTTGTTGCTCTTGAAGAGGACTCAAGTTCTGTTCCTACCACTCACAATGGGTAGCTTACAACCATTTGTAACTCCAGTTCCAGGGCATCCCACATCCTCTTCTTCTGGTATCCTTGGGTATACGTACATATATGACACACACCCATTCATACACACATAAACACACACAAATAAAAACAAATTTCAGAAAAGAGAAACTAAAGACAAAAATCATAAAGATGAACAGAGGAGAAAATAGTATTGTTGTCTTCAGAGATATATAATAATACATAAATTCTATGGAAATGATAAAACCCAGAATCTACACAAACAAACAAACAGTCTCTAACTTAAAGTCTGTAGACTATAGACACAGTAATAATTTAATTTAAAGTGAAAGCAAAATAAATACATTTCCAGAAAAAAAAGTATGTTAAGACATTGGACTTAATACTAAATGAAATACTTTAAAATACTTCTTTAAGCTTCTTAACGTTAATCTAGCTGCAAGCATGAACATCTCACAGAAGTAAGGAGGAATAAAGAAACTTGAATATATTTGAATATGTTTGCAAAATTTGTATATCTTAATTGTATATGACTTAAAACAGAAACAAAGTTAAAACACATAATGTCACTGTAACAGAAGGCAAATGAATACGTAGACACATGGAAGTTCTAGCATCAGAAACACAGTCAAAGTTGCGACTTATTTTTTAAGCTGTTTTTCAAAATGTATTACTCTTGTGTCTGTGTGTAGGTATATGCACATGAGAGCAGATGCCCACAGAGACCAGAAGAGGGCATCAGATCCTAGGAAGCTGCAGTTATTTGTTGTTCAATATTTGTTTAACTATGTAAAGTTGTGTTGCGTTTGTTTATACTGCATCTGTTTAACTATATAAAGATGTGTTGCTATTTTACCTTGCCTATCTAAAGCACCTGATTGGTTTAATAAAAAGTTGAACAGCCAGCAGCTAGGCAGAGGAGGGTTAGGCAGGACTTGCAGGCAGGAAAAAGGCAGCCAGTTGGCCAGCCAGGGACCAGACAGCTAGATATGGAGAAAACAGGAAAACAGGATGGACAGTATGCAGATGAGATAAATGAGCCTCAATGCAGCACATAGATTAGTAGAAGTGGGTAAATTTAAGTTAAAATATAGTGCTAGCTAGAAACAAGCCTAATCTAAGACTGAGTATTCATAATTAATGTCTTCATGTCATGATTTGGGGGCTGGTGGTCCAAGAAAGTCTGTTATAGATATTGGTGTTTATGAGGCACCTGAGATGGATGCTGAAACTAAGAACTGTTCTCTGCAAGAGCAGCGGTGTTTCTCACCTCCTGAGCCAAGCGGCAGTTCTGAGCACAGTTGAGGAGGAGCTGGAACATGGCAGCTGGAAAGAGCATAAGGCAGGTGTGTACTACTGTGTCAAAGGAGAGGAGTGTCTGGTAAGAAAAGTAACCCAACTGGAAGGACAAGGGAAAGAAGAAGGGGGCCATTGGATGATTAGGTCATATATACAAAAAAGACCAAAGAGATGGCATTTAAACCTATAAATATATTGAACAAAAGAAGAAAAATTATTATGATTGAAAGACAAAGGTTATTAGAATTTAAAAGGTAGACAGTAATAGATAATAAGTAGGCAGACTGGCAGAGTGCCGGAGAGATTCTGTTTGAAAAATCCTCCTTAGGTATGAGGATAAACTGGTAGAAAATGAAAGCATGGAAAAGTTACAGCAAGCGAACCCCATGTGAAGAACAGGGATGTAGTTATGCTAATCCGAATGCTGGCCCAAGGGAGATTGTTGCTGGACACAATAGATGGCACAAGCCCAAGGAGGAGCTGGGATTTATTCATGTATTCAACACATGGCTGCTGGATTTCCACTGTGGGCCAAGGAGGGACAGCTGTCATGAGCAAACATTTTGGCCATCAGGGAAATGATCTGGGAGAGGGGGGTGTGAGAAGAAGGGACTGTGGATTCCTGTGCTAGCCAGGTGCAGTCAGCCTCTGCTTTAATTTTTCAATGTAAACATTTTATTTCCTTATTAAAAACTTATTGATAAAAATATCCTAATTTTAAAATTTATTTCAAAAGAATTTTATGCAATATATTTTGATCATCTTCTTCCCCTCCCCAATTCCTCCTAGACTCCCCGCCCCTCCCTACCTATCCAAACTTCATGTTCTTTTGCTCTTAAAAAAATTTAAAACTAATATTTACATTAGTGAAGTGAGAAAAAATATGAACTAATGAAAGTTTTTTAATGTCTATGTTTGTACTTGTGTGTGTTCGCTGGTGCACGCAGGTGTGTTTTGCTTTACATGGGTGTGTATATATGCTGTGAGCACATGCCATTGCACACTTTGGGAAGTCAAAGGACAATGTCTGTGTTGGTCCTCCCCTTTCACTTTAAGATAAGATATATTATGGTAGTCTGTTACACATATCAGGCTAGCTGGCCTAAAAGCTTCTGGGAATTCTGTCTCTGCCTCCTATGTCAATACAAGAAAACTGGGATTATATACTGCTATGTCTGTGATTTTTTTAGGTAGCTTCTGGGGATTCAAACTCAAGACTTCAGGCATGTGGTGAGAACTTTTCCCACAGCCATTTCTCCTGCCTGAACTTGTATCTTTAGTAAGATAATAAAGGCAGGAGGGTTTTTTGTGCTGCTTCAGTCCGCAGCTCTATATTAGCACGTGTCAAGCTTCAGTAGATGCTGGAATCCTTACTGCTGCCCTGAACTGCTGTTGCTTCTCTATGCACACAGCTCCTTTCCTCTTGAGTGAGTTCAGAGAAGCAAGAGTGTGGGATTAGAAGTTCTCAGACATCTGTTCTTTAATAACATCACAGGGTATGAGCTACTCATTGAGGACTGACCACTTGGAAATCTCTGTAAGTTTCTAATTTAAAGAATAACAAGTAAGAAACTTATTTATGGTTATTGTGTGTAGGGTGTCGAGGTAGGCACATGTGCCATGGTGTGTGTATGGCAGTCAGAGACCTCTGTGGAGTGGGTTCTCTCCTCTCACTTCTATGTAGGTTCCTTGAGTTGAGTTCTGAGTCTCAGGCTTGCACAGCAAGTGCTCTGCCCACTGAGTCATCCTGTCAGTCCTAAGGATGACAATTGTTATAAAATGAAAGTTTATTATTATTATTACTGTTCATATCTGCATATTGCAATGAGTCCAGACAATGCACATATTCTGTACAGCACACATCCTCATATTATGGTGGAGCAAACAGATTCTTGCATGGAGGGTCTCACAGTGTGACTGGGTGTGTAAATGTTAAATGGACAGGACAGGTGGAGCTCTGAAAGGAAGACGATGATTTATGTTTATTTCAAACTTCATACACTGAGGCCTGTGATAGTACTGTAAGCATGATCGCAGCTGGAATCACTTAGAAGGCAAAGATCTTGGCATAACTGTGAAGGGGTTGCTCTTCGATAGGCTAGGGCCCTAACTGAATAAAAGGGAGAAAGTGAACTGAGTACCCACGTTCATCTCTTTCTGCTTCTTACTGTGGCTGCAATGTAAATATCTGTCTCACACTCCTGTGACACACCAGCCCGGCTATGACAGACTGCACCTTCACACTGTGAGACTCCTGTGACATACCAGCCATGCTATGAGGAACAGACTGCACCCTCACACTGAGACACTCCTGTGACACATCAGCCCTGCTATGACGGACGGACTGCACCCTCACACTGTAAGATAAAATAAGCTCTTCCTCCCTTCCATTTCTTTGTCCAGTGTTTTTTCCAAGCAAGTAGACAAGAGGCTGAGTCAAAGCCCTAAACACCATACTGATGTTTGCAGGTGGAAACTCCTGGTTGGAAAGTAAGATGTAGGTGTGGATGTAAGATTGGGAATCGATGAAGTCATGAAAGCTGAGTTCCCAAGGATAATGTCTTTAGAAAGAAACAAAGAGACCGGAGCCCATTAGGCATGTCTCTGGCTACTTGGCAGACTGAAGCAAAAATATCATAAACTCAAGCTCAGCCTGGTCTATAAAGTGAGTTCATGTCTAGCCCGAGCAATGTAGTGAGACCCTGTGCCAAGTTAAAAATGTAAAAGAGGGCTGGGATGAAGCTCAGTGGTAGAGCATTTGCCTAGCATGTGAGAAGCCTTAGGTTCATTGTCCATACCACATGTGCATATGCACATGTGTGTGCATGTATGTGCACACAGAGAGAGAGAGAGAGAGAGAGAGAGAGAGAGAGAGAGAGAATAGCTTTCCTTTTTTTCCCTTTCCTTCTATTACATAAGTACACGGATACAAGGCAGTTGTTGGTTGACCAGGATGAGAACCTTCATTAGGAGCTAGATTGGCTGCCACCTTGACCTTGAACCACTCAGTCTCCAGAATAGAAATAAATTAATATTTGCTGTTGAAGCTATGCGTAGATGTTTTGTTCTAGAATCCTGAACTGTTTGTGACCATGGTTTTCTGTTCCTGTCACTAAAGTGAGTTTCCATGTTATCATGAGTAAATTCACAATGTTCCCACTTCCACATCACACCCCATAAAAGTAAGCCTGCATTTTGGGGACTGAGCTTCTGCCTCCATGTGAGATTACAGCTCATTCTCTAATTAATTATGCACCAGTGTCTCTGGCTAATAAAATCTAAACAAAGAGCTTTTAATCCAATTCATAGTTTTTTCCCCCTCCACTGTGAGCAGGCTGTCAAACATTATCAGATTCTGCATGTAAAGCAGAGAGGAGGCAGGCGTCATCCCCACCTGCTTAGCAGGATTGCAAACAGAAAGCTTCAAGTCAGAGAACAGTTGGCTGTGCAGATGGCTGGGACAGAAAACTCTGGAAGAAGCCACTTGCTTACTGCAGCCCTGACTGGGGAAGAGACCATTTGAGGATTGCAGGCAGAGTGACACTTCTCTGGGTTTCTTGACTTGGTCCAATGAATGGGTGAGAACTCAGAAGGAGAATATTAAAATTGGCAAAGAGGTGTCCCAGTGATACATGCCTTACCCACATCTCTAACAGTCTTCACTGTGGAAGCTGAATCTCCTGTTTTCCAGGTAAGGAAATGATAAAAACCCCACAGGTGAAGTCATTTACCTAAAATGGCACAGCACTCATCAATGTAAGTATAGTTGGGGGGATTTGAACCAAGGTCTTCCAGACCCTCTATGTTACACTGGACTTTTTGGCAAAAGCCCTAAGGTGACCAGTGAGTGATGACCCTATGTTCATCTCTAAAATGCTGCATAGAGATACTAGAATGTAGAATGTGTTGTCTGACCTTTAAGGCATGCCTTTATAAACTGAGAGAGCAAAATGAACACATAAGGGCCAAATTAATATCATTAATGTACTGAACTGTGTGACCATGACACAAAGTTTGCCAGTCAGGACTCTCTATAAAAGAGAACTGATAGAACGAGTATTTATATTGAAAAGGTTTATTAGACTGCCTTACAGGATGTGGTCTGGTAGCTCAATAATGCTTGTCTTGTACACTAGAGGTTGACAATCCAATAGCAGTAGCCCAGTCCATGAAGGCTAGGTGCTCTGCAGCCCTGATCTGGGGCAGGAGGCCTGGAGGATTCCTGGAGAGCTACTGGTTCTCAGTCCACATTGGAAGCTCGAAGGGCTTCAAAATGCACATGACGAGGCTGAAGAAACTGGTTCCAACATTAGTGATGGAATCAGCAGAGGCAGCAACAGAGTAGCCTTGAGGGGAGTCCTAGTGAAAAGAAGGGAGAATCTTTCTGTCTCCCATGTCCTTTCTCCAAGCTGCTATCTAAAGGGGCACACATATTTGGAGTGAGTCTTCCTACATCAGTGAAGAAGGTAATCAAGACAGTCCCCCACAAACTTGCCCACAGCCCAACCTAATGCATACTATCCTTCACCTCAACTGTCTCTCTAGTGATTCTAGGTTAAGTCAAGATGACAACTGAAACTAACCATCACACTGGGCTCAAAGGATGGATTACCACAGAAGGAAAAATGGAGTAGCGTGGCAACTTAGAACAAAGAGCATTTTCATGTGTTAGTATATTCTTGAGGACTTTTGAGGGTGAACAACCTCATTCAGCCCTCTGCCCATTGCTTTGAGTACTTTCAGAAAATAATAATTATATATGCAAATAAAGTTAATATCAGGGAATACATAAACTCTGATATCATCTATCATATACATGAAGGGCCATGGACATCTACTGCATGTATAAAGGCAGTAATGTCACACCCGGACGAAACCTGCTTGTGTTAGTTCTAAACATCCAGATGTCACAGACACTGACTCACTGTTGCATGCATTGAGCATGCAGGTGTTGTTTTAGTTGGCTGGGGAGATGGCTCAGTCAGTACAGTACTTGCAATGTAAGCATGAAGAGCTAAATTTGAGCCCAAGTATTGACATGAAAACCCAAGCATGATTGTGCATATTTATGATTCCAGTTCTGGAGATGTGGAGGCAGGATGCTGCCTTGGGCTCACTAGTCAGACACCCTAGTCTCACTGGGCAGTTTTAGGTATCATTGAGAGAGAGCTAATCTCCCAAAATGAAGGTGAGTGGAGCTTGAGGAGTGACAAACACCCAAGGGTGACCTCTTTTTTTTTTTTAGGGTGACCTCTTGACTCCTCACACAGGTATACGTACATGCACATAGGCACACACAAGCACACTTGTGATATGATTCTAGGCGCTATGATTCAAGAGAAAAATATACAGAATTTTAAAATATTTATCATAACATTAAGGAAAACATTTGCTTATAGCATTCAAGGAAACAAAAATTTTGCATGATATATTACTTAATTAGATATAAACTATGAATTAAGAATTCTGACAGGAAGCAATTACCAAGGCTATCCCATTTATCCCCTGTTACACAACTTGTCATCAACACAGACTTGGGTAAGCTACTGAGCCTCTTAGTGCTAATGGCTTTTGTTGTTTTCTTTTTCATTTTTAAAAGTTGTGAGTTTCTTATGATGTTGTTGAGAAAACAGAATGAGAACGTGTACCATACATAATCACACCATACATAAACAACTGAGAGAGAGAGAGAGAGAAAAAAAAACCTCTATTTAGCATTTGGAAAACAAAAAAAAAGCCTCACAAATATTAGTATTTACTATACTTTATTGTTCTTGAAAGTTACTCAGTAATTTGCTCTCACAATTTTGTACTTCATACGTCTGCTGGTGCACACATGAACATGAGCACTTTAAATAGTCTATTAAATACATTCGGAGTCAGGGGACAAGGATTGTCTACAAAAGGTGATGGTGCTCTGACAAGAAGAGACTTCCAATATTTTTTCAGTGAAAAATAAATATTTTGGAGCTGAGGAGATGATTCAGTGCTTAAAGCAACTATCAACTTGAGCAAGAATACTAGAGTTCAGATCTCTCTTTAGGGTCCTGATAAATGCCAGGTGGATATGGTAGCTCCCTTGTAATTCTAGCCTTAGAAACTAGAGACAGGAAATCTAAGTGGGCTAGCAAGATACACTCATCAGTGAACTCTAGGTTTGATTGAGGGAGCCTGCTTCAGCAGAAAAGTGGAAGAGTGAAGATTTCCAACATCGACTTTGGGCCTCCAAACCCACAGACACATCCATGCATGTATAGCTTAGCATATGTGTATACCTACACATGCAAACATGTATAAACTCATATGTATGCACACACATACATGTAAACCAAAGAAAATAAGTACTTTGTCACTATGAATTAGAATAAGGTTCTCATAATTAGCAGCTTTTGTTGTTTCATTTGTGTTGCTGTGGTAAAATACAGAAGCAACTGAGGGGATTAAAGGGTTTATTTGACTCAAAAATCCAGCTTCCAGCCCATTACTGGAGGTAAGTCAAGACAGGAGCTCAGACATCTAGTCACATTGATTTTATAGCCAAAAAGACTGCAGGATTCAGAGGGGGTGGAGGGCACCACCATGGCCTGCTGAATCAGCTAAGCAGGGCTTGCATGGCCCACAGAGACTGAAAAGACAGGCTCTAGGCTGCATGGATCTGTTCCAGGTCCTCTGTGTGTATGTTCTGGCTGTTAGCTTGGTGCTTTTGTGGAACTCCTAACAGTAAAATTGGGTATGTTTCTAACTCTTTGGCCTGTTCCTGGGACTCTTCCCCTCACATTGGGTTGCTTTGTCCAGCATCTGCATGAGGGTTTTCATCTTGTCTTATTGTGTCCTGTTTTGTCCTGTTTGACCGTTCTCTCTTGGAGGACTGCTCTTTTCTGAAGAGGAAATGAAAGGGATGTGGATCTGGAGGAGAGGAGGGATGGAGGAGAGCTAGGAGGAGTGGAGGGAAGGGGAAATTGTGGTTGGGATGTATTGTATGAGACTATTTTCAATGAAAAGAAAAGAATTAGAAGAGAATACATGCATGGGTTCTTGTTTGCTTGCTTGCTCTCAGCTAGTTTTCTCCTTTCTTCAACTGTCCAGAATTTCTTGCTTAGGATTTAAACGGAGGTGCGGACAGTGGGCTGGGTCATTCTATATCAATTTTATATCAATTAATTCTATATCAATTAACAATCAAGATGAACCCCCACAGGCATGGCACAGGCCATCTTGGTTAAGATGATCCCTCATTAAGACTCTCTCCTCCAGTGATCCTAGGTGTTTCAAGTTTACTGCTGAAAGGAATTAGCATGGATGCATTAGTGCAACCACGAGAAGCTCTTTCCTCTGATCATCTTGCAGGACAGAATATTAGTCTTTTCAGAGAAAGTATCTGAATTGAATCCCACTGTTTATCATGAATTCTCCAAGGAGAGATAAACACACAAAAACCTCACTGAAGATTACAAATGACTCATGAGAAGACAGCTGCCCAGAAGACTGGCCCTCTGTTTTGCATGTTTTCCTGTGTATCCTAGAGCCGCTGGTCCCTTCAGGTACCAGATACCTCCTTGCAATCTATTTAAGCCATAAGCATTACTCTTGCGATTCAAGGACTGTGCTTTGACAGTCAAAGCACTCTTTAGGTACTGCACACTTGCGTCCACTTCTCTCTGTAGAGACTTGTCTGGGGGCAATTAGCAAACCCTGGCAAGGTGTCACTCAAAAGAGAATGAGAGAAGTGGCATTTGAGGAACCAGGCAGAAGTTGTATGGAGAACTGCATGTTAGAAGACTGAACGAGGCAAATGTTAGAACGAAATCGGCCTCCCCGGATCCAAACCAGGATCCAAAGCGTGGAACTTCAGTGCACATGGCGTCAAGAAGAAACCAGAAGCCTGGAACTCTGTAGTTCCTAATAAAGGAGAAATTCTGGAACCAATGGGAGGGAAAGGAAGGCGAGGGCATCTACAGCAAGAAATAGAGGCACTGCTGCAGTCGGAGGTGTGATGAACCGTGGACAGGAGGCTGTGGCACTAACAAGGAAAGTGTCCTCTGGACACAGTAGGGAAACTGCATACATTAACTCTCAGCATTTATGAAAGTATTCATAAACCTCATGCGAGCCCAGACCAGATCAAATGCAGCATAGAGAGGCGAGGTGGGCACAGGTCCCAACCCAGTGCAAGAGCGATTAGCAGTCTGGAGCCCCTGGGAGAGGTAGTCAGTTTCTTTTCATTAGAGTGTTGCCCTGGTAGGTCCACCACCATGTTTCTGGGGAAGCCCCCCTCCCGTCCATAAATGTGTGCGCAGCAAAAATTGAAAAATTGAGAGGTGAAATAAAGAGTGGATACAAAGTTGGCTGGGTAGGGAAGAGGGGTGGATCTGGAAGGAGTTGAGAGGAGCTAGTGAATATGATCAAATACAATGTGCAGAATTCTCAAAGAACTATTGAAATAATTCCATAAATAACTCCCTGATTTTTTAAGTTTCTTACCTTTAAATATCATTTTAAGTTAGCACAGAAGTAATGGCTTCATTGTGGCATTTTCTTATATGGTAATTTTGTTTCTTTTATCCTCCTGCCTCATTGCCCTCCCCCAAACTCCTATCCTAGGTTTCCTGTTTCCTGTAGAACATTCTCAGGGTGCAGAGTTAGAGGAGGGAAAGGGTGGCCGCCTCCCTCCCCTTTAGCTATGCCAGAAAAGAACATATGTCTCATCATTTTTATTTGTCCATAAATACTTACCTTTATTTATGACACAAATACTGATCATCATCTGTCTCCCGTCTCTGCTTCAGACATGTCTTTCTGGTCATGAACAAGGAAGTCCGAGTGTTATCTTCTTGAGAAGCAGGGAAAGATCACGAGTAAGCACATTACTCTCTAAAGAAGACAAATGCAGCCAGTACTGAGGGCTGTGAAAGTCTCAGGCAGGATGAAGTAATGATACCTAGATTGGTCAGAAGGGCTGGGTCATCAGAAGGGGGTAGTTACCAGTGGATGCTGAATGAGGAAACACCTGTAGAAGTATTCAAAGATCACTTGCTACAGGGGGCTAAGTAAGTAGTAGGGGCTACAGGAAAGACTTAGGTTGTGCAAAAAGGTCAGAGTGGCTGAGACATTGCAGAGGAAGAATAAATAACAGGCAGTGTACCCAACCCACCTTTCAAGGGAATATTTGGCAGGAATTTGACTCGTTTTTCCTCTAATGTTATCATCATTTTTTTCAGGTTCAAAATTTGTGATCTCTTTATTTGTAGATAACCCGGCAGGCACATACTGAGCATAATATGTCCTTTACTGAAGTACAGATTGTAGTATAAACTCATGGCTCTGGGAGTGAAGCTCAGCATCCCTCCACAGAAGCTTAGCATTGTCCACAAGCTGCCGTCACCTTTCCATGGCTCTTGGGGAGTAACCACGTGTGTTAATTTGTGTCAGGAACCCATCACTCCCAGTGTCTAGAATGGTTATGAGGAGACACAGCAGTGACTTAAGAAGGGATGGTTCCTGAAGAGAAAAGAGCTTCATGTGGGCTTTTAATTGTGTGCTTCAGACTCATCCTTTCTCTGCTGGAGTAATTTGCTCTCCTTCTGCTATGTTTTATTGCATTCATGAGAAATGCCCATCGCTGCTCTGTTATTTGGGGACTTGAGGATCTGGGAAGATCTAGATCTTTGTACCTTACATATAAAGGCAACACTGCTGGGGTTACTGTGATGTATTTTACAAACAGTGGAACTGGGTGATCAGCTGTCATTTAAGTTTGAGTCCTGGTCCTGACCTTTTGCTTTTGCCCCTGTACTGTGTGGCCATGTGCAAGTCATTTCTCTGCTCTAATCCTCATTTTACACAGCTGTGAAATGGGGATGAGATCATGAGTTTATGGAGTTTTTAAGTAGAAAAAATAAGACAAGGATATGTAAAAGAGGATAGCTAGCAATGATCATCATCATCTTCAGCAGCAGAGGCAGCAGCAGCAGCAGCAGCAGCAGCAACAGAGGCAGCAGCAGCAGCAGCCGCCGCCGCCACCTTTGGTTTCATCATCATCACCAGTCCTTCCTTTACCTTCCTCACCATCCTCCACTGTCAGCAGCATATCATCTTCTTTCACCGACACCATAATTATGTTGTTTGCCTTCTGAATTAGTTACTTTTTTGTTGGTCTGACAAAATATGGGGGAAAGCACCGTAATCAAGGAAGAGTCTATTTTGGTTCACAGCTCAAGAGCACAGTCTATCATGGGGAAGTCATGGTAGCAGGAGCCATAGTCAAGTGGTCTAGTTACAGCTATTGTCAGGAGGCAGAGAAAGATGGACGCCAGTGCTCAGCTTGCTTTCTTCTTTGTGTTCTCAAATCCAGGGGATTCTGCCACCCACAGCCAGGGTGAGTCTTCCTCCCTCTTTTAACCCAATTTAGAAACGCTCTTGCATGTATGCCCAGAGGTTGTCTCAGGCATGATTTAAGTTTCTGTTGACAACCAATATTCAACATCACGTGTTTATCTTCCTCCATCATTGGCATCAGCAGTTCATCTACTGTCATCATGACAATGATCAGTATCTCCTTTACTGTCACCATTATTCTCAGGACAAGGCTCTGGGTCACAATGTACAGGATGCAGGCTTGGGAACCTACTCACTGGGGTTTGAATACTGCGTCTTCCACTAGTTCTACATCTGTGAATTCGTGCAAATTTTGATGTTCCATGTCTCAGTTTTCCTAATTCTATCCAAGGGTAAAAACAGCACCACCTCACAGAATTGGACTGAGGATTAACAACCCACATTCAGAGAAAGTGCAAGGGTCGTCAGGGAGAGTGTTTTCTATGGACAGGAAGATGTGTCTGTCTGTGATATCTGAAAGTGTAACTCATGCTGAATTATCAAACCCTAGTCCTGAAACTAGAAGCCAGATGCAGATGGATACTAATCTGTCATTGTCTTACTTCTTGACGTCAAAGACAAATGTGATGCCCTGAATCCTCAGCCTTCCCCTGCCTGTTGCCATTCTGCCCTTCCTGTGTGTGCCCAGGAGATGGCTCCCAGAGGAGGCATTGAGTCTGCAGCCCAGCTTGTGTCTACAAGGGGAAAGCAGTGGGATTCCAGATAAAGCCTCTAGCCTTACCCTCCCCACACACCCTTCTTGGTGAACCCTCTAAGGTCTCAATAATTCACCTCAGTCTCTAGGCTCAGACAGGTTGCTTGGAAAAGCAAGTTTTGAGCCAAGGGTTTTGGCAGGTCTTAAAATATTTCCTTCTGTGTGACTGAGATCACATCTCCATTATGGGCACCTGGAGTGCAGCAAGGCATAAAAACACAGGAATGAGGAACAAATGCAGCCCTCAGCTTATAACTCACCCCTGTCACAGTGAGACCTAGGAACAACCCATATGACTTGCAGTGTGAGATCCGGGAGAAATGAACATGGCTTCCTGGTTGTATTTGTTTTAATGATATAAAGCAATATTAAGTATGCTAATGAAGTATTTGTCTAGCCCCAGGGGTAGCTCCTGATTTCTCTGCATTTCTAATGGACAAAGCTTGAAAATGCATGTATCCATTTGCACCCTCCACCAGCTCCTACTGGGTTGCTGGCTTCTGCTCCTGCTTCCTAGAAAAATGCTGGAAGTCAACAGAGGTGGGATATGGAGGTCACAGATAAACACAGAACAAGGTGAGGTGTGTGGTAGTGCCACAGGCAGTCACTATAGAAACCACATTAAATACTAAGGTCCCGGAGACACAGAGGAGGCTGTGGTATTGCTGCTAAAATATCTCATTCACAGCGAGAGAGTGCATTGTGTATTTGTTTGTTTGTTTAGTTCATTTATTAGGGGTATTAGAGATTGAACCCAGGCCTTAGGGCACGTGAGCAGGCCCTGCACCGCTGAGCTCTGTCTCTGTGATAGATGTGTTTAAATTGTTGAAAAACAGGAGGAATAAAAGAGAAGAAAAGGAAGGTAAAGAATAGAAAGAGTGATTAGCTCAACCAATGAATCACTCAGCTATAGTGCCAGAGATAGGAATTGATCAGTGCATTCTGAATTTATTATGTATGGCTGCTAAACACCCCCTCCCACAGACACACAAACACAGACACACAGACATGCACACACACACACAGTTGGCCTTATATGTGTACTGTCTGCTAAGCCTTAATTATTAGTTGAGGTACCACACTAAATATTTTCCATAAATTATTGTGTTCATTTCTAATTTATAGATGAAGAATCTGAAAGATGGAATACTTTTCACCCTAGAGTCATTCAACTCTTACCCAAGAGAGACAGATTTAGGGTCATACTGCCTGACTTCTGTTCCCACTTTGGCCATCCCTCCTTCTTGGTGATGTGGCCATCTTACTGGTTAAGAGGTCACAGGATCACCATAGAGAATTCTCAAATAAGAAAAGACAAAGAGGTTTATCTTATTCATGAGAATATGTTCCAAGACCCCGGGTACATGTCTCCAGTTGAAGATGATAGTACCAAGCCCTATATACACAGTTTTTCTTAGGTACATATATATGAAATATGTTTCTCTGTATGTGGCTACAATAAGGTCTAATTTATAAGTTAGTTAAAGAAATTGTGAATGGGTGATCAAAGACAACAGCCATACCAACAGATTGTAATAAGAGTCACAAGAATTTTCTCCCCTATTGTTTTCTTCCTTCCACCTCCCAATAGTTGAACATAAGCACTGTGATTCTGCAACAGCTGACCAGACCACCTAGACTTCTACTTCGTGAATGGTGGTTGAGTAGCACATGCAGTGTGGATATCCTGGGGAACATGGCAATTCACATCTCAGGTTGACTGGAGTCAGGCGATGTCAAATTTCATCATACTATTTAGAATGACAAGAAACTTCAGATTAATTATTTGGTTATTTCTAGAAATTTTCATTTGGTATCTTCAGACTGTGGTTACCTGAGGATACCTGGATCTGTAGAACTTGAAAGTATGGACAGCAGGAGGGGTGGGTCTTTATTAGAGGAATAACAAGAGACAAGACAAGGCAGTGAGATGTAGGTCCGCTGTGACTCACACTCATCCCTCTCCACATCCGTGAAAGAGTCTTTGTGGCCTCTTAGTTCTGGACACACAGCTTATGAAGTCTGCAGGCCTGGCTCAGTCTGTGTGTCACAGAGGAATTCTGCACTGTCCAGCAAACGTTTCCCCCAGAATTTGTCATCAGAAGATGACGTCATCTTTCATGCTTTGAACCCCATGCTCCCCTCATGTGAATTAGAGGTAAACAAAGGTGGAAACGTGTCCTCAGCTTGGCAAAGTGTGGCTGTGGCGGGCACCACAACAGCTCATCTTGGTTCTTACTGGTGTTCTCTTTAAGCAGTGTGGTTGCCTTCAGAAGTCCACAAAGGAGAGAAAGCAGCAAAAATGACAAAATGAAGCCACAGAGAAAGCATGGGTACTGAAGCAGGTGGGAAATTGTTTTTTAATAATCAGAAATCCATGGAGAACATCAAACCAGCTTTGCCCACAGACAAGCAGCTGCCTATGGAAGTTTCAGCAGGCTCAGGTGCGACCAGTGATAAACTTCTGCTATTTTTTTGTGTTGTGAAATTCTGCAGTGGATCATCTCTCTGCCACTATGGAAAGAACCTGCACCTCTTAGTATTTTGTTTCTCTTTCTCTGCACGTATCTCACACTTTTCCTCAGATTGTGTGACAATGAAAGTCTCCAATAGACTTCTAAGTGAACCTAGAATCTGCATGTGGGTGGTGTGTGTATGTGTGTGTGTGTGTGTCTGTGTATGTGCAAGTGGGCCAAGAGGTCAACCTTGGATGCTCTCCTTCAAAGCCATCTTCCTCCTGCTTCTCCTCCTGCTCCTCTTTCCCCTGCTTCAGATTTAGTTGCGTGTGTGTGTGTGTGTGTGTGTGTGTGTGCTCGCACACGTACATGTATATGGGTGCCTATGGAGGCCAGAAGAGGGCTTCAGATCCCCTGAGCTGAAATTACAGTGGTAGTAAGCTGTGTGATAAGGGTGCCGGGAGTGAACTGCACTCATCTGGTAGATCAAGCTGTTCTCTTAATCACCGAGCTATCTCTCCATCAATAACTTCACGTTGGCTTTTGAGACAAGATCTCCTATAAGCCTGGAGTGAGCTGATCAGAGTGTCTTGGGTATCTGTCTGTCTCTTCCGCCCAAGCACTTGGGTTACAAATGTGTGTCACCACACTGGCATTGGACATTTTACTTATGGTCATGTCTGTCGAGATCAGAAAAATGAGTAAAATTGAGACATGATGAATTAGGCAAGTTTGGGTCTTCTGAAGAGCTTGCCCAGTGAAAGCATGATTTCTTGACTGTTTAATTGAATTCCTGACTGATTTCTTGACGGAGGCAGGGTGCTACGTTCTTGTTTACTTAGTTACCATAAAATGCGGGTAAAAAGAGGCGCTCAGCCTCAGCTATTTGGAAACAGGAACCTTTGGATGGATGGGAGTTGGAGACATGGCCACACCCAGATGAACAAGGTACTCAGCTGGGAGTATTAAGAGATCATTGTGAGATCAGTACACTGTCAAATCCCTTTTAGAGCAGAGAAAATGAAGGCACAGATTCTCCAGGGCTCATGCGCAGACTCTTGATGGTTCAGGACTCAGTGTCTTAGCTGGGACTTCATGCTGCCTCAAAGCCTGTGCTTACCAATGGCTTTCTGAATTAACCCAGCTCCTGACATTACTTTTCTTTGTAATCTTGGGGAGATGCCTCATCTGTAATACGGCATGGATTTGAAATTATGGAAATCAAAAGATTTTTTTCAGGTTATGAGATTGTTATTTTTTTATTTTCATTTATTTATTTATTTATTTATTATTTATTTATTTATTTTTGTTGAAAAAATTTCCGCCTCCTCC
>NW_026067891.1:9620953-9643066 GCF_014885135.2 Alexandromys fortis | reverse complement strand
CCTCTCGCCCTCCCCCTACTCCTCTCCCCCCTCGCCTCACTCCTCTCCTCCTCTCCCCATTTCTCTTCCCCTCCCCCCTCTCCATTCCCTCTCCTACTCCAGTCTGAAGAGCAGTCTGGATTCCCTGCACTGTGGGAAGTCCAAGGTCCTACCCCCTCCATCCAGGTCCAGGAAAGTGAGCATCCAAATAGGCTAGGCTCCCACAAAGCCAGTTCATGTATTAGGATTGAAACCTAGTGCCATTGTCCTTGGCTTCTCATCAGCCTTCATTGTCCGGCATGTTCAGAGAGTCCGTTTTTTTTAACGTAGTCATCAGAATTATTATTTTTTATGAAAACAAAGTATCTTATAAACTTTCTTTTCTTTTTGTTGAAGGTGGCCAGGAAAATAAAGGCAGTATAAAATTGATGTCAAAATTAAAAGGCAACATTTGTGTGTGCCCATGTGTGTGAGGTAATATGTGTGTATGGTGCATGTGCATGACCGTCAGTGAGATTCCTCTTGATGCCAATCATCTTGTGTTCACTCTGGGGCCTGGAATGCCAAGGACTAGGCCAGCAGGCCCCAGGGACCCTCCTTGTCCTCCACCCAGTGCTGGCATTGCTACTGTGTGCCACCAGGCCTAGCTCTTCACTCAGGTGTTGGGGTTCAACTCGGGCCTTCGTGCTTATGCGTCAAGCACTTTACTGATCAAACCATCTCTCTAGCCCCCAAAGGCAACATTTACAATGGCTAAAAGCCCCCAAATCATACCACTCGTGCACAAGTCTGCCTCCCATTTGTTAAGTGTCTGGATTTGAGGAATCTTTTTCTGACTCAGCTTCCTTTACTACAAACTCCCCCTCCTCAGGTGGTGGCAATGCAGATAGGAGTGTTTGTTTAGACAGTACTCAGATGCCTCACTGGAGAGTAGCATGCATTCTGTAAGGGCCAGCTGTGGTTATTGATCCATTTGTTGGTCACAGGGATGGTAAAATGTATCTTAGGCTCCCACAGGTACACTCCTCCCTTAGGCAGCAGTAGATATATTGAGAACCTCTAAGATCTCCCTAAAACAGGTGCCAAGACCCCAAAATATTCCGACCTTTGTGCCAAATTGAGTATTATGGGGAAAAAAGGAATGAAAACAAATGAGAACAAAGACTCCCCTTGTCCCCACTCCGCGCTATCTATCACCTGCTAACTTCCCAAGACTCCTGGATAGAAAAGCGACTCAGCACAGAGAAAAATAGTTTTTATTTGTTAGTTTTGCATAACTCTTTAAGACAGAAATTTGACTAATCCGTGCCTGCCAGTACTATGCCAGGGCCTTGTTGCTGCCTCCAGCACAACAAAGCATGCGGTCCTGTGGGTAGCAGATGCTCGTCCTGTGTGTGCCAAGGGAAGGGAGACGAGGGGGAGGAAGAAAGCAGAGAAGGAAGTTGAGATGGGCCTAATGCCCACCTTCAAAGATGGTGGAGCAGATGGAAAGTGTCCAGTAAATGATTGGATGTGCAGACCAAGAAGTGGGAGACGTAAACCAGCCTCAGCCACCTGCGTGAAGTAGAAGGGGTGGGCCAGAGTCTGTTAAAGAGAACTTCTGGAAATACTTCCTGACTACAAAGACTGATTGACTGGTTAGAATTTCAGTGGCCTGGAAGGTTGTGATGTTGCAAGCTCTAAACCAAAATATCTCAGGTCATCATTATCAGTCTTCAAAGCCTCTTATTATTGCCATGCTCCGAATGTGACCTAGCATCTTTGTGACCATCCAGAAATTCCTTTGAAATGTGCAGATAGACTCTTAGGTTCTATCAGTCAAAAGGCTGGGAATGTCGTTGGCATCTTGGGTCTATAGGTAAGACTTTCACCTACAAATGTTTCCTTCAGGGTACTTGAAGTGTCTTACCTTACATTTTCCTGAGTTCTGTTTCTACAAAGCTACTCAGGACTGTTATCAGGAAAGAGTCACAATATTTGAGAAAACCTGAATCTGTATCTGTGGCTACTGTCATTCATATTAGCTCCAGAATAAACCCTCTCCTTTCTTCCTCTGAGATGGGAGCTATTGCCGTTTCTTCCCTTGACAAGCCTCACATACAGTTCATCCCAGGCACACTCACTCCCGCAGGGGTCATCCCATGCAAACCCGCTCCAGCAGGGTGAGAGCCATACCCAGCCACTTTCCCCTCTATGCGGCTCTGAGGAGGAGTGTAGGCTGCAGCCTGGGTCTACTCTCACAGATGAATGGCTTAGCAAAGACTCTGAGACTCCAGGTCAGGCCTGCCTTCCTTGTTCAACTGTCTTTCACATCTCTATGCCTTGTTCACTGCTCCAGTGAGTGGGGGTGACAGACATAGAAGGGAGACCATCAATAAAAGGCCTGAAAATAGCTCAGGTCCTAATTAGGGTATTGTTTTATATGGGAATCCCAAACTACTAGCCTTTTGAAAGATTTGTATCTATTATTATTATTTCTAGTAAGTCCTAGAGAATTTTGTATAAGGTAGTTTGAGCACAGTCTTCTCATGACTACACCATTCTCTATCCATGCAACTTTGTGTCATTTTTAAACAATGTTAATTGTGTGTACGTGGGTGGGGGTTGGGGATTCTCTACAGGTAAATGTGTGGTACATGCCCGTGAAGCCCACTATTCCTTGTGGTTGCTGGAAACTGAACTTAGGTCCTCTGAAAGAGCTACCGGCACTTTTAACCACCAAGCTATCTCTCCAGCCCCCCCCCTCCCCAATGAGCCTTGAAATGTAGTAAACTGACCCCTACCAGAACTACAGCCTGGAACCCTGTGACTTGATCCTTTGAGCTGGACTGTACTTTAATCAACTGGGATTGCCCTGATTTACTTGAACCTGACTTGTATGGCTCTAATTTGTGTGGTAGAGACCGAAGAACTGCAAATTATGTGCACGGCAGCTCCTTTTGACATACCAGCCAGTATGGGCTATCCAGTATGAATTACAATCAGAAAACAGCAAGCAGAAGGTTCGCTCACCCCAGAGGCTGCAGAAGTTTCTCAGTAGCTGAGAGCACTTACAGTCTTGCCCAGGTCCATTTCCAGCACCTGTAACCGAAAGTTCAGAGGTTCACAGTCCATAACTCCAGCGCCAGATGGTTCAACACACTCACCTGTCTATGTGAGTACCCATTTCCTCCCCCCCATTTAAAAATAAAAATAAACCCTTACAAAAATGAATCTTAACATCCCAAACTCATCATCCAGCTCAGCCGTCACCTTGATCACTGAACACATGGAGGAATACATCAGTAGACAGTAATATTTAACTCTGTATTGCAAAGTGATTTTTCTTATCTTGCCACTGGACTGAGGACTGAAGGCTTCTTTGATGCAGGTTTGATCACTGAGCTTGGTGGCTCAGGTCTGTGTAGTTCCAATTACTTGGAGGATTAGGCAGAAGGATCTTACATTCAAGGCCTAGCTGGGCTACAAAGTGAGTTCAAGGCCAGCCTGAACAACTCACTGAGATCCTGTATCAAAATAAAAATGTTTAAAAATATGTATGGAATGTAGTTCAGTCACTTGGCTCACACGCACAAAATTCTAGATAATGTTTTATTCTAAACACCCGCTCTGACCACAAAGTGACCCTAACATCTTCCTTAGTAGAATGTGGTTCAGTTTGCTTTAGTTGAAAAGCAAAGCCTCTAAGGAAAGACAAGTATGGATGCACATCCCGACTCTGCCACCCCTATGGGAACTGCTGTGCTGGCCCTGTGGATCATCTGCTTCTCAGTGTCCTCAATGTCCTTCTATCTGGGCTTTTGCTCATTCTTTGCAGATCACTGAGGTCACCCCATCTTCTGACACCTCCTCTTGTCTTCTTCCGTGACTTTTTCCCATATGCATGCACACAGCAAGTATAATCTCGAAAATACAAATGTAATTGTCATTTATTTCTCCCTTTCTCCCATGAGACTGTAGACATATCAGCCCTGTCCTCATGTGCACAGTTCCAGAATGACCTCAGCGGCACCTCAGAGGCGCTCCAGCCACTGATGTTCCTACTCTCCTTTGCTTGATGTTTATATTCTCCACGGTTTAGAAAAGAGCAATCCACGATACTACCAGAGGCCCCAGTAAATACATGGTGGCTTATCCACAGAAGGGAAAACTGAAGAACCAATCTATTTGTATTAATATGCATAGATCTGGAAAACAAACAAACAATTAAAATGTGATATTACCCTAGGTGAAAAAGACTACTTTTGGAATAACAGCAGAGGGAAATATTCACCTAAATCACAACTCATGTATATGTATATGTATATATATATATATATATATTTTTTTTTTCAAGATTAATGGAAGCATACAAAAGGTGGTCACTACATACAGAAAATACTTAATTTTTTGAAGGTGGAATAGAACATGACAGTGATGGAGACAGCATACAGTCTTTGATTTTATTTAGAGGGAGGAAGAAGGAGGGGAAGGAAAGGAAGGAGATCTAAGGTCTCGGGCTGAAGCAAATTTGAAGTCAAACCCATAATTTTACAGGGGTGAAGCGACCCATAGCCTCTTTTATCCATAGCAAAGAAGAATCAGGGGAAGTGTCTCTAGGGCTAGTGCTTCCTCCTCATGTGCCTCTTCTGCCCATCAGTCCCTTTGGACTCTATTATTGCCCTTCCCTTCATCACACCACCTGTACTTTAGGACTCCCACTTGAAAGTCTACCCACTGTTTCACTGCCTTCTTCTACTGGCGCAACAAGTTAAACACGCTTATATGAAGACTCTAAAGGCATTCAAAAAAGTCAAATGAAAATCTACTACTGTAGAAGTTTCCTAACATATACACATAGATCCTATACATACATGATACATATACACATATGTCATAATCATATATAACACATACATATGCAATATGTCACATGCATACATAATGCATATACACACATTTCATATATAATGCATATACATATATACAATATGTATACACATACCAATAAAAGCAACACATATACAGAAGGACTTCCCACACCATGTCATATACATATCTAATCCATATAAAGGATGTTTAGATGGAGTTATCCCTTAACAGAGAGACACTGACTATGTCTAGCACCATAGACTAGCAAATAAAAAAACCCAGTGCATAATATAGGACACCTTTCTCTGAATTGTTGGCCAGTAGAGTTCCTTAAACTCCCTCAAAACATTGCATGGTTTTACCATTACTATTGTTGACTATCCAGAACTTGATAGTAGGACCCTATTGATAAAGATACTAAATACATATCTGAGTCATTGAACATGGAGAAACCAAGCCAGGATTGACATGGAAGCTTCATCCATATTGACTAGATGTTATAGTTTTGGAAGGGTCTGTACATGCTACTAGGATAAAAACGTCAATAAACAGCTTTACCTGTTGAATTAGGAGCAGCGGGGCTGCGTCCCTGGCACCCGGCAGCCCACATGGCTAGCTTATGCCCTGAAATAATTACACGGAAACTGTATTCTTTCAAACACTGCCTGACCCGTTATCTGTAGCCTCTTATTGGCTAGCTCGTACATATTGTTCTAACCCATTTCTAATATTCTGTGTAGCCCACGAGCTGACTTACCAGGGAGGATCTTAACCTGCATCTGTCTGGAGTGGAAGAACCATGGCGACTCCTTCACTAAGCTTCTTTCTCCCAGCATTCTCTCTGTTTACTCCACCCACCTATGTTCTAACCAATAAAATGGGCCAAGGCAGTTTCTTTATTATAATTAACCAATGTCCTTCCTCCATCACTTACCCAGTGGTTCTTCTGGAGAACTACAACAATGACTACCTTAGTAAGATATTCCTACTGCTGCAATAGAGGGACAAATCTTATAAAAGTAACCAAGCACTTTCTGGTTTGATTTAAAGCCTGCTTCACAAGATGGAACTCATGCTTGATACTGTTAACTGATCCAAAAACACATGGCTGGCTAAGTCATAAGGGAGAACCTAAAGTAGTTGTCTAGTAACTGACATACTAAGAAGCCACCTCTAGGTTCTTACCCTTATCCACACACACAGATTAGTGGTCTCTTCACTAGAGACTCTTTTTGCAGTGGAGAGTGATTAATTTCAAAGACTCATAACTTCTCACCTGTGTATAGAATAAGAGACTATGAAACACTTATCTCTTATCTGTAAATGAGAATCTGTGTTACAGACACACACACACACACACACACACACACCTCCAAGTTCAGGAATCATTGTGGAAGACAGGGCAGAAAGACTGTAAGAGACAGATGCAGAGACCATCTGCAGTGAAAGAGTATTTGACAAGCACAACATGAACTCAAAGCTGCGACTACATGCACAAGGCCTGTGCAAGATCCAATCAGTCAGACTCCTGTGTGGACGGTGAAGGCTCATGAAGCCCGGCTGTTGCAGGAGTCAAAGCTGCTAGCAAAGGAAGAATGGGGTTCCTGCAGGAACGTGATCCTGGGGACCGCTTGTGCACCAGCAGACAGCCCTGCACACATGCTCATTCAGGCAGGACTAAGTGTATGTTGTCCGTTTAAACATGTGGTGTGGGGAAGGGGGCAGTAGTGGTGGTAGAGGGGAGGTATTGGAGAGGAGGATTCAGGGATTGGATTAGATAAAATCATATTATGTGCAGGAATGAATTTCTCCAACAATGAAAATAACGTAGTTATAAAACAGAATCAGTGGAAACACTTGAAAACAAATTGCAAAAAGAATAGGCCAATCTTCCTTATCCCTGTGGTCATCTCAGTGTCAGGGCTGAGACTTGAAGGGGCCCCAGTCAGGATGAGTCCACACCCACGTGAGAAAGCTTTGCCCTGAGCTGGGGCTCTACTGAGTGCAGAACACTATTGGCTGAAGACTGGGAGGAGGGGAAGGGGGGCCTTAATGGAGGGCCAGTGTGCATGGCAATGACATACCAAAGGTAAGACCCTCTAAAGGAAACTCTGAGGCAGATCATAAAGTTTCCCATAACCCCAAATAAGCGAAGGCCTTGAGCTGAGCACAAAGTCCCACGAAGGCAGCTATGACAGCTATGTGGGGATTGCAGAAGACAGGCAGCTGCCTCTGCACCCAGACAGACACCCAGCAGCTGCAGGAGATAAACAAATCCCAGTTTCAAAAACTACATGCCCAAGGAAAATGGCTAACTTTCACATTCTGTCCCCAGAGGAAATGCTTCCCCTTCCATAGCCTTCACTATAAAATCCCTGATTGCAGCATACAATCTGATCATTGTGTTTCTGGGTCTTGTAGGTCACCTCTCTAGCACTATACAAAGCCTGTTCCAGATGTTGGGGCCATTGAAATCTTCTTCTTTAATTTCTTTATACCAGCTTAATTCTTACAACAGACCATATGTTCCCAGAGGCCAGCCAGAGTTTGGGCAGAGTTGGGGAACTGAGTCATATCTCCAGCGAGCACCTGCTCTTCTCCAGATGCAGGACAACAACCTCCTGGAGCTGGAGGTGCAGTACAGGGATGCTGGGTGGGAGGAAGCCAGCCTGGGGTCAAAGAGCAAAGACAACTTGCTTTAGTGAAGCTGATTCCTTCTGGTGAAGCATGACCATTGGCTTGCAGGAAGCAGAGAGCTGTTCCTGGAACCTGCAGTAGTCCTTGACTCAGAGCCAAGCAACGAATTAAACTGAGCAATCACAGGTCCATGGTAGAGAGAGCAAGGTTAATCACAGACACATCTAAAACAAAGGTGGGGGACCAGAGCCTCCTCTGAGGTTCCAGATACTGTAGGCTCCTGCCTCATAGCTGCGCTGGGTCTTATTGTAGATCTAGAGTGTATAGAAGGTGGGGCAGTTGACTGAGGGTGGGGACCCTCAGTGATGCAGCTTTCCTGCATTGTTGAGATGATATGTTGATGTCTTTGAGTTCCTTCTGCTTCTGTAAGTCCCCTTACCGGGACTTTTCTTAGTAACCCTGAGAAACTCATGGGTTCAGCAAATTGGACTTTGGTGCCATCATTATTTTGGTCTGTCATTGGTTCCCTATCTGGGGTGAGTAGATATATTGTCTCTTTCTAGAATGTATTCCATAACTCCTTTATCCCCATGAGAGAGGCACCAGGTTCTCACACATTCTTGCTTTGTGAATAAAGGGGACGGCACTTCACCTCCCCGCCCCCAGGGGCCTGGCACAGAGAATTCCTCTTTGCTGCTGGAGCAGGCACATGTTGGCACAGGTTCCTTACTCCATCAGTAGAAAATCATTACCGCGTCATGAGGAAAATGAAACAATGTAAGTTTTACAAGCTCCAAGGTGATGCTGAGAAATGAGGAGCTGTCAGCACAGGCAAGCATCTGGGTTTGTTTGCCTGCTGGCTGAGCCACAGACAGCCCCTCTCACATCAGTCTCTGGAAACAGGAAGCAGGGCCTTTAGCTGTGGCACACAGTGCATACACAGTATAGAAAAAGCAGCCCGGAGGAGAAGCTTAGAAGTTCCAGGGACAGGACTGCCAATGGGCAGACCAAATGGTTAATGCCAAGGCCAACCTGAGGTCATGCAACCATGATGGCACCAGGGCAGATGGGCAGATGACTGCCAGCAACAGCCCTCTGGACCCTTCTCTCTTTGGTGACTGTCTTTGATTTGATGGCCCCTGAGTAGTATGTGATTTGCTACTAGACAGTCAAGTCTGTGTTTGTTGAGGTGTGAGACATACCAGTATGCCCACGGCATACAGTGTGTGATGCACAATGCTTTATTTTTATTTTAGTTTTTACTCTTTATTTCTAGTTACAATAGGTGACATTTGTTTTATACGTATGATAATGACATAGAACATCTTTTCACAATGTAACATATTTGCTTATATTCAAAATTTTATGACAAGCTTGGTGTACAGGCCTATAACCCAAGTTACTCAAGAGACTGAGGAAGGAGGATCATAAATTAACAGACTGCTTGTACTCAAACCCAGTCTGCTCAGGTTAGTGAGGCCTCGTCTGAACTGAAAACGCTCCAGACGACTGAGGAAGTTCAATGGTAGAACGCGTGCAGAGTGTGCATGAGGCCCTGGGCTCAGCCCTGGCACAGTGAAGGAAAATGCAAATTTAAAGTTAGATGGCTAAGGTAGGTTGGGTCTGAGGTGATTTGTCATGTTACTTGGAGTTAAAACTCCTCATTATTGACACGCATTGTAGGATCCCTGAAGAGGATGCAGCAACAATGAAGGTAAAGAGGACTGGGTTTCCATGTAATTATTTCAGGCATAAACTAGCCGGGCGGTGGGACGGGGGGCCTCTGCACACATTTACAACAAATTGGCACCCAATGTGGTAACTAAATCCACTTAAAAATCTGAGAGGGCTTGAAAATAAGGGAAAGAGAGTTTAACACAGCTTTTTGCTGTTTGCTAGGACGTGCCATAGAGAAATTTCCTGTTACAGCAATAGTGGCAGAAAAAAGCTGCACCATTTTAAAACACAGCTTCCTGGGCCCTGCCACTGGAGCAATCTCTGGCTATGGAGCATTTCTGGGCCTGGATGTTTGTGTGTCCACTCAGGGTCTGGAATAAAGTAACTGAGACCATGCCCATGGCTTGGCTCTTCCTGCCTGAGTAGGCAGCAGATCAGGTCTACTAGAAAGTAGCAGTTTTGAAATACCAGTTTCTGGGCTGTGCCGCCATTGCGATCTCTGTCTGACTCCTGCGGGAGACAGAGCTTTTGAATGGAGCATTTGGAATAAAGTGCTACGATTTGTTTGATGGCAACTAGACTCGCTACGTGCCTAAAAGGGGGTCATTGCATGCTGCGGCTCAGAGGCAGAAGCAGCTCCGCCATGCTAGCGGTGCAATGTGCAAGGCTCAGAGGCACAAGTGGCTCCGTCATGTTGGACTGGGCTGGGCAAACCCACAGTACCTGTTTTTAACCTAGGAATGTCACAGCTTATATTCTTAAGTGCTTAGTGATTTAAAAGTACAAAAGCAAAACAGGCAATGCAATAGTACAGATTCAGACTTAAAAGACCTCTAAATGGGTCATAGTGTTAGACAGACATACAGAGGCTTGGGAGAGAGAAGAAAAAGAATATAGAGAATAAAGTTAATGCCTTAAAAGGGTAAAGTCTTTAAAGAGACAGAGTACAGATAGTTACAGATTAAAAGAAATAAAGAAAAAATTAGCCATGTAAAAATGGAAAATTCACAGAAAGTCTGGATTCTTTGTATTATTGTGTTTTTTTTTTGATTTTTTTTGACTGTGAAGGAGCTAAATAAAAAAAAACATTTCATTAAATGGGCTGCTAAGCTGAACCTGCACATATGTTCTAAAGCTATCTTGACTTCAGAATTTGGATCTAAGGATATGATACTGTGGAAAAGAGATTCTTCTTTTGTTTTCACCGAAGATGAGACCCTGTGAATTGCTTTTATCCCAATATGGTATGATAGGCCACACCCTCCTGAAAGGTTGCTGTGAACACCCTCAAAAAATTACTTTGCTCAACTTCTGACTGAGAGGAACCTAGCACACAGGTTATACCATGAAAGACCTGATTAACAGTGTCCCCATTCAGCATGAAGCGGTTTGGAGAGAAAAAACTGCACCCATATTCCCAAATATTATTTATAAATGTTCTTTTACATTTAAAGGGGGATATGATATAGATATGAATATTTGCATTGTTATAAATCTTGACTTATTGATACAAGTTTAAGGTCAATTTTGTTATATGTATTTATATATTTTAGTTAAATAGGCATTCTTCATATCTTTCACAGACTATAGAATATGGCATTCTAAAAGTTTTAATAACTTAGGGTTTCTCATGACAATGAGACACGTCTGCTTCTGGAAGCACCAATCTACTTCAAGAGGAAAGATGGGCATCGAAGAGGGTCCTTATGGAGTTGGTTAGCCATTTGGGCAAGAAACTGTTCTTGCCTGGACTGTTGCATAAACTGGACACAAAGAACCCACAGAGAGAGGACTACTGAACTTGCCTAAAGGTGAGATGATCCCTCAGGGTTCCTGATTCATGAAAGAGTCTGCGAGACATTCTGCAGGATACAAAAGAAAGTGACTGAACTATCTTTAATAGTTCCTGCTTCATGGAAGAGTCTGCTGGATACTATGGGCCTGTAGGCTGAAGATTGATGCTCCAAGGGTACAAAAGAACTTTGGGTGACTGTCCAGGCAGTGATATGTCTCTGTCATTTCTAGAGTTTTGTAAGTTGCTTACTTCTTGTTTACTTAGGTAATAGTATATCCTTCTGGAGTCTTTAATGGAGTTGAAGAATGGTTAGTTATAGTTTTAGTTTTCCTTAGTTATGATAAGAGATAAAATAGATATAAATATTGTAACTGTAATTCTTGCTTGATAACTGTTTTGTTATGTGTAATTTTACTATGTTAAAGTGAAAGCTTTTCTGTTTTGTTTAAACAGAAAAAGGGAAATGATGTAAGAGGGTCATTTGTCTATGTGTTACTTTCATTGGTTAATAAAGAAACTGCCTTGGCCTTTTGATAGGCCAGCTCTTAGGTGAGTGGAGTAGACAGAACAGAATTCTGGGAGTAAGAAAGTAGAGTCAGAAAGACGCCATGAAGCTCCATCCCAAGATGGACATAGGTTAGAATCTTCCCAGTAAGCCACAACCCTGTAATGATACACAGATTACTAGATATGGGTTAAAGCAAGATGTGAGAATTAGCCAAGAAGACGTTAGAACTAATGGGCCAGGCAGTGTTTAAATGAATACAGTTTGTATGTTGTTATTTCAGGTGTTAAGCTAGCTGTGCAGGCATCGGGCAGGATGAAAAGCAGACCTGCTCACTTCATCACTACAGGAAAATCTGGCTTCGGACTGTGGGGCCATCACTTCGATACTGTCCCTTTATTGTCCTCTTCAAGCGTCTCTCTAGCCATCCTAGATAAAACCCCAGCAATTATCTTCTTTCTGGGGATCCTGGTCTCTCATGTCAGAGTTGGATAATTGTTGCTGATGTTCCTGACAGCCTCTCTTCTGGGGAAACACTCTCACTCCCTGTGGCCAGCTGCGTTCTCATCGGAACACTCTCCACTCTTCCAGGAGGCTTACCCGCTGTGAGCATTCATGTATTCTAGTGTTTCTCATAAAGAAACAGGATGGAAAGATGGCTGAGTAAAGTGCCTGCTATGCAAACATAAGGACTTGAGTTCAGAACCTCAGTACCCACGTGAAAAGCCTGGCACAATGGCTTGTCTCTGTAATTTCAGCTCTGAGAGGTGCACACAGGAACACACACACACATATAAGCAGGTACATACATGTGCACCCAGATAATAGCAGGTTTTATGGGGAAACCACCAAGTATCCAGTTCATTCTATTCTTCTCATGTCCTCCACCTGACACAGCTCATTAACTCATTAAGGCTATTTGTTGGGTTCTTTATGTGAATAGCCATGTGTTCTGTTGATAGCACCACACAACTCTATGCCAAAAATGGCCATAGGCCCCTCAAAGTCACTGTGAGCTTCTACCCAGGAGCTTCTTGGCTACTCTGCTTACATGTTATAGAACATAAAACCCCACTACATAGTAAGATCACCAAGATAAAGAGGTATTGAATGTTGATGCTTGGGTCAGTCATGAAACAATTATCCAGTGGGGTTTATTTTCTGCCTATGCATTCCCAGTTACACCACCGACTGCTTAAACACAGCAGTGTTAGTAATACTAAGGTATTCCCACTTCTGTCTACACAAGATTTATATGCAGAGCCTAGTTTAAAAATTATCTTTTCCCATTGTTAAATAAGAGGCAGTAACAAGTCAACCCATACACACACAACAGCACAAGTTACTCCTTGTGGTTTTAAAAGCCATCAGAAAAGAGGGACTACCAGGGGGTTAGTCAGGAAAACATGGTTTCCTATTGGAAGATAGAGAAATGCAGACTGTGCAGCAGTGCCTCCTGGGTCTTATATATATGTAAGTCATAGTTAGATTAAAAACTGAAGTTAAGGCTGGACATATGGTTTTGGAAAGTGCTTGGTTGGCAAGCGTGAGGACTCGAATTGTGTTACTCATGTAATAAAGCCAGACATGATGGCATGTGCTTATAATCCCAGTACCAGGGAAGTGAAGACAGGTGCAGTCCTAGGGCTCACTGGACAGCCATTTTAGCTTTTGCCAGTCCACAGAGCAGAGAGAAACTGACCTTGTCTCAAAGAAGTAAGCTACAATGAATGACATCTGAGAAAAACACCCAAGATAGTCTTCTCTGGCCTCCATGTGTACACTTACATACATGCTTACACATACACACACACACAAACACAAAACAATATAATCAGTCATCATCATCAGCCTGTATCCCAGTGCTTTCCTGTACCAGCCCCCAAAGTCCATCAGTACCCCACACTACACGAGGTGTTGTCAGGTGCCCAGTGAGCTATCATCACACCACTGGAGGAGGCTTTCTAGAGCTGACAGAGGCCCAGTGAAGACACACTTAGACTACATAAGGACCTAGATATAGACAGGAGCCATGGGCATCCATCCAGTCGGCACTAGAGAAAGCATTGCTCTGAAAGGCTTCCCTATCCTTGCTGTATTTGTGTGTCATGAGTCTCTGCTTTATTTCATTTGGCATTCTCAGAAGCAGCCTAGGTGTCCATCAGCAGAGGAGTGGACAAAGAAATGTGTTCTATATATGCAATGGAATGTTTTTCAGCTATAAGCAAAAATAAAGTTATGTCACCTGTAGGAAAATGACACAAGTAAATCTCAAAAAGACAAACAAAACATGCTTTCTTTCACTTGTGAGTTCTAGGCTTTACAAGTCCATAAAATCAGGTGTGATAGTAGAGGCAAAACTGCTTGTGGCAAAGGGAAGGGCATAGAGGCAAGTACATGTTATACACTTGCATGACAATAGTAACTCTGTAGAAAAAGATTAATCAGGGTTCTGAAGAGATGGCTCAATAGTTAGGAGCATGAACTGTGCTTGGAGAGGACTTGAGTTTGGTTTACAATATCTGGATATGTCAGGGCAACTCATAATTGCTTGCAACTCCAGCTCCCAGCAGATTTGATGCATTCTTCTAGGCTCTAAAAGTATATGCAGGCACATACATCCTTCCATATATATGTGTGTGTGTGTATGTGTGTTTATGTGTATATGTATATACACACAATTTTTAAATTAATTAATTAATTAATAAACATAAAATCAGAAAGATGGCTGAGCAGGTAAAGTTGCTTGCTGCCATGCCCAAGGACTTAATTTCAATCTCGTAGTCAATACAGTAGGAGGAGAGAACCACTCTAACCACGTTGCCCTCTGACCTCCACACACATGCAATAGTGCATGGACACACACACACACAGAAATGTAAGTGCTTTGAAAATTTAGCCTTAACTTCCTAGCTCTCTTACTGCCCCCATTTGAAATATCAAGGACTAGAATTTTACTTGCTTCTGCCAGTTTCTATTTCTAACGCAACCGACTTTATAAGAGCAAAGACGAATTGCGAAGTCAGTTTATACACATGTGGCAACAAAAGGCCACCCCTGAGGGGCTGACAGAAGAAGCCCATGATGTCGGCTGGCCAGAAAGCCAGCATCATCTGCCCCAGAGATGACAGAAGTGAGGACTACGCTTGTCTGCCATCATCCTCTCCATATGTCTCCCCATGATGGCGGGCAGGGAAGAGTCGAGGGGAGAACCTTGGCTAATCTCAGGTATCTTTTACCACAGTGATGGAATTCTCTTTGTTTTCAGTGACAAATTTTATTTCCTTCCTCTGCCCAGTGGTGCAGTTTCCTCTGCATGGAAGCCCTCTCTTCACCCAGTCCTGAAATATATTATTTTACCAATCCAAATATGTCAGAGATTGTATTACATTTGCATTTCAAACCTGATAAAATCATTTTCCGGGTGACATTTTTTCCTTGAAGGCAACTTCAAATTGAATATTTTTTGCCTTGTTATCTCTCTCTCCCTCTTTTTCCAGGCCAACTTCACTTTGAGACTGCAAATCACTTCGTGCTGAGAGAGAGGCCACAGTCCCCAGCTGCCATCTTCTCCTCCCGGGTGCGCAGAAGGCTGTCTTTGCATTTCCCACCCAGGTCCTAGCCTCACAGAGAATCTCCTCCAAGCCTTGTGAAATATCTTTACTGCCCACGTCTCACAAGTTGATTGCTGCTTCTGCTGGATGCTAGTGAATGGGGCAGCTCCTCTTATGCCCCAGAGATCCCAAGGCTGAGAGATCCATTCCTGTTTACATTTAGGGATGTGCCTTTCCTCTGTGACCCTGCTCTTAGTATCCTTTGCAACAAAGGAGACAGGGTTGGTGGCAGCAGCTTCTGCCTGAAAAATCTCTTTGTGGGAGGCAGTAACTATAGCTTACATCCAACATTCACAAAAGGAACAAGAAACTAAACCATTTGGGAGTTTGAAACATTAAACTCTATAGCTCACAGGACGAATGTAAGATAATGTTGGTCTTTTCTTCTTTGTTTTTTTCCCCCCAATTTACATTTATCTATTTGTGTGTATGTATCCACATGTATTCATAAACACATGCCATGGTCCATGTGTGGAGAGCATCAGCAGCTTACAAGAACTGGTTCTCTCCATTGCTCACACCTCTTTAACATAATCTATGTCATGTAGGTTTGCTGTAAAAATGTGACCAGACACGATGCCCAGAGCAGCACTGTGACACCCTTTCAAATGGTGTTCTCGCCATCGCTCATCAGAAGATTGACCACATTCTTGGCAGTGTCTGCTATGCCTGCAGTGCTGTGTGACTCATTATACTGAAACCACACACGCTGCAGCACTGCGTATTTTTGTAGTGGACACAAGAGAAACCCGACCCAGAGAGACACACTCACGTGCCTTGGTGATAGAGCTGGGGTTTGCTCCCAGGCCCTTGCCACTCACTGGCTCTTCAGCCATTGCTGGGGTTCTTATTTGACCAAAGGTTCAAGTGTTTTAAAACTTAAAATTAGGAAGCAAAACAAAAAAAAAATGAAATTATGAGACAAGGGAAAGGAATTTCATGTTTGGCAATTTTCTTGGTACTTCCTCGCAATACTAATTGAAAACTTGTTTAAACATCCATGACTGTCATCCAGATGGTGAAACATACACTTACAATAATTATCTTAAATCTAGCAATTGAGACTAATCATTTATTATTATTAATACAACACCTACTCAGACAGAATTAACTTCCCTGCTTTATATTCCTCCTGCAATGTTTAGCACAGACCAACGGGTATAAGGCTTATTTGTCTTTTGGGAAAAGTCTTTCTTTAATAATTTCATTAGCACTAAGGTTTGACTGGTGAGAGAATGCCTCTAGATGATTCCCCAAATGGTAATTTTCTGACATTAGCACTTGCATGCCCATTTCACAGGTGGGCTCATGAATGTCTCCCTGATACTAACTGGTGATAAACCCAGAATTACATTCTTATGTCTTAAACCAGAATCACTGCTGATCAGGCAAAATACTTTGAATAATGCAGACCATAGAAGTAAAAATAAAATTAGAACTTAACACCAATCAGACATTTAATTCTATAAATGCATATTTTGTAGTACCGATATTTTTATTGCTATGTTAAAGACAGTCTCTTGTGTGTCCCAGACTGGCCTTGAACTTGCTATGTAGACAAAGATAAAACTGAGCTTCTCCCTATCCAGCCCTTGAGTGCTGGGATCGCAGGTGCGGACCACCATTGCTGGTTTCTGAAGTGTCGGAGACTGAACCCAGGCTTTATGCATGTGATTCAAGTACTCTACCAACTGAATTACACCCCTGTCCTCTGGCAGTTTCAATTTAGCAAACAATTGGATAAAAAATCAAATAAACAGGGAAAAAATAACATGCAAAATTTATCAACCACATTGCCACAAACCACCGCAGAAGGCGAAGTTTTCAAACTTAAAAAATGGGGGTGGTTTGTTGTATCACTCACCACCATAATAGCAAATTAGAAAATTATTTAAAATGTTTACAGTGTGCCATATCATATAATTGTGTTTATTATACACTGGTGTATTTGAATTCTATGCTGAGTGAAAATTATTAGAATTTAAAAATATGTCAGACGAATGATTACAACTCTCAGAAAATTAACAAAAGCAAATCCATTGAACTGTTAGCAGATCTTGTCTTGAAAAAAAAAGGATTCTTTTTAGGTCAGATCTCACATATTTCCATTTTATTTGATATCACAATAAAACTGTTCATGAAGGGTCAGGAGAAGGCTTACATGATAAAGCTCTGGCCATGCGTGCTTGTGGACCTAACTTTCATCTACAGAATTTATATAAAAGAGCCAGACCTTCTTAACTTATAATCAAAGCTTCAGGGGGAGGTAAATAAATGTGGATCCTTGAGGACCACTGACCAGTCAGTCTATCCAGATGGGTGAGTCTTAGGTACTAGTGAGACTAGTAAGAGGTCCTTTCTCTAAACACAAGAAGGACACTGAGGAAGAGACCTGAAGCTGACCTCTGGCTTCCACAGTCTCTTACATGCACAGCTGCACCTGGCACACACACACACACACACACACACACACACCCATACATACACCAACCCATTTAAAAGCCCTCGTCTGAAAATGTGGGAGGGACAACTAGAATGTGGATCTGATCCCAAAATAGCTTACTGAATATAACCGAAAGCTCAAACCCCAAGTCCTAAAGCTGTTCTGAAGTCCTCAGATGTCTCATGCTACACCATACAGCAGAATCCTGGAGGTTTCATTGTCGGGCTTACTGATAAAATAATTTCTTTCTTTCTGCCTAAAATCCAATTGCTCATCTTTCCTTATAGGTTCTGATGGGAGAGAAGGCATATTTATGCTATTTGTACAAAAGCCATTTCCATACACTAGAGAAAAATGATCTGAGGAGCACAGTTGTGTGACTAGATGATGGGGAGTGGGATTATGAGCTAGTACGGTGCAGTTCTGTCATGCCAGCACTGAGGAAGCTGAGGTAGGAAGGTCATAAGTTAAGGGCCAGCCTGGGCTACAGAGTAGGGTGCAGGGTAGCTTGAGCTCCAGGGAGACCATGTTTCAAAGGGGAAAAAAAGACCAAAATTTAAATATGTGTGCACCTCTTCAATATACACACTGCACACCACACCACACATCAAACACCGAAAGCATATGAAGTTGTGTGATTTCTATTCATGATTGCTACAGGAATAAATATAAAACATTCCATGAGGTTTGGGGGTGTTTGTTTGTTTTGCTCCATAATTATCAAATAGCTCTTGTACCAAATCCAAATCTCTCAGCTCAGGCAATTGCATAGCCTGGGTAGATACGAGGGAATAGGCTTGGAAATAGGGTGAAGAATGCTCAAATCTCATGTTGGTCAACTGCTCGTTGTTGGAACTAAGATTAGATCATTGATATTTCTGAGTATCCAATGCCCTGTTTGGGAGTTAGCAATAGAAATTTGGGATTTCACCTCCTTTCCCACATGGCCCAGCTGCTTTTCCACCTCATGTCCCCATCAGAATCTGTTCATAGTCTCTTGAAATTCCATGCTCATTTTCTTCTCATGTGATGTTAGGGCTTAATGCAAGCAATGATGGGACTTTCACGTTCGCCATCTTTGTTCCCTCTTTGTCCCCCTCACATAGGTAAGAATACCCAACATTTTCCAAGGCCCAGCAAAATGAAAGCTACTTCCTTGTTCATAACTCCCCAACCCCAAACTATTCCAGCATGGAACGAAGCTATCCAAATTTAAAGTGCTCATTGGTGTGACTGTCCAGTTAATGCCTTCCCTTCTGTGAGAATACAAGTTAGGATTGCACTGAACTAATTTTCTTAAATCTAGCACACTGAAGGATTGAGTATGCTCTGAAAAATGTTCTTGTAAGATGAAGAAAAGAGTGTAGCATGCAGAAGCTTTAACATGATCCGTCCTCATGACTAAGCTCATGTTGGGGACAAGGTCTGTGGAAAATTATGTATTAGCTTTCAGTCATGAGTTAAAGGAGAGACAAATGTCTCATTTCTTGAAGTATGCCTGCGACATTTGCAGAGCTACCACTGCGACAGATGAAATATATGACGTAACTCACAAACTGGTGATAAAGGAAAAATAAAGCTGGGGTGCATAAGTTGAGAAGATTTATTAATTACATAAATATATGAAAAATAAGAAGAAATGGTATAAAATATATAGGCAAAGTTCCAAAGGATGTGTAAATAAATATCACAAGATTCTTTCAAGTGAAGTTGAATTTCGTGGAAATATTTTTTAAAAGACTTAAACAGAAAATAGGAAAGGGAATTACGGAGTATGGGGAGGAGAACGGGGAATGCATATGATCAAAGCAAAAGATGCGTTTGAAGTTTTAGTTGTGAGCCTAGACTTTAATGGCTGAGTCATCTCCATAGCCCATGAGATATACTTGTACAACTAAAAAATACCTTTAGAAAATGCTTCATCATGTACAAAGAATATATTTTTAACATGAGTATGTGAATATATGATAATAAATATAGTTTAAGATACAAAGATACATGGTGTTCTAGTTAAATTTATATTGTTGTGATGAAATATTCTGATAAAAAGCAACAGAGGGGGCTGGAAAGATTGGAAAGAAAGTTAAGAGCACTGGCTGTTCATCCAGAGGACCCAGGTTCTTTTCTCAGAACCCATATGGTGGCTCACAACTATCTATAATTCCAATCTCAGTTTAATCCCCTCTTTCAGCCTCCTTGACCAGGCACACAAGTTGTGTCCACATATATAGGCAGTCACAAATACCCAAACATGTAAAATGTTAGCATCAAATTAGGGGAGAAGGGTTCATCTTAGATTACAACTCTGGGATACATCCATTAGTGTGAGGAGATCACATGACAGCCATTTATGGCAACTGGTCACAACTTTATTATAACACTGGGTTATAGCCATCATTGCAAGAGATCACAGTGGCAGGGGTTTATGACAGGGACACCCATGGTCAAGAGAAGAGAGAAATGCATGTGAGCATGTCCACTAGCTTGCTTGCTTGTGCTCAACTCAATTTTCCACCTTTATACAGCACAGGAACCCTGCCTACAGAGTGGTACTGCCTACAGTAGGCTGGGGTTTACTGTGTCTATTAACTTAATTAAGAGAATTTTGTCAGGCACATAAGGCAACCTAACAGAGATAGTCTTTCTTTGAGCCTTCTTTCTAGGAGATTCTAGGTCATGCCAAGCTGACAGTTAACCCTAACCATCACAAGATAGCTTTTTCTGCATTCAAGGAAGATATAACAGTATCATAGAAGGCCAAAATCACTCTGCATTGATCAAATGATCAAATTCAATTTCCACCAAGGTTTCTATACTATCTTCTGTATAATTTAACATAAAATATGTATGGAATGCTGGAGGAGAAATGGGGAAACAGGCAGAAAAAAGATCATAGAAGGATCTAGAAAGGAGCAAAGAATAATAAAAAATATTTGTAAAGATAATCAAAAGGTAAAATGCATGTCACATTCAGATAGATTTAATATAAAATTATATAGTCAATACAATCCACATACTTAGTATATATTTATATAAGGTTATAAACAAATTATCAGAAGTTTGATTTAAAAAGTGTTTATGCAGTAGTACTTGTATAAGCATGAAAAGTTCATCTGTGACAGAATCATAATTGTAGATCCATAAATCAGGAAATTTAATATAATGAATCTGGGTTAAATTGAAAACCAAAACAAAATAAAACATAAAAACAAAAACAAAAAAAACAAAGAAATACATAACAAGAGCCTAACTGAGAAAAAAGAGATGAGAGAGTATAGGAGACAGAGGGAGAGATGGAGGAGAAGGGAGGAGGTAAGGGGAAAAGAAAGTGATATGTGGGACATGACGAGGGGTAGGAGAGGCAGAGGATGAGGCTGGGGAGGAGGGGAAAGTAGCAGGGGAAGGAGGGAAATGGAGAGGGGAGAAGGAGAAGAATAAAAGAGGAGTGAGGGAAGAGAAAGACAAAAAAGAAAAGGAGATGAGGGAAAAGGGGAGGATCAGGAAGGTGGGAGACAACAAAAAAGAAGAAGTATAAGGGAGAAAAATAAGGACAGTCAATGAGAAAGAAGAGAATATATTATATTCCCACCATTAAATGCTTAAATATAAAAGGACAACCATTAAAAGTTTCAAGTAAAAATATAGGCAAAAATTATTGTAACATATGGGTAATCAGAATTTCTTAATCTTCTTATATAAACCAGAGCCATGAATGGGTAAATTTAACTACGTCCCATGTTAAAATTTCTTCATCAAGATTCAAATCTGAAATCCAAAATTCTGAGCCAATAATAAATGATAGAAATGGTTCACAGTACATTGAACTAACATCACACAATACCATTTTGGAAAAAGAAGAACAAATGGGCAATAAAATAAGAGATGATGTTCGTCTTTGTTGGTAGTCAATGGAACACAAATTAAAGAGGCAGTAAAATAGTTATATACATCAGTTTCATTAAAGTAAAAAGACTTAAAATAGGGATATAAAAATCAGAAACCTGTACCCAACTGCTGCTGGGAACACAAGTATTTGTGGTGACTTAGAACACCATGATCATTTGAAAGAAATCTAGAGGTTAGGTAAAAGCCATTGCATTTCTGAGAGTGCAGCATATAAGAATTAAACATGATCAGTACTTATGTTTTTAGAAGAGCATTGGAAAGATCCCAGGAACACCTGACACGGTCAATACTGAGTGAACGGTTGAGTGTGGCACAGACATGCAATGAACTCTAACTCAGAAGGGAACAGGAACAGACAATGTGTCTGCACATCACTGATAAATCTCACAAAAGACTTTCATTATAGAGAAGCAAAAGAACAAACAGCGACCAATTCAGATAAGGTTCCTTGAGTCCAAAAGTAAATGATCTATCAAATAATGAGCTTATAATAAAAATCCAACAAAATCAAAGACATGGTTGTAACAAACTTGAAGCAATAGTTGTTTTAGTTCTAGATTCATACATCAAAATGCACAGGGAAAGTTTGGATGACAATTGTTTTCTCTTGATAGTTGGAACAAAATTATAAATTATAATTTTAAAATTCATAAGTTGATGACATGTTCTTGCTTATTTCCTAAAGATTTATTTTGTTATTTGAAAT